>NW_012267243.1:1698276-1729409 GCF_000151885.1 Dipodomys ordii
AGGAAGGAAGGAAGGAAGGAAGGAAAGAAGGAAGGAAGGAAGGAAAGAAGGAAGGAAGGAAGGAAGGAAGGAAGGAAGGAAGGAAGGAAGGAAGGCAACCTACTAAAGAAAAACATTGATATTTCTCAATTACATAACTAAGAAGAAATGGCTTTGGAATTCATGATTGGGAGAAATAGAATTTCCTAATGATATAGTCAGGTTCTCATTTTCAAGATATTGTGAACTTTGAATGTAAGGATAACATCCAAGCTAGACTAATTACAATTGGAACATCCAAGAGAAACTATTTGCCATTGTTTAGACATCTATGTATAAAAGACAATATTCATCTCTATCTTGGATCAGTGGAAAAATTCTGAACAAATATTCTGTAGTTAAAAGACACCCCTCATTCATACACAGACATCAACTAACCTATTGACCAACTATGAGAAACCTAACCAAAACCACAACTCCTTTGAGAAAGTTGCAACCATTAGAAGGACAAATGAGAAATACAGCCCCCAAGTTCTTCTACCTTTGCTCTTAATGCAAGGCTAACAAGCTAGAGGTGACTTCCCTATTGCTTTTGGAATAACGATATTTTGTATAATTTGAAATCAGTTATTGTGATAGCTACATCATTGCTTTTTGTTCACGATTGCTTAGACAACTTGGAATCTTTTGTGTTTCTATCTGAATTTCAGGATTGCTTTCTATTTCAAAGAATGTCATTGAAATTTTTACATGGATTGTACTGAATTAGTCTGTGGCTCTTGATAACCTGATCATTTTGACAATTTTTTTTATCTTTTAATTTAAATTTTATTGTAAAGGTGACATATACAGGGGTTACAGTTGAATAAGTGAGGAAATGAGTACATTTTTAGCAGTGCCATCCACTCCCTCCTTTTCTCCCAGTTATTCCCCTCCCTACTGCCTCCTCTCCAAGTTGTATAGTTCATTTCCAACGTGATGTCTAATAAGTGTCATTGTTGAATTGGTTCACCCTTTGTCCCACCATTTCTGAGCTTCCCCTTCTCCTCCCAAATCAGATAAACTTACATAAAAGACAAACCCATTAATAAATGGGCTAAAGACTTAAAAAGAGACTTCTAATAAGAACTAAGAAGGACTAATAGACAAATGAAGAAATGTTCATCATCTCTGGCCATAAAAGAAATGCAAATCAAAACAACATTGAGATTGGCCAGTAAGAATGGCTATTATCAAGAAAACTAATAATAACAGATGCTGGCAGGGATGCAGCCAAATGGGAACCCTATTACAGTTGGTGGAATGTAAATTTGTTCAACCACTCTGGAAGGCAGTATTGAGGTTCCTTAAATTACTAAACATAGAACTACCCTATATGGCCCAGCAATTCAGTAGACCACAAACTAGGCCAAAATAAAGCCACCAGCTCCATGTTCTTTGCAGCATTGTTTATCACAGCTAAGATAGGGCATCATCCCACATGTCCCTCAGTAAAGATCAAGAAAATATGGTGTATATATATATATATATATCATATTTCATCTATACCATATATATTTATTTGTATAAATTACAAGTCTATGTTTCCATCAGAAAGAATGATATTGCCACATTCATAAGGAAACTGAAAGACTTGGAAAATTTTATGTTAAGCAAAGTAATCCAGACCCAAAAAACATAGGTTTCCATCATTTGTAATAATAAAATATGCCTATAAATCAACAAGTAAACCCAATCGGTAGTAAATGACAAATAATTACACCTAGACATGATTAATTAAACAGCACTCTAAAACATTCACAAAGGAGGATATTCTTAGGAGACTATCATAAAGGATCAACAGCTACATGCATATGATCATATAAAATGATGCTTATCAAGGCGAACTCCAAGAAATAGAAACAAGAGAATTTTTATTGTACAGTTTGCAATTATTTTCTTTTTCCTTTGGTTCTATTCCCAATATTTTTCTATTGATCCATAAACTTTCTCAATTTGAGATTTTAATTTTGATCTTGTGACTGAGTTCTCTCCCGTGTTCCAGAGAAATGATCAGTAGAAAATACATTGTCCAATAAGATGAATAAATATAATCTTATGTCAGTAAACATAATTTTTCCAAAAAATGTGTTCTTCACTTTAATTATGAAAATTAAACTTACACTTAAATATCAGTGTGTGTAAATGCACACAGGCTGAAAGGGGATAATGCTTTATTGATTCTCAAAGTCTGATATCAGATTTTTGATTCAGAAATGGGATGTTCAAACCAGAATTCAACAGTAACTATCTTAATGATTAGTTTATATCATTTTAATATCAGATTTAAAAAAATATTCAAATATTTGATTTAAATTTCAGACATCAGCTATCTTCTCTATATTTCCCTGCTCCAAACTCATTTCTACTAAAACATTTATCTTCTTGCAAACCTCACTCATGTCATTGTTTTTGTGTACACTTGCCATAATGTTTAGTAGGGATTTACCCTGGAATGTTCCACTCTAACCTTATGAGCCTCTAATGTTTTATAGTTAGCCAAGTTATTGAAATGTGTATTTATTTGCATATATCCATTGGATAGATATGTGGGGGGAGAGGAAAATTACGTTCACATTTCAAGCAAAATGTGTTGTATTGAAATATTTGAAGACATTTATTTTTCTTCTATTTTTCTTTCCAACCTTTGTCCTCAGTTTGTCTGAGTTACCCATGGAAGAATACTCCTCAGAGAATGAAATCTGTCTGATTTCAATATCAGAGAATATTGCCTGGAAATCAGAACTCCATCCTGAGAGAATTCACATTGAAAATCTGTATCACATTAATAATGAAACCGTTAAGTATAAGCCCCACACAGCCTTCACTATCTCCTGATGCCAGCATGCTCATCCCTTTAGTTCTCAGCTGCTCATGTTCTACAATGACTTCCATGTAATTATCCATGCAAAATGAACCACAGCATCGTCACTGAGTTCCTCATCCTGGGACTTACAAAAAGACCTGAACTCCAGGGAATTCTCTTCATCGTCTTTCTCTTTATCTACCTCGTGGCTTTCCTGGGCAATCTTCTCATTGTCATTGCCATAATCTATAACACCACCTTGCATACTCCCATGTATGTTCTCCTTCTGGCACTGGCCATTGTGGACATCATCTGCACCACCACCATCATACCGAAGATGCTCAGCAGCATGCTAACATCAAGCAACACCATTTCCTATGGAGGTTGCATGTCTCAGCTCTTCTTCTTCACCTGGTCTCTGGGGGCTGAGATGGTTCTGTTCACCACCATGGCCTATGACCGCTACGTGGCCATCTGTTTCCCTCTTCATTATAGTACCATTATGAATTATTATATGTGTGTAGCCTTGCTCAGCATCGTCATGGCTATTGCAGTAACAAATTCCTGGGTACATACAGGTCTCATCCTGAGGTTGACTTTCTGTGGGCCAAACACCATTAATCACTTCTTCTGTGAGATACCCCCTCTGCTGGCTCTGTCTTGCAGCTCTGTAAAGGCTAATGAGGTGATGTTGTATGTAGCTGACATCACTCTGGCGGTAGGGGACTTCACCCTCACCTGTATCTCCTATGGTTTTATCATTGCTGCCATTCTCCGCATCCGCACAGCAGCAGGCAAGAAGAAGGCCTTCTCTACATGCTCCTCCCACCTCATCGTGGTATCCTTGTATTATTCCCCTGTGATCTACACCTACATCCGCCCAGCTTCCAGCTACACATTTGAAAGGGATAAAGTTGTAGCTGCACTCTATACCCTTGTAACACCCACCTTAAACCCCATCGTGTACAGTTTCCGCAACAAGGAGATGCAGGCAGGGATTAGGAGGGTGTTCTCATTTCTGAAGCATTAGTGGTTTCAGGAGGGATCCTTATTGGTCTCATCTCTTAAAGACATTTCAGGTTTGACTGCTTCAGTTACCACTTTTATGTTTCCTTTTTATGTTATTTTAGCCCCATTTCTAATGATTCTGTCTCAATGATTTCATAAGCTTCATTTAAACAATATTTATAGGCCAAAGTACATAACAGCCTCACAAGAATATGTATCTCAATACATATCTGAACATCTTTCTAAAAGTATATATCTAAGATAAAATTCTCATACATACATATACACAAACAATCATCACACAGACACAGGTAACAAATATAAATTCAAATATTATAGAATTCACTAGTGTAAGAATCAACTTAGGTTTCCAGTTTACATAGCAAGAAATATATTTAATGATTGTAAAATATATTTGGGACATGAATAATATAGCTGTCCCTTCACATAGAAGTATTGCTTAGCATTCCACTGAAATATATTGTACGATCAGCCCTGGAAATACAGTTCTTAAAATGACCTTATTTCATAGTTGCTTTTGAATTTTTACTCCCTGGATGGAGAAATTATATATTGTTATTTTAAAATGCCTTACCTAATAATGAATACAAAATTCTTAGTAAATATACACCTAACTCACCAAAATGAACTCTTCTACATCCTCTAGTGAAAGGCCAGCATGAATGCACACACAGGTGTACAATTGGATTTACTGTGTGAGTATATAAAACAGAATGGTAACAGATTAAATGACCTATGAATGTGTGCAGTAACATAATAATTAAGGAAATAGGGACTTCCTTCTCAATTGGGTGATGATAAATTTCAGCCAATTTTGTATTAATGCATGATGAACAAAGATGCAATAATCACTCAGATCATCTGGAAGGAGAAGATACTGATCATTTTCCAGGTCCTCAATTTTATTTGTGCTCTGTTCATAAAAGGGTATTGTGTCTGAATTATTCCATTTTTGTGAACTTTTCTGATGCTGATAACCTGTAATTTTAAATTCATTTATATCAACAGCACACCACCATTGTCTGGCTCTTCAATCAGACAAAGTCTCAGCAAATAATTATTTCTTTCTGATTTCATTGTCAATGGCTTCTCCATTCTTTCTTCCTTATTAAAGTCATAAAGTTAAATTAATAATGTAGGTTAATCTTCCACAGTACACAAATATTAAACAGTTGAATCAATGTGACTCTTTTTCTGAAATTGGGGAATTGTAAGGTTGATTTCAAATAGTAAGACCATTATCTTTGTAACCATCCAACTTATTTTTCCCACTTTTACTAAGGAAGAGTTGATAAATAAAATGGAAATATATTTATGGTCTATGATGTGAGTTTTTGATACACGTATGGGTTGTAAAATACAGATAATATCACATCACATAATTATCATTTTTCTGTGTTCACATATAATCTAGCATCAATTTTCAAGTATATAATAAATAAATATTGAATTATGCAATTCAATAGATCTATAAAATTCATTCATTATGTCAATTTTTGATCCATACTTTTCCAAAAGTTTTAAAAGTTTTGCTAAGCGCTGATAGCTCTTTCCTCAGAAGGCTGAGATCCGAGGATCATGGTTCAAAGCTAGTCTGGGCAGGCAACTCCATGAAACTCTTATCTTCAATTAACCACCAAACAACTAGAAGTGGAGCTGTGTCTGGAAGTGTTAGAGCACTAGCCTTGAGCAGAAAAGCTTAGGTACAGCAACCAGGCCCTGAGTTTCGTTCCCTTAACCAACAGCAGCAAGTTTTAATGGAGGCTGGAACCAGTAATGTCACTCAGTGAAAGAACAATCACCTAGTGAGCAGAAGGCCCTGGGCTTAACCAAAGGCTTAACTAATGATGAGAGGATTAACACTGATCAATAGTCATTATATTCATAAAGTGCTTTGTTGAATGGCAACTTCTTTGTATAACTACTTAAAGATAATAGAAAATAGTGTGTGTTCATAAATTACTTGTGAACATTAGATTAAAAAATACACGTGCCAGGAGTCAGTGGCTCACACCTGTAATCCTAGCTACTCAGGAAACTGAGATCTGAGGTTCACGGTTCAAAGCCAGCCCGGGCAGGAAAGTCCGTGAGACTCTTATCTCCAATAAACCACTAGAAAACTGAAAGTGGCGCTGTGGCTCAAGCAGTAGAGCACTCGCCCTGAGCTTAAGAGCACAGGGACAGCACCCAGGCCCAGAGTTCAAGCCCCATGACTGACAAAAAAAATACATGTGATTGGAAATATCAAAATAAATGATTGTTTTAAAAATGTACATTATGAGTCCTCTCTTCTCAAGGTTTGTTTGATATAGCTTCTACATTATTCTTGGTTGTAATTATAAGAAACATAACATTGTAATATGCGAATTAATGAATGCACCACATCTTTTTCAAATTATTATATGATTCTCTACCTAATCTATTGTACAGTAACATATATTGCATGAAACATAGGACATTCTTAATTCTGTGCACATCTATATGTGTAGGAAATCTATATATATTTAATATAAAGATGCTATAAATAATATATTTTCACACACAGGGCCATATGCACCCTAGCAGTGCAAATATCCATCCTTACTGTGATCCCATTCATTATTTTAATTTTCACAGCTGGTTTTAAAATTTTCCACTATTTATTTGTTGATATGTGAATAAAGGATAGGCAGAATTATGGTATACTATGAATTTTCCCTTCTAGAATATGCAGCAATAATAATAATAATAATAATAAACTGGATATACGATGATAATAAGGAACCACTCTGGTTTCAAGCTTCATTAAGCTATTTCAACCTCTATTAGAGAAACCACACTGTTTGACTAAATGCAATTTTAAGACAAATCCTTATATCACTTCCTGTTAGCTGCAAGTAACAGGGACTACTATTCTGGTCCTTATTTTTAAAATTATATTTTTATTATCTTTACTTATAGAAAGAAGTTACTATCTAACGACTCAGTTTATATGTACAAAGCACCTTGCTCAGTGTCTCCCCTTTCATCATCCGTGCCCATCTACCTCAACACATCCTCTCCCTTGTAATTTCCTATTTTCATAGGATATGTATTGAGTATGAGGACCACGTCCCCCCTCCCTTCCCCTCTTCATTCCTTTTTTCACTCATTTGAGATCTCACCTCATTATATCATCCAGGCTGCACTTGTGCTGAACTTGGTGATTCAGATAAGTCATGTGAAATTAATATTTCAAAGATTATGGGATATTGGGGACAATATCAATAGAGCAAGTCTTTGAGTTGTTGGAAATCAAGAGAAACATCACACATGTGCTGTAAAGCATAATAAAAGAAACAATAGCAGAAAGCTTTAAAAATCTGGAACACATGTAAATACACAGAAAGAAGTAACATGGTCAAAGTTTCAGAGCAGCCCCAGTCCAATTGTCACTGTTTCAAGAAAAACTGTAATCAAAATGCCAAAGTTCAAAGACATCCCCTCCAGCATCTGTTGTTATTAGAGTTCTTGATAATGGCCATTTTAACTGGGGTGAGGTGGAATCTCAATATTGTTTTGATGGAGGGTACATGGCCAAAAGGGAACAGTACTATACTGTTGATGGGAGTGTGAATTGGTCCAACTACTCTGGAAATCAGTGTGGAGATTCCTTAAAAGATCATATCCCTGTACCTTGTACTGACAGTTGACATCTGAAATATCCACCTGTATATTTTCTGACTTTCTTGTATCTTTTCTATAGATTGTGATGCTGCTGTGAACAAGACAAAGACTGGCAATTAGAAACTTTTCTTCCTAATTTTAACCAAATCTAAATAAATTCACTTTCCATATGCATTTGTGTGTATGTATGAATATGTATATGTATGGATACATATACTCTTATAAACACATTCATACATATTCTCTCTCCCTCTTCTTCACCATTTCCTATACCTTTGCCTCATTCTCTGTGAGGTAATATTCCAAACCAGAACCGAATTTTATGACCTCACAAGGAGAGATGTTAGCTGTTAACAGACAGGAAGAGAAAAGTTTGTGAAATCTATCATATAGCCTGGTATGTGTAGTTAACAGTTCATAATGTTATATTATGTCTTTGCATGATTCTGAGAAGGATGTTAGATTCTTTCCACAAATCGGATAACTATAAAGTAACGCCTTTTCTAATTAGTTCCATTTAATCATCCACAATGCAGATACCCTTAAAAGCTCTATCTTACACAGTTAATGCATACTATTAATACCAAAATGAAATCACTCTTATAAGTCTCAGAAAAAAACGGATTTGTCTAATCTGGGGAGAGAAAGGGGAATAACAAAACGCTGAAACAAGGACACAATGCTCCATTGCAACAAGGATACCCACAGGACAGTATATTGGAAACAAACTACAACTTCGGGCAGGGTTGGGGCTTGGGGAATGGGGGGCTAAGGGGGAGTGTGGGAGGTGGAGGAAGGAGGGAGGGGGTAACAATGACCGACAAGTAATGTACTCATTGCCTTACTCATGTAACTGTAACCTCTCTGTACAGCATCTTTACAATAAAAATAAAAAATAAAAATCTATAGTTTTGTTTTGTTTTGTTTTTCCCCCTGTCAGTCATGGGGCTTGAATTCTGGGTCTAGGTGCTCTCCCTGAGATCTTCAAATCAAAGCAAGCGCCACTTGATCCACAGTGCCACTTCTGGTTTTCTGGTGGTTAATTAGAGATAAGAGTCTCATGGACTTTCCTGGCTGGGCTGGCTTAGAACTGCTATCATCAAATCTAAGCCTCCTGAATAGCTAGGATTACAGGTGTAAGCCACGGGCACCCAGCTTAAACTATAACCTATTTAAATAATATTTTATTTTATTGTAAAGGTGATGTATAGAGGGGTTCCAGTTACATAAGTAAGGTAAAGAGTAAACTTCTTATCAAATAGTGTTACCTCTTCCGTCATTTTCTCCCAGTTTCCCCACATGACTCCACCCCACCAATTTGTAAAGTTCACTTCCAACATAGTCTCTTGAGTAGCACTGTCTTATTTGTTCACTGTTCATATTGTTTGTCCTTTGTCTCACCATTTTGTGACTCCCCTTACTTTCCCCAAATCAGATAAATGTATATAAAAGACATGGGGCACCAAAATCAAAAGCAATAACAAGAGGGGATTAAGCAATGGGGGTAAAAAAAAAGAATGAAAAATGAAGTAATTTCACACTGCATATTAAAATGACAATTCTTTCAATATCTTGCAGTTCATTTTGATTAGCATCATTTTATTTGTCAATAGACATTGAGCTATTGTAATCCTCTGCTATGATTCTCCTAGACATATACTAATTAATACAAATGAGGGAAACCATGGAGCCTATGTTTCTTTTCATCTTGCTTACTTCATTTAATATGATTTTTCCCAAGCTTTTCCATTTCCTTATAAATGGGGCAATTACTTTCTTTCTGATGAAAGTGTAGAATGCCATTGTGCATGTATATCATATTTTCTTTATCCATTCCTCTACTGAGGGGCATTGGTTTAGTTCCATATCTTAGCTATAGTAAATAATGCTGCAATGAACATAATTGTGCTTGTAGCTCTAGTGTAGCCTTGTTTGTGATCATTTGAGCAAATGCCCAGGAGTGGGATTGCTGAGTCATAGGGGAGCTCTATGTGTAGTCTTTTGAGGAATCTCTATAGTGCTTTCCAGAGTGGCTGAACCAGTTTACATTCCTACCAACAGTGTAGTAGTGTTGAGTTTTGGCCACCAGCATCTGTTATTATTTCTTTTCTTGATAATGTCCATTCTAACTGGTGTGAGGTAGAATCTCAAAGTAGTTTTCATTTGCATTTCTTTTATGGACAGAGATATTGAGCATTCCTTCATTTGTTTATTGACTGTTCTTATTTCCTCTCCAGATAACTCTCTTTTTAATTCTTTAGACCATGGGTTCTTTCTTTTAGTATTTGTTATGGGGGTTAACTTTTTGAGCAGTATGTATATTTTTGATATGAGGTCCTTCTCTGTTGTAGAGCTAGGGAAGACTTTCTAATCTTTGGGCTTTCTATTTAGCTTGCTAGCTATGTCCTTGGCCATGCAGAAGCTCTGCTGTTTAATACAGTATCATTTATCCAGACTTTCTTTGCTTATTGTGTTTCTGGGACTTTATTAAGGAAGTTTCAACCTATGCTAAAGAGCCCTATGTACTTCTCCTAACTCTCTGTGTAGCATTGTCAGGGTATCTGCTCTTACCTCAAGGTCTTAAATCCATTTGGAATTGATTCAGGTGCAAGGTGATATGTAAAACCATGACTTCAGTTTTCTGCATATGTATAGCAAATTTTGCCAGCATCATTTGTTGAAGAGGCTGTCTTTCTTCCATCTAATGATTTGGGCTCCCTTATCAAATATTAGGTGGCCATAGGTCTGCAGGATCATTTCTGGGTTTTCAGTTCTATTCCAATTGTTCTCAGTCTTCTTCATGTGCAGTAAAAAGCTCTTTTTAATAACTATGGCTTCATGATAAGAGTTTGAGTTTGGGTATTGATATTCCTCCAGCACTGTTTATTCCTGCTAAGTATTGTTCCTGCTATTTAGGGCCTTCTATTATTGCATATGCATTTTTTGGATTGAATATTCTATTTTCTATTTCATTAAGGAATGTTGTTGGGATATTGATGGATATTGCATTGAATTTGTAGATTTGTGCAGTATTACCATTTTCACGATGTTAATCTTCCCAATCCAGGAGCATGTGAGGTGTTTCCACTTCCTTAAATCTGCTTTACAAACTTGAGAATCTGGAAGAAATGAAGAATTTCTAGCAAATATTGATATATACTCAAATTAAACCAAGAAAGTTTAAACCAACTAAATGGACCTATCTGGCATATTGAATATAAATGGCAGTAAAAGACCTCACATCCAGGAAAAGCACAGGAACAGAAGGATTCACTGATGATTCTATAAGGCCTTCAAAGAAGAACCCATTCCTTTTTTTGGGGGGGGGTTCCGGTTGTGGGGCTTGAACTCTGGGCCTGGGCACTGTCCCTCAGCTCTTCAGCTCAAGGCTAGCACTCTACCACTTGAGCTACAGTGCCACTTCTGGCTTTTTTTCTGCTTATGTGGTACTGAGGAATCAAACCAAGGCCCTCGAGCATGCAAGGCATGTGCTCTACCACTGAGCCACCTTCCCAGCCTGAAGAACCCATTTCAATACTCCTCAAACTCTTCAAATTTAAAGCAAAAGATCAATACAGAAATCTTTTTATTAGGACAACATAACCTTCATCCTCAAACCAGATAGGGATCCATCAAAGAAAGAGACCTATAGGCCCATTTCTTTCATGAATATTGAAGCAAAACTTCTCAATAAAATTCTAGCCAACTGACTTCAACAACTAATCAAAACACTCATACACTATGAACAAACAGGACTCATTCCAAGGATGCAAAGCTGGTTCAATATGTGTAAGTCAATTAATGTAATTCAACACATCAATAGGAGCAAGGATAAGAACCACATGATCATCTCAATAGACACAGACAAAGTATTTGACAAGATCCAACACCTCTTTATGATGAAAGCTCTGGAGAAACTATGTATCCATGTAACAAAGGGCTGTATATGACAAACCTACAGATAGCATCATAATTAGTGGTGAAAAGTTAAGAACACTTCCTCTAAAATCAGGAATGAAACAAGGATGTTCACTCTCTACATTCCTCTTTAACATACTACTGGACTTCCTAGCCAGAGCAATAAGGCAAGAGACAAACATAAAGCATATTCCAATAAGGAAAGAAGAAGTAAAACTCTCCCAAGATAGGGGCACAAGTGGTTTATTTTTTCTTACTATTGTTTCTAATGTATTTATAAGGTACCATGTGATTTTTTTGTTGTTATTGCTTGGTATATCCTTCCCCACCGTATAAACCCTGTTTCACTGTATTTGATGTTGGTATAATTTGGGGAGGGGAAGGGAAATAACAAATTGTTTAAATAGGGATACAGGTGGACCCATTGCAACAATGAGATGTACAAGATGTTATGTCGAAACCAGACTCTACAATTTAGACAGGAGGGGTGGGGAAGTCTAGTTGAGGAGGTGGGAGGGAAAGGATGGTAGGGGAGAAACAAAGAAGGAGACAACAATGCTTGATAAGAAATGTACTTATTACCTTGCTCATGTAACTGTGCAGTATTTTCACAATAAAAAAACTTATTTAAAAAAAACTCTTCATCTTTGTAGATGACATGCTCCTGTATTTAAAAAAAAACATATATTCCACTCCTAAGTTACTTGAGCTGAACTAAAATTTTGGCAAAGCAGGAGGGTATAAATTAACCCACAAAAATCAATGGCTTTTCTGTATGACAAAAATAAAAAGAGTGAGGCTGAAATCAGAAATGTAACACTTGTATTTGAATCTGGTGCCCTAAATCGTGTATATACCATTTTTTCTAATTTGGAGAGTGGAAGGGAAATAACAAAAAGCTGAAATAAAGATACGGGTTGACCCATTGTAACAAGGAGCTGTATAAGACACTATGTTGAAAAGGAAATTTACAACTTTGAAGGTAGGGGGAAGGGGGAGTTGGGGAGGTTGGAGGGAAGAGATAGTAGGAGAAAAACAAAGGAGGGATAACAATGCTCCATAGAAAATGTACTCATTGCCTTACTCATGTAACTGTAACCCCTCTCTACAGTATCTTTACAATAAAAAATATATATTAAAAAATCCCTTTGTTTCAACCTCCTTGAATAGACCACATGTTCCTATTCCAATACTATACTGTTCTCAACTGGTCTTATTTGATCTTTAAAGAAGTTTCTTTTTATAATATTAATGTTATAATATTATATTATTAACTATTGATTATATTTTATATATGTATTATATTAATATAATATAGTATATTATTTTATAATATTTATAATATTTACAAATGTCAATTTTCAAAAGAACTTTAAACTACATATTTAACTATTGAGACTGTATGTTGCTGAGAACAGAATAACAATAATTTGGGAAGGGAAATAATCACTAAATATCACATGAAGGACAACTAGTGAGGTTTGTCTTCACTCCAAAGGTCTCCAGTTTAAGAAGTACTTTTCCTTACATGGTAGCTAAAATAGAAATATTATGGCTGACATATCTCAGATCAATTCAATCTAGCCAAAAGATTTCAAGTTTTCACTGAGTCTCCTAAATATTTTCCCAAACTGATAATTTTTTTTTGCATGTGAGGATAGATCTGGCCAAATTTATGGGTCTTAGGGATAAATAATATGGATGTATAAACTTTAATTAAATATCTCCTTGTTAAGGAAATTGACTGGTATGTGTTTTGAAACAAAATAAAATATATTTCCAGTTTGTGACAACTTTACTATAAAGTTCTGACTTAGTTAAAATATTAATGGAAAGGAAAGTTTTAAATCTGGAATTTTGTCTAACACACATTGAAATCAGCAATCATTCCAAGGAAACAGTTCATCCTTGAAAAGGTCAATTTTACTCTAAGGGTCAATAATCAAGTAGAGATATATTCATGGAACATAGCCCAGGAGTTAAATGAGCCAAATACACCAAGAAGAGATTAGGGAGCTACTTTAATGAATTCATGGACATAAACAAGACACCTTTAGTAATTAATGGGACCTGTCTTGGGACTGAGAATTGTATCTGATCTCAAGAGAAACAAAACTTTTGTCAAGTTGCCTTCAGATTTGGCTGTTTTTAAGTTCCGTTTAAGTTTACTAAGGGTTTATTACTGACCAGAAAGCCAGGAGGAGCTAAAATAGAAACCCTAGGGATGTTTACTTCACTTCTGGTCCCTTTGAGATCCAAACTGCAGAGAAAGTGTCTGTAATTTTTTTAATAGGAACTTTCTAATTGTTACATTGTAACGTCTTAACAAGTCCCCATGTAGGCTCAGAGCTGAGGTTGAGTTGGCTGGGATCCCATCTCCTGAATCTCCCTTAAGAAAAAAAGAAGAAGAAGAAAAAAAGCTGCAACTGAGATTCCCATTTCCTTTGTGTCTGTGCAAGAGGGTTTAAATCCTTTCACAGTCCCTGTCCTTTTATAAAGCATGTTCTGATTTTAATAAAAAGCCTAAATGGGAGGATAAATGAGTGAT
The DNA here is from genome assembly GCF_000151885.1 of Dipodomys ordii. Classification (NCBI taxonomy): domain Eukaryota; kingdom Metazoa; phylum Chordata; class Mammalia; order Rodentia; family Heteromyidae; genus Dipodomys; species Dipodomys ordii. The sequence continues at coordinate 1,712,241 of NW_012267243.1, forward strand.
TATCCAATGCAAGAATGTCTCTGGAGGCCAGTCTTCTCATCAGATTACAACAGTCACATTTGTATTCAATTCCTGGGTAATTCTAGGATAATTCTGATGCTTTTTACTTCCTCTCCCTTAGTCATTTGCTTCTCTCCTGTCTGCTTTTCATACAGACCATTTGTGAAACAGAACAGACCACTACAGAGTCCTCCATTAAGAAACAAACTTCAAGGAAAAGGTGCTAACAGCTGTTCATGCCAGCAACTTCACAAAACCAATTCTGTTTTTGTAATCTAATTCAAACACCCATATTTGCCACTCTTCTTCCCCAATCCCTCCCTTCTTACTTCCTCAAACCATCTGGCAGGTAGATCCAGCCTAAAACACCTAACGATAGACTAGCTACCCCATGCCGAATCAGACCACATGAAGACATGACTATGTGTGTGCCATTTTCACAGTTACAACACAGAGTACATGTACTCTCCTCTAGGGCTTTCTCAGGGTTCATCTCTAGTCTTCATATATTTGTTTGAAGAATATTATGTGCTTTTAATAGCACACTTAATATTATATACTATTAATTATACATAGGAGTTTGTAATATGCAATTATTAATTTAAAATGCCTTTTGTTATAACTCATACAAAATTATGTTTAATATTTTCCACATATATGTTTTATATATATGGGATAGATTCAAAAGTAAAATTAATCAATATAGTTATTATGGGATTATATATCTAATGTTTTATATAGTCACGTGTAAAATTATTTTATATTTGGATAGATCCCACAAATGCTTTATATACAGTAATATACTTTTATAATGACATATGTGTATTTGTATGTTGTGTGTAAGTATATACATGTGTGCATGTATATACTTGTACATATACAGCATATGTCTATGTTTTGCTGGGTATTGAACACACAGGTTTTTGCATGTTATAGATTTTTTAATTTAATTTTATTGTTATTATGAAAGGGATACAAAATTCATATGGAACAATAAAAGACCCCAAATAGCAAAAAATAATCCTCAACAGAAAGAACTGTGCTGGAGGAATATCATTACCAAATTTCAAACTCTACTATAAAGCCGTAGTAATCAGAACAGCTTGGTACTGGTACAAGAACAGACCTCAGGACCAATGGAATAGAATTGAAAACACAGAAATGAACCTACAGACCTAAAGCCATATAATCTTACATCAGGGAGCTAAAAAAAAATAGAATGCAAGAAAGACAGCCTCTTCAGAAAATGGTGCTGGCAAAATTGGTTAATCACTTGTAGCAAACTAAAGCTAGATCCTTATGTATCACCCTGTACCAGAATAAACTCCAAATGGATCAAAGTCCTCGTAGTCAAAGCAGACACTCTGAAAATATTACAGGATAAAATAGGAGAAACCCTAGGTCTCCTTGGCACAGGCCAAAATTTCTTAATAGAGACCCAGAAACATAACAAATCACAGAAAGGTTGGACAATGGGATTGCATGAAATTGCAGAGCTTCTGCATGGCAAAGGACATAGCTAGCAAGATCAATAGAAAGCCCACAGATTGGGAGAAGATCTTCACTAGCCACACAACGAACAAGGGTCTCATATCTAAAATATACCTGGAATTCAGAAAACTCCCCCAACAACAAATGTTCAAAGAAACAACTGCCCAATAAATAAGTGGGCTAAAGACTTAAAGAGAAAATTCTCTGAAGAAGAAAGAAGGATGGCCAATAGACACATGAAGAAATGTTCAACATCCCTAGCCATAAAAGAAATGCAAATCAAAACAACATTGAGATACCACCTTACCCCAGTTAGAATGGCTATAATCAAGAACTCTAATAACAACAGATGCTGGAGGGGATGTGGACAGAAGGGAACCTTACTGCATTATTGGTGGGAGTATAAACTTGTTCAACCACTTTGGAAAGTAGTATGGAGATTCTTCAAAAGACTCCACATAGAGTTCCCCTATTACCCAGCAATCTCACTTTTGGGCATTTACCCAAATGTTCACAAACAAGACCACACTAAAGCTACCAGCATGACTATGTTTAATGCAGCATTATTTACCATAGCTAAGATATGGAACCAACCCAGATGCCCCTCAGTAGATGAATGGATCAAGAAAATGTGGTATATATACACAATGGAATTCTATGCCTCCATCAGAAAGAATGACATTGCCCCATTTGTTCGGAAATGGAAAGATTTGGAAAAAATTATATTAAGTGAAGTAAGCCAGGCCCAAAGAAACATAGATCCCATGGTTTCCCTTATTTGCAATAACTAGTATATGTCTGAGCCAGGCAGAAAAGGTCAGATAAGGTGACGTTAGGGAAATGAACCCTAAGATGTATTCAAATGTTTTTTTTTCTTTCATGCGATTGTTTCTAACACATTTATAAGATTATTTCTTTGTTGCTTTGTATGACCCTCCCCCATGGTATAACCCCTGCTTTCACTGTATTTGATGTCGGTATAATTTGTGGAAGGGAAAGGAATAAACAAATCGTTTAAATAGGGATATAGGTGGACCCATTGCAACAATGAATTTTACAAGCCATTATGTTGAAAACGATCTTGACAACTTTGGTGGGGGGGGAGGAGGAAGTAGAGGGGCAGGGGGGAGGATGGGAAGGGATAGGAAGAGGAAACAAAGGAAGAGGCTACAAATGCTTGATAAGAAATGTACTCATTATCTTGCCCATGTAATTGTACATTATTTTCACAATAAAAAAATTAAAAAACAAATGGAATACACAAAGGTCTGAAGTTGCATAAGCATCCTATTTCTTTAGCCATACTTGCTTTCTTAAACTTTCAGAGAGTCTCATGTTTGGCTTAAATATTCAGACTGCAGTCCTCCAAACTTAGCCTCCTCACACCAAGGATTATAGGCATGAGCCACCACATGTTTGTTGATCTGAAGTAACTTTGACAGTATGGAATTGCTGATATGTAGACAAATCAACCAACTGAACAAATTACATTCTTGAAAATCTATGAACATGCCATTTCATACAACATATTGTACAATATATTGTACAACATACAACATACTACATATTGTACAACAAAGATGGCAGTTCAGTGGACTATGGCTGAACTCATTAGGACTGTACTTTTTAAATGTATATCAATGTATAAAAGTGACTTCCTACCATGCCAAAAAATATAAAGGGCTACAAATCAGAAAATATAATTTAATTCTCGAGGAGGAAAAGAAAAACTCTCTTTTTAGATCAACAACTGTTTCATAAACTAGGATAACAATTTCATTAACTAGGAATATCAATTCCTAATAATAACAACATATATGTTATATAATGTATTTTATATATAATAATGCAACTTCTTAATGAAGAAATTAAATTGTGGCTATTTTAAGATTACTCCCACAAACTCTTCCAAAGAGCTTGTAAACAGGCCAATGGTAATTAGACAGTTTGATATAATGATTGGAATATGCTCTAAATTCATACAATATAATATTTAAAAAGTGATCCCTGAAGGATTAAAATCCATTTTAAGACATGTGGGTGCCTGGAACGCTCCATAGAATATTTTCCTAGATGACTATATTTCAAACAAAAATGGTCCCTGGCTACTCTTGGAAATAAATAGGTCTATGAAAGCATTGGATAGAAAGAATACTATTTCTTTTTTTTTCCTTTTTCTTTTTTCTTTTTCTTTCTTTCTTTTTTTCAGTCATGGGGCTTGAACTCAGGACATAGACACTGTCCCTAAGCCTCTTTAGGTTCAAGAATAGTCCTCTACCACTTGAGCCACAGAGCCACTTCTGGGTTTTGCTGACTACTTTATTAGAGATAAGTAAGAGTCTCACAGACTTTTCAGCTTGGGGTTGACTTCAAACCATGATCCTCAGACCTCAGCCTCCTGAATAACCAGGATTAAAGGCAAGAGCCACAGGCCACTGGCACTCAGCATAAGGATAATTTTTAAGAGACAGAAGAATAGTAGCCTGCTTTTCTCTTTCCCTATTTTTGGTTTCCTTCTGCTCTTATAAGAAAACTGAATTAGCTTTACATTGCCATAAAAGTAAGTGTTAAGGAGAACAATGTCAATATTCCCTTTACTTGCATTTCTTTTATGTACAGAGATGTTGAACATCTCTTCATGTGTCTGTTGGCCATTCTTCGTTTTTGGAGAAGTCTCTCTTGAAGTCGTTAGCCTATTTATTGTTCTTTCTTTAAGGATTTGGTTTTGGGGTTTCATTGTTGAGCTCTAAGTACATTTTATTCATGAGACCCTTGCCTGATGCATAACTACTAAAGATTTCCTCCCAACCTATGGGCTTTTTATTCATCTTGCTAGTTATGTCCTTTGTCATACAGAAACTCTTCAGTTTGATGCAGTCCCATTTATCTAGAGCTGCTTTGATTTGTTGTGATTCTGGATCTTTACTTAGGAAGTTTCAACCCATTCCAAGGAGTACTAGTGTTTCCCCTATTCCTTCTTGCAATATTTTCACTGTATCTGGTCTTACATTTAGGTCCTTGATTCATTTGGAATTCATTCAGGTGTAGGGAAATATATAAGGATCTAGCTTGTTTTCTGCATATGGCTAGCCAATTCTACCAGCACCATTTCTTGAAGCAGCTGTCTTTCTTCCATTCTGTGGTTTGGCTCCATTATCAAATATTAAGTGGCTATAAGCCTGTAAGTTCATTTCTGTGTCTTCTATTCTATTCCATTGATCCTCAGACCTATTCTTTCGCCAGTGCCAAGCTCTATTTATTACTATGGCTGGGTAGGGTTTCAAGTTTAATACTGATGTTCTTCCAAAACTGTTCTTCCTGGTAAGGATTGCTCTTTCTATTCAGATTTTCTACAATGTTTCTATTAAATAAGTGAAAATATTTGGTGGTAATTGATTAGTCCCTAATTTAGACATGTTTGATAGTTCTCTAGTGCCCTACCCAGCTGTCTCAAATAGAGGGCTGTCGACCAAGCATTCCTCTAGACTGATTTCATACAAACCTGTCTGCTTTGAATATTCCGTAACTGCTGTGAGGAAGCTATACCACACACACCATGCCATAAGCTAAAGCACAGCTTCAGCTCCAAAAGTCACTGTACCAGTTAAATATAGTTTCAAACAGTTCTGCAAGCTGGGCGCTGGTGGCTCACGCCTGTAATCCTAGCTACTCAGGAGGCTGAGATCTGAGGATCGCGGTTGCAAGCAAGCCCGGGCAGGAGAGAAGGTAAGACACCTATCTCCAATAAACCACCAGAAAACCGGAAGTGGCACTGTAGCTCAAGTGGTAGAGCGCTTGCCTTGAGCTGAAAGCTGAGGGACAGCGCCCAGGCCCAGAGTTCAAGCCCCACGACCGACCAAAAAAAAAAAAAAAAAACAGTTCTTCACCAAGTTCTTTCACTATCACAAACCTTGGTTTGACCTGAAGTCATTGCACCCGGTGCACCCAGGGGGAGCACTTCTCCTGGTGGCCCAGAAGAGGGCCACATATGATCGATAAAAACAGAGTTCTTTGAACATGGGATTGTTGTGATTGATGTAAACACAATCCCTCATATGCATGAAGGACTGTAAATGAAGTTCAGCTGCCTTTCGCTATCACATAGCTTTGTAAACTATTCAGACATATGTTTATGACCTGTTTGCTTTATTTTTCTATGGGGGTAAAATACCTCATAATACCTCCAACAAGTAGGATGTAAGAGCTCCTGCCTTGCCCAAATGCATCCCCCTGATGTAGAGTTTGCTCCTGAGGTACATAGATGCCTCAGCATCAGGGTATTCATACCAGATACCAGGAGAAAATATGCCTCACTACAAACTGCTTGCATCTTCCACTATACTTGGCTTCATGGGTAAGATGTCTGGGCAGATAACCACAGAAGACACTGAAACATGGCCTGTTTTGAATTTTAGATAAACATGTTATTTTGATGTTGATGCCCTTATTTTGGCCTTGTCTCTGGTTTGACCTGTCACCTCTGAAACATGATGGCCATTAGATTCATTTTTTTAAATATTTTTTATTTATTTTTTCTTTTTTATTGTGAAATACTGTACAGAGGGATTACAATTACATGGGCAAGATAATGAGTACATTTCTTATCAAGCATTGTAGCCTCCTCCTTTGTTTCCCCTTCCCATCCTCCCCTCGCCCCCCAACAAAGTCCTCCTCCCCCACCTCCCTCCACCAAAGTTGTAAAGTTCATTTTCAACATATGGACTTGTACATCTCATTGTTGCAATGGGTCCACCAGTATCCCTATTTAAATGATTTGTTTTTTCCCTTCTCCTCCACAAATTATACCAACATCAAATACAGTGAAACAGGGGTTATACTGTGGGGGGGGGACATACAAAGCAACAAAGAAATAATCTTATAAATATGTTAGAAACAATTGGATGAAAGAAAAAAATTTGAATACATATCTTAGGGTTCATTTCCTAACATCACCTTATTATCATTTCTGCTTGACTCATACATATAGTAGATATGGCAAATAAGGGAAACCATGAGACCTATGTTTCTTTGGGCCTGGCTTACTTCACTTAATATAATTTTTTCCAAGCCTTTCCATTTCCTAACAAATGGGGCATTTTCATTCTTTCTGATGGAGGCATAGAATTCCATTGTGTATATATACCACATTTTCTTGATCCATTCATCTACTGAGGGGCATCTGGGTTGGTTCCATATCTTAGCTATAGTAAATATGCTGCAATAAACATAGTCATGCTGGTAGCTTTAGTGTGCTCTTGTTTGTAAACATAGATTCATTTTAAAATGATAAATAAAAAATAGTTATTTACAAAAGTACCACTTAGCCAGGGGCAATTAAACCATCTACTCTTTCAGTGTGTCATAGGTGGTATTTTAAAATGTTTGACTCACAGCTTATAATAATATTATACTAAGCTCTATCCCACAAGGACTGGCTCTTGACATTTTCATGTAATTTTACCATTTTCTTAAATAATGATGATACTTAGGAAAGAAAAGTGACATGAATTAAATAGTTATTCATTATCACTTTTTTCCAAAGGTAGCACCCACTACCTTCAATAGAAAAGATATTCATCATCAAAATATGAACCATAGATCCAATCTCATTTCTCCAAAGCAGGGAGAGTAACACCCACGAATTATGAAGCAGATTTTGTAGGATATCAGTGGCTCACATCCATTATTCTAGGTTTTCTGGAGGCTGAGATCTGGGGACTGTGGTTTCAGTCCAGCCTGGGCAAGAAAAGTCCCTAAGACTCTTATCTCCAATTAACTACTAGAAAAAAAAAGCTGAAAATGGCTCTGTGATTCACAAGATAGAGTGCTAGAGTGCTACCCTAGAGAACAAAAGTTCTTAGCACCCAGATCTTGACTTCAAGCCCCAGGGCCTGACACTCTATATGTATATAAACATAAATACACATATATGTATATAATATATTGGTGTGTGTATGTACGTGTATATATACATATACATGTATATATGTATGCACATATATATGCATTATTTTCTTCATTATCTTGTGGAAACTCGTGTATATTCATTGTCTTGTGTTCAATTAAAAGACAAAAGTTTCATTTTAACAAAACAAACTACAATTTTCACAATTTTAAAAAATCATTGAAAACTCTAGATCTTCAGGAGTGGCTGTCTATAAAAAACACCATAGCTAAGATGTGGATCCAATCCAGATGCCCCTCAGTAGGTGAATGGATAAAGAAGATGTAATTATATATATATATACCTGTGCTTCTGGTAAAATGTGTGTTACCTTCCCTTTTGTAAGGAATTGCAAGTGCTTGGAAAAATTATAATAAATGAAGTAAGTCAGACATAAAGCAAAATAGGATACATGATATCCCTCATTTGTAAGAACTAGTGTATGTGTATGCTTTCTTTCCCAGTTGCTTTGTATATATGACCATAAAAATGAATCATATCAACATGAACCCCAATATATGGAAATAAGAGGCTGTTACAGTGCCCTGTATTTAGTTTTTTTCTTCTATTTTCCTTTTCTTCTTCTTGTTTCTCTTTGTTTTCAGTACCATGTGTTTTATATGTAACACTGTTCTATGTGTGGAAGGGAAAGGGAACACAGCAACAGCAGGAAAATGGGATGAACCAATGCAACATTGATGTTCACTTGACATTAGGTGGGATAAGAACAGTACAACATAGGGAAGGGATAGTGGGAGATAATGAGGGATTAAAAACAAATGACTAAAAACAAATGCACTCATTTCTGTAGTTATATAACTATAACCCCTTGGTGATCAACTTTTCAATAAAAACATATTTTATAAAAAAAAAACACTGTATAACCCATGCTTTCACTGTTTTTGATGTTGGTATAATTTGTGGAGGGGAAGGGAAAAAACAAATCGTTTAACTAGGGATACCGGTGGACCCATTGCAACAATGAGATGTACAAATCATTATGTCGAAAAACGAACTTTACAACTTTGGTGGGGGGGGATCGGGTGGGGGGAGAAGGGGAGTATGGGAAGGGATGGGAAGGGGAAACAAAGAGAAGGCAACAATGCTTGATAAGAAATGTACTCGTTATCTTGCCCATGTAATTGTAACTCCTCTGTATTCTCACAATAAAAAAAAATAGCAACAAAAAAAGAGAACACCTCAGTAACAGCCTCCAAATTGAAAATGACCTACATGCATCTATGTAGTTGTTCACAAGCAAGGTCAAGAGAAAATTGTCTAGCAAAGCTCTCTTTCAGGTAAAAGAAAATACATGCACTTTCCCAGAAGTATAGCACCACAAAGCCTGCTTTAAAAGAATGCTTAGAGAATTCTTTAAGATAAAGTACTAGCTGTCAAGAATAACTTATTCTATTACTAATAATAATGTTTACATGTGTGAAACTGAAAGAATAAGAAATAGCACACCATATCTAGAATAATTAAGAAAGATAACCATACTAGAGATGAACAATTTTACCCCAATACAGAAATACAAGTCAGATATATGAATGGTAAGTATAAGTAAATTGTTATTGCAATGGCAGAGCCTATAACACTAGCTACTCAAGAGAAAGAGAGCTAAGGATCACAAAATTTTAAGATGGCCTAGGCAAAAACTATGAGTCTTAAATCTATAATTAATCAGAAAAAAGACAAAAAATAGAAAGCCAATTGCCTCTGTATCAAATGGTGCTCAAAAGGCTGACTGTCCATATACAGAAATATGAGACTCTATTCCTATCTCATACCAACTCAAGATGAATTAACTTCAATATAAATGACAAAAATATAAATCATAAGAGGAAACCTGAGAGACATTGTTCTGTTCAATTTTTTTTCCAGATTTCATTTTGAAAAAGAGACACAAAAGTGAACAAATGGGATTGCAAGAACATAAAAATTTCTGCACAGCAAAGTACCAACACAATGAACAGACAATCTATAGAATGGAAGAAAATATTTGCAAGATATATTTATATCTAGTTATAAAGAAATTCATATAAAAGTATAAAACACTACTATTGAAAGACAAATATAATCCAATTCACAAAGTACTTGAATAAACATTTCTTTTTTTAATTTTTTTAAATTGTGAAAATACCATAAAGAGGGGATACAATTACATGGGCAAGATAGTGAGTACATGTCTTAGCAAGAATTGTTGCCTCCTCCTTTGTTTCCCCATACCATCCCTTCCGCTCTCTGCCCCCCCACCCCTACAACCCCCTACTACCACCTCCCTCCACCCCTCACCCACAACCTCAACAAATTTATAAAGTTCGTTTTTTGACATAACGTCTGGTACATCTCATTGTTGCAATGGGTTCACCTGTATCCCTAGTTAAGCAATTTGATTTTTCCCTTTCCCTCCACAAATTATATCAACATCAAATACAGTGAAAGCAGGGCTTATACCATGGGGGAAGTACATACAAAGCAAAGCAACAAAGAAATCATATTATAAACATGTTGGAAACAATCACAATAAAGACAAAAACATTTGAATCCTTATCTTGGGGTTCATTTCACCTAACATCAACTTGTCTGACAGTTTCTGTTTGTCTCAAACATATACTAGTTATTGCAAATAAGGGAAACCATGGAACTCATGTTTCTTTGGGCCTGGCTTACTTCACTTAATATAATTTTTTCCAAGTCTTTCCATTTCCTTACAAATGGGGCAATGTCATTCTTTCTGATGGAGGCATAGAATTCCATTTTCTTGATCCATTCATCTACTAAGGGGCATCAGGGTAGGTTCCATATCTTAGCTATGGTAAATAATGCTGCAGTAAACATAATCATGCTGGTAGCTTTAGGATAGTCTTGTTTGTGATCATTTGGGTAAATGCCCAAAAGTGGGATTTCTGGGTCATCAGGGAGCTCTATGTGAAGTCTTTTGAGGAACTCCATAGTGTTTTCCAAAGTGGTTGAACAAGTTTACACTCCCACCAACAATGAAGTAAGGTTCCCTTCTGTCCACATGCCCTCCAGCATCTGTTGTTATTACAGTTCTTGATTATAGCCATTCTAACTGGGAACAGGTGGTATCAGTAAATGGTGCTGGCAAAATTGGTTAATCACTTACAGAAAACTAAAGCTAGATCCTTATATATCCCCTTCTACCAGAAGCAACTCCAAATGGATAAAAGACCTGGGAGACAAAGCAGACACTCTGAAAACATTACAGGATGGAATAGGAGAAACACTAGGTCTCCTGGGCACAGGCAGAAATTTTCTTAATAGAGACCCAGAAACACAACAAATCAAAGAAAGGTTGGACAAATAGGATTGCATGAAGTTGCAGAGCTTCTGTATGGCAAAGGATATAGCTAGCAAGATCAATAGAAAGCCCATGGATGGGAGAAGATAGTCACCAGCCATACAATGGACAAAGGTTTCATATCTAAAATATACCTGGAACTCAAAAAATTAAATCCCCCAACAAGAAATGTTCAAAGAAACAACTGCCCAATAAGCAAGTGGGCTGAAGACCTAAAGAGCAACTTCTCTGAAGAGAAAAGAAGGATTGCCAATAGACACATGAAGAAATGCTCAACCTCCCTAGCCATAAAAGAAATGCAAATCAAAACAACATTGAGTTACCACCTCACTCCAGTTTAATAAACATTTCATTTTCAAAAAGACACACAAAAAATGGCCAACATAAATGAGCAAAGAATTCAATGTCTTTAGTCTTTAGGAAAAACATAATTAAAACCACAATGAGACATCACCTTATATGTATAATAATAGCAGTTATCAAAAGTAGAACCCATGTATAATGATTGTCAATGAATATAAAGATGAATTATAACTATTGTTAGGGTTGTGCAGAAAAGAGAAAATATGTATATTTTGGTGAAAACATAAAATTGCTCATTTTTAAAATGTGTATTGAAGTTCTTAAAACTGCAGTCAAGTATTCAATGCATATCCTACAAAATTAAGAAAAATGAGGAAAGAGGGGGAAAGAAGGGAGGGGTGATCATGTTCATAGATGCAACATTGACCAAGACACATTGTATTCATAAATTGCTTTGTTGAATGGTGATTCCTCTGTAAAAATATTACAAAACAATAAAAGAACAAATTTTGAAATCTAGAAATAGAATTATCTCAAATAGTTATCATTTTTGTGCTCTAAGCATCCAAAATGTTTGTTCTAGTTAATTAAAAATCTGCAACAGTTTTTAGAAAAATTATCATGATCAAATAATCCTGCTTCTAGATTTCACAAGAAAAATATGCTTCTTCCCTGAAATTCTTGCATAATTCACAAGAGTCAAGTGATTTAATCAAACTATGTGTTTTACAGATTAATGGATGAGAGTAATTTACATAAGTTTAAAATGGATTAGATAGATAGATAGATAGATAGTGCTAAAAATAAAATACTGTCTTTGAGAGAATGTGGATGAAATAGTCGATTATCATCATAAGTGAGAAAAGCCAAGTACAAAACTTAAGACCACATTTGAAAGTTAAAAGGGTGTTAGTTACTAGGAATTAGGAGTATTTAAACAAAGGGGGGAGGATGATTGAGAGAACAAACATTCAATTAGTCATTGAATTTGATTTTTCAGCTATAAAATATTTTGCACGACATGAAACATATAGTAAAAATGTATTGTATACCTTAAGTTTGTAGATAAAGTATACTATAAGCAATATTAGCACACATAGATATGAAAACAAGAATTGAGGTTAAAATATACCAATTCACCAATTCACATTACTACATAGTGTATTTATAGGCCATGGTATTGAATTGCATAAAATGCATATTTAAGATGACAATTTCTCAATTAACAATTTACAAACTGTAAAGATGAATAATTAAAATCAGTAGAGAGGTGATTAGATGTAGATTAGAAATAGAAACAAGAACATAGGAGTAATCCGGTTACATGTACACATACACATATGTGTATGTATGATTTCGATACAGCTAAGTTCATTACTAATAAAAAGTGACATTATGTATTGTTAAAGTGGATAAATCTCAAAATAATTACTTTGTGAAAGAGAGTTGTTAATCCCCAGTGGCCAAAGATAAAAAGATGCATGAGGTATCCAAACCTACAGTTTCAAGTGTATTTATATTTCTATTAGCTACATATTTTGTTCTATATGTGAAGATAAAATTGTGTTTCTACAAATTCATTTCTTGAAATGCACAAAACTACATACTATTTTAAGATTATGTTGGGGCTGCAAATCTTTTACTGAAAAGAAGTCTTCTGAGAGCTCCTTTGACTTCTGTGTTTCTCAGGCTGTAGATGATGGGGTTTAACATTGGAGTAATTACCCCATATAACATGGAAACGAGTCTGTCTCTGGCAGGAGAATGTTTACTGGAGGAGGGGCGGATGTAGGTAAAGATGGTTGTCCCATAGAATAAGCAAACCACAGTGAGGTGGGAGGCACACGTGGAGAACGCTTTGCGCTTCCCTTCGGCTGACCGGATCTTCAGGATGGTGGAGATGATGTAAGTATAAGAGATCAAGGTGACCAGGAAGGCACTAATACCCAAGATGCCACCTACCACTAAAACAAGCATTTCTGCCATGTAAGTGGAAGAACAAGACAGGGCCACCACTGGCGGAATATCACAGTAGTACTGGTCAACTCGATTCGACTTGCAGAAAGACAGGCTGAAGGTGGTCATTGTGTGGAGAAGGGAGTTGAGGAAACCAGCTGTCCAGGTCCCAGTCAGCAACTGCACACATCGAACCTGGGTCATGATGAGGGTGTAGCGAAGGGGAAAACATATCGCCACATACCGGTCATAAGCCATGACAGCAAGCAGGAAGACCTCAGTCCCAGCTAGGGCCACCAGGAAATAAAGCTGTAAAGCACACCCAACAAAAGAAATGCTGTGGTCCTCTGTCAAAAGGTTCCGGAGCATCTTGGGAACTGTAGCTGAAGGACAAAATATGTCTAACAGGGACAGATTTGCCAAAAGGAAGTACATGGGAGTGTGAAGCTTTGGCTCTATAGTAATGGCCAGGAGAATGGCCCCGTTACCCACCAAGGTGATCTGATAGATGACTAGAAATGCCACAAAGAGCGGGTACCGCACTTCAGGAAGGTCAGAGAGTCCAATGAGAATAAACTGAGTCACCGTTGTAAGGTTGTAGAGGTCCATCACTCCTTTCCGCCACAGTCTGTCTGGGGAATTAAGCCAACAAGCACAGATTAGGGCCCAAAACCAAGAAACTCAGTGATGGAGATATTCTTAATAATGACAATGTGGCTGCTGATAAACTATGTTAGCTAACTTTACTTGGAGACTTCAGTTTATACTACTTCCATTTCAAATATCTGCTTTACTCATGATATTTTTTTCTTATTCATCCTTAATTCATTTTCAGAATGAATCTTCTTGAGTAACTAGAGGCCCTGGAAACTTCACCTGCCAATCATTTTGAAGCATGTAATGTTGGATTTTTTAGCAGTGGAAACTGATGGGGGATTTCACATATGCAGACAGCCACTGGCTTCATTCTGATGATGCCATCTTTACTTGTACAGATTGCACTGTCTCAATACTAAATGCTTAAGTTGTGCATTGTGTATTATTTATCTTATTCCATACTTAGTTTGTTTGCAAAATGTATGTATTTTAACACAGTTACAAATATGTAACTCAGCTTACTAATATAGTCTTGTATGTGCATATACTTTGAGAAATTTATTTTAGTAAATATACTCAAGATATAATGTATCATATATTATCATATATGATATTATCATATAATATCAAAAATGTAGGATTGTTATGTCATCACTTCAGACTATCTCTATTTGGAAGCAGTAAATATGAAATACTTCTTGATTTCATTTCATATCTAGTACTAGGATTTGAACTCATGAACCCATGTTTACTAGGCTTATTTGCTTGACTGGCTCTTTACCACTTGAGCCATGTCTTTAGACTAGTTTTTTTAATTATTATTATCTTTTACTAGTTGGACCAAGCAGTTGTGATTCAACAAAATAGTTTATGAATACAAGGTGTCATAATCAATATTGCTACTTTAAGCATTTTCATCCAGCTGTCATTAGCCCAAATTATTACTATTATTTTAGAAATTGAGTCTTACGGACATTTTTGTCCAGCAGGGCCTTGTACTATGACCTTCTTGATCTCAACCTACTGAATAGCTAAGATTACAAGATTGAAATACACACTCTTAAATATAGACATTAGAATTTATCTTAATACACCATATAGTTGTAATGCTGAGTGAGCTGTTCAGTAAAATAGTTTAAATTCTGAAAGTTAGTAAGATTTTGGCTTTTTTTCTGTTACTTTCTAAACAAATTATTTTTATAACACATCTTGAGAAAAAAATCACAGGTAAAACTAGATAACAAAATACAAGGAAAATATATATTCTATGGTCTCCCTTGTTCTTATTTTTCTTAGTGCAAATTCTGAATGTTTTCATTAATTTAAATATATAGAATAAATAATGCAAATCACACAAAATTTGCATAAATGGCATGAAATTATTCTCTGCATCCTTTTTTAACTATCAAGCTTTCAAAAGAATTACTGTCCGTACTGGGGGAAGCCAGACAATGGTGGCTCATGCCTGTAATCATAGCTACTCAGGTGGCTGAAATCAGAGGATCATGGTTCAAAGCCAGCTTGACTTGAAACTCTTATTTCCTATTAATCACTAATTAGGTAGAAGCGGAACTGTTGTTCACATGGTAGAGCACAACCTTGAGGAAAAAAGCTCAGGAACAGCACATAGGTTGAAGTTTAGCCTCAAGATCAGCAAAACAAATTTAAAAATTAAAAATATTAAAGAGTATTACCTGAGGGTGTTAGAACACTGAATAGCACACATCTAAAATATCATCACTCAAAAGCTTAAGGCTTTAGGATCATAAGTTCATGTGTAGACTACATAACCAGACCCTGTTTCAGGTCTAAGAGACACAGAGATTTAAAAATGCTCTTATGATACTCATGCTTTCCCTGCTTTATGTGGTCACTGGTATAAACATGAAATTATGAGCATTAAACCATGCAACCATCATAAGGGATGTGTGGCTAAAACCTCCCACTGCTAATGAAACATTGTTTTCCCAAATATTATCTTGCATATGGTCAGTAACAAATGAACTGTACAGGAAGATTTGCTGCTCAGAAAATAATTAACTTAAGTTTCAATACAGAGAAAAATGTCATTAGCTAAGTACACACAAATATACCATAAGCAGATCTGAAACCTTAACATAATTAAATTGTGTTTTCTTAAAATACCATTATTGAAAAATACTGCGTTTCAGTTTTCTTCAAAAAGGTTAAGTTACAAACAAAACAATTGAAGCAGAAAGCAAGATGACCCACACCACATCTTACTTCAGTCCAGTAACAGCAAACATCACTTGTATGTAGAACACTTATTAGAATTTAGTCTATATATGTTACACATTTTTCCCTTAGGAAATATAATAATGAGGGTTCTAGAGGGATTATTCCTTTCTTCATAAATCCAATCCTAACAATAGAGATATATAATCAATTCAGTGTAAGTTTTAAGTAATGCAAAATTATATGAGTATATTTCTTATAACAACCTATGGTAAGGTGCAAGATATTTTACTAATCATGTGGCAAAAGAAAGATTGAAAAAATTACCATTACTAAGTAGCTAATGTTTCTGTCTTCACAGTAATAATGAATGCAAAGCATGACTATATTATCATATTTTTATACACCCTCATTTCCTTGGTACAATAGCAAACACGAGCAAAACGTCTATTCACTGTCAAAGTTTCTTTCAAAACTGTGTCCCTTCCACATGAAAAACTATGCTGCTGAGCAACTTAGATCCAAAGTGAGTAAAACTGAAAACTCATTTGAATATGCACATCCTAACTTACTTTTGTAGTATATACATATACATGCATATGTATATAAATTTAGTAGTAATAAGAATGCTTGTCTATAAATTCGATACACCATATCCAGGCTAGGAAAATAGAAGTAACTTTTTTACTGTTTTTTTTCTATATTTTTTTGAATTGGGAAATTTCAAACACAAGTATTAAAAAGAACATAAGAAAGACATGGATGAGGCCAGGCACAAGTGGCTCATGCCTATAATCCTAGCTACTCAGAAAACTGAAGTCTGAGTATCACAGTTCAAAGCCATCCCAGACAGGAAAGTCTGTGAGACTTTTATCTTCAATAACCACTCAGAAAACCAGAAATGGCACAATGGCTCAAGTGGTAGAGCGGTAGCCTTGAGCTAAAGAGCTGAGGGACAGCATTCAGGTCCAGAGTTCAAGCCCCATGACCTACAAAAAAAAAAGACATGATTTATTCACACCTATACCTGTAATCTTGCTCAACATTCATGTTATTGTAGAAAGAACAATGACAACTGAAAAACTGCTAGATATCTGGCTCAATGGGAAATGGACTCATTACCTTGCTCATGTAACTGTAACCACTCTCTATAGTGTCTTTACAATAAAATATCTAGATTAAAAATTTTAAAAATAAATTTACTTCATTGTTATGATAGAGGTGATGTAGAGAGGGATTACAATCACATGAGTCAGATGAGTCCATTTCCTTTCCTACAGTGTCATCTGTTGCATAGTTCCATTTCATCAAAATCCAGTGAGCTCCACTGCTGCATTTTTTCACCATGTTTCCCTCT
>NW_012267243.1:1731659-1754305 GCF_000151885.1 Dipodomys ordii
AAATTAAATTAAATTAAAAAATAATAATTTCTGCACAGCAAGATAGCAACACAATGAATACACAATCTATAGAAGAGAATGAAATATTTCAAGTACATCAATAACTAGATATAAAAATTAATATGCAAAATACATAAAACACACTACACTATCAAAAGTAAAAAGTAATCCAATTCACAATCTAGGCACTTGAATAAACCTTTCATTTTTCAAAAGACACAGAAAAAATGGCCAACATAAATGAGCAAAGCATTCAATGTCTTTAATCTTGAGGGAAAAGCTAATTAAAAGCACAATGAATTACTACTACCTCATAAGTGTAACAATAGCAGTTGTCAAAAGTAGAATCCATGTACAATGATTGTCAATAAAAATAAACATGAAAGATAACTATTTTTTGGGGTGTGCAGAAAAGAGAAAATGCGAGTACTTTGTTGAAAACATAAAATTGAATGCATATTTTTCAAAAGTGCACTGAGGTTCTTAAAGCTGCAGTCAAAAATTCAATGCATGTCCTTCAAAATTAAGAAAAATGAGGAAAGAAAGGAGAGGTGAGTATATTCATAGATGCAACATTAACCAAGACACATTGTATTCACAAACTGCTTTATTGAATGGTGATTACTCTGTACAACTATTGCAAGATAATAAAAAATAAAACAAAACTTGAAATCCAGAAATAGAATTATCTCAAATATTTATTATTTACGTACTCTAGGCATTTAAAATGCTTTGTTCCAGCTAATTAGAATTCTACAACCATTTTTAGAAAAAAATTATCATGGCCTACTAAGATTTTACAAGAAAAATATGCTTCTTCTCTGAAATTCATTGTTGTATAATTCACCAGTCAAGTGATTAAATCAAACTATGTGTTTTACAGATTAATGATAAGAGTAATTGGCCAAATTTTAAAATGAGATAGATAGATAGACAGACAGACAGATAGATCGATAGATAGAATTAAAAATAAAATATTGTTTTTGAGAGAATGTGGTTGAAACAGAAGATAATCATCATAAGGAAGAAAAGCCAAGTTCAAAAATTAAGACCACATTTGAAACTTAACAGAGTGTTAGTTACCAGGTATTAGCACTATTTAAACAAAGAGGAGATGATGAGGAAACAAACTCTCAATTAGTCATCTAATTTAATTTTTCAGCTATATTTTCTACAACATGAAAAATATAGGAATAATTCATTGTATATTTTAAGTTTGTAGAACAAGTATACTACAAGAGATATTAGCACACACAGAAACAAAAACAGGAATTGTTTGAGGTTAAAGAAATGTCCATTTATATTAAGTGAAGTAAGCCAGGCCCAAACAAACACAGGTCACACAGTTTCCTTTATTTGCAATAACTAGTATTATGTCTGAGACAAACAGAAAAGGTCAGATAAGTTGATGTTAGGTCAAATGAATCCCAAGATAAGGATTCAAATGATTTTTCTTTGTTGCAATTGTTTCTAACATATTTATAAGATGATTTCTTTGTTGCTTAGTATGTCTCTCCCCCACAGTATAACCCCTGCTTTCACTGTATTTGCTGTTGGTATAATTTGTGGAGGAGAAGGGAAAAAACAAATCGTTAAAATAGGGATATAAGTGGACCCATTACAACAATGAGATATGATGTACAAGTCATTCTGTCGAAAAATGAACTTTACAACTTTGGGGGAGGAGAAGATGGGAACGAATAAGAAAGGAGAAACAAAGGAAGAGACAACAATGCTTCAGAAGAAATGTACTCATTACCTTGCCCATGTAATTGTAACCCCTCTGTACAATAATAAAAAAATAATAAAAAATATGTCAATTCACTTGATTTAATTATTACATACTGTTTTTATAGGCTATAATACTAGATTGCATCAAAGGTGTATCTACAATTCCAATTTCCCAATAAACAATTTACAAACATCAAAGATGAAAAATAAAAATTGATGGATTGGTGATCAGATGTAGATTAGAAATAGAAATGAGAACATAGATAGGAGTAATTCAGTCACATGAACACACACACATGTGTATTATGATTTCGATGTAGCTAAGTTCATCACTAATAAAAAGGTAATTATGATATACTGTTAAATTGGGTAAATCTCAGGATTATTATTTTGTGAATTCCCAGTGGACAGAGATAAAGACATGCATGAGGTATATAAAACTACAGTTCCAAGTGCATTTACATTTCTATATAGCTATATATTTTGTTCTGTAGGTGAAGATAAAATTGTGTTTCTACAAATTAATTTCTTGAAATGCACAAAACTATATACTATTTTAAAATTATGTTTGGGCTGCATACGTTTTATTGTGAAGAAGTCTCCTGAGGGCTCCTTTGACTTCTGTGTTTCTCAGGCTGTAGATGAGGGGGTTTAACATTGGAGTAATTACCCCATATAACATGGAGATGAGTCTGTCTCTGGCAGGAGAATGTTTACTGGAGGAAGGGCGGATGTAGGTAAAGATGGTTGTCCCATAGAATAAGCAAACCACAGTGAGGTGGGAGGCACACGTGGAGAAGGCTTTGCGCTTCCCTTCTGCTGACTGGATCTTCAGGATTGTGGAGATGATGTACGTATAAGAGATCAAAGTGATCAGGAAGGCACTAGTACCCAAGGTGCCAGCTACCACTAAAACGAGCATTTCTTCTGTGTAAGTGGAAGAACAAGACAGGGCCACCACTGGAGGGACATCACAGTAGTACTGGTTAACTCGATTCGACTTGCAGAAAGACAGGCTGAAGGTGGTCATTGTGTGGAGAAGGGAGTTGAGGAAACCAGCTGTCCAGGTCCCAGTCAGCAATTGCGCACATCGGACCTGGGTCATGATGAGGGTGTAGCGAAGGGGAAAACATATGGCCACATACCGGTCATAAGCCATGACAGCGAGCAGGAAGACCTCAGTCCCCACTAGGGCCACCAGAAAATAAAGCTGTAAAGCACACCCAACAAAAGAAATGCTGTGGTCCTCTGTCAAAAGGTTCTGGAGCATCTTGGGAACTGTAGCTGATGGACAAAATATGTCTAACAGGGACAAATTCGCTAAAAGGAAGTACATGGGAGTGTGAAGCTTTTGCTCTATAGTAATGGCCAGGAGAATGGCCCCGTTACCAACCAAGGTGATCAGATAGATGATGAGAAATGCCAGAAAGAGAGGGTACCGCACCTCAGGGAGGTCAGAGAGTCCAATGAGAATAAACTGAGTCACCGTTGTAAGGTTGTAGATGTCCATTGCTCCTTTCCACAGCAGTCTGTCTAGGGGAACTGAGCCAACAAGCACAAGTTAGGGGGAAAAACCCAGGCATGAGAAATTCTTAATAATGACAATGTGGCAGCTGGTGAACTATGTTAGCTACTATTCCTTGGGGACATCACTTTCTATAACTTCCAGTTGAAACACTGTATTTTCCCTTGTTCACCCTTAATTCCTTTTCAGAAAGTAGCCTTCTGAGTAACTAGTGGCCCTGGAAGCTTTGGCTACCAATCATTGTCAAGCATGCAACATTGTTGGATTTTTAGGCAATAGAAGCTGATGGTGGATTTCTTATATTCAGACAGGCACTTGCTTCATCTAAATATTCTACGTTTAGTTTTACAAACCTCACTGCTTCTATACTTTGTATGTTCACAAAATGGATGTGTTTTAATACAGTTACAAATGAAGAACACATAGATTATTAATATAGTCTTTGTATGTGCGCTACACTTTGAGATATTTATTTTAGTAAAAACTAAGCATTAATATACCCATTTGAAATAAAAGGTTGACCCATTGCAACAATGAGTTGTGCAAGATGCTATGTCGAAAAACAACTTTACAATTTAGGTGGGGTAGGGGAGTGTACTTGTGGAGATTGCAGGGAAGGGATGGTAGGGGAAAAAACAAATGAGGAGACAACAATGCTTGATAAGAAACGTACTCATTACCTTGCTCAAGTAACTGTAAACCCTCCTCTATACAATATTTTCACAATAAAAAATTTATTTAAAAAATAAAAATTTGAAGTAAAAGAATATAGTACTGAGGCTGGGAAGTTTGCTCAGTGGTAGAGTGTTTGCCTTGAATGCATGAGGCCCTGGGTTCGATTATTCAGCACCACCTAAGAAAAAGCCAGAAGTGGAGCTGTAGCTCTAGTGGTAGAGCACTAGCCTTGAGGTAAAGAGCTGAGGGACAGCGCCCAGACCCAGAGTTCAAGCTCAATGACCGAAAAAAAAAAGAAAGAAAGAAAGAGAAGGGAAGGAAGGAAGAGAAAGGAAGGAAGGAAGGAAAGAAGGAAGGAGAAGAAGAAGAAGGAGAAGAAGAGAGAGAGAAAGAAAGAAAGAACGAGAGAGAGAATGTAGAACTGTTATGGTATATGTTCAAAATATCTCCATTTGGAAGCAGTAAATATGAAGTACTTCTATGATTTCTTTCTGGTACTGAGATTTGAACTCATGAACCTATGTTTACTTGGTTTATCTGCTTGTCTGGCCCTCTACCACTTGAGCCATATCTTGAGCATATTTTTTTAAATTATTATTATCCTTAAATAGTCTATCAAGAAGGTTGTGAATCAACAAAACAGTTTATTAATGCGATGTGTCATTATCATTGCCACACCTTTCAGCATGCTCACCTACCTGTGTTTAGCCCAAATTATTGCCGGCTTGAAAATTGAGTCTGGCAGACATTTTTGTCAAGGATGGCTTTGTGCTATGATCCTCTAGATACCATCCTGCTGATTAACTAAGATTACAAGACTCAAATACATACTCTTAAGTATGAACATTAGAATTTATCTTAATAGACCACATACTTACAATGCTGAGTGAACTGTCTAGCAAAATAATCTAAAGTCTGGAAGTTAGTATGATTTTGGAATCTTTTTCTGTTACTTCCTAAACAAATTGTTTAAGAATCTTGATAGAAAAATCACAGGTACAGGCTAGGTTACAAATTAAAAGGTCTCCCTTGTTTTATTTTTTATTGCAAACTTTGAATGTTTTCATTAATTAAAATATATAGAATGAAGAATGCAAATCACACAGAATTTATGTAAATGGCATGAAGTTATCATCTCTGTCTTTTTTTCTCCTGTCAAGATTAAAAAAGAATTACTATGAGTACAGGGAGAAACAGGTACTGGTGGCTCTTGCCTCTAATCATAGATACTCAGGTAGCTGAGCTCAGAGGATCAAGGTACAAAGCACATGAAACTCTTATTTCCAATTAATCACCAATTAGAAGTAGAGTTGTGGTTCTCATGACAGAGTACTAGCCTTGAGCAAAAAGCTCAGGGACAGCTCGTAGGTTGACATCTAGCCTCAAGATCCACAAAACAATTTTAAAAACTAAAAATAATGAAAAGTATTAGATGAGGATGTTAGTCATGATACATACTGGATAGCACAACTCTATAATACCACCTCTCAAGAGGCTGATGCATTAGGATTGTAAGTTCATGTGTACGCTACCTTGTTTCAAGTCTAAGGGAAGTTTTAGCACTGAGTACTCAAGGGATATTATATTTTTCTTCCTTCAGATTGAGCCCATAGTTTGGACAAAATAAACCATTATTGGCAACATATTCAAATCATAAAATATCAGACAGAATATTATAAGAACTACCAAATACTTGTCTGTTATGTAGTAATAAAGGATGATTATTGAGTAAATGAAAACGATTCATAAAAGATTGTCATATATATTCTTACATTCCCAGTGATCAAAATTTTAAAAATGATTATTTACCTACACCAGTGAATACCAAGACTGTGAAAATATATAACAGCACATATGAGTACAGATGTGAAACATACTTGATACTGAATAAAATATTTTCAAATACTGTTAATATCTACATTAAATGATTATTTTTCTTTTTTACTAATGCTTATGAATTTGGCATTTTTATAAACATGAACTATATGAAATAAATTAATAGCATTTTTATTTATGTATTTAACCTGATTTTTATAAAATTACATAATAGGTATGCATCCACCAAAACATGGCAATATATTTTTCTTAAATTTTATATTTCTTAAATTTTTATAATTGGCTGTTTCAGTTTGTTCAATAAAGCTTATGATCCTAACATATGATATAGAGAGAAAAATTAAATTTTCATTAACAATCTCTTCTAGCGCCTTAAAAAATAAACCAAATATTTGACATTTTATCTAAAGAATGTGAGGGTCATTTTGTCAACAATACATTTCTGAAGAGGGCATTCTACAACTTTCCTGCAGAACTAGTAATACACAGAGGTCAGAAAAGCTCTTAGGAAACCCATGCTTTCCGTTGCTTCATGTGGTCACTAGTGTAAACATGTAATTAGAAGCACAAACCCATGAGAACCATCATAAGGGATATGTGGCAAGCATTAATCTCCTACTGGAAATAAAACATTGTTTTTCCAACATATTTTTACATATAGTCAGTGGCAAATAAACTATACAGGAAGCCTTGCTGCTCAGAAAATAGTTACTTCAAGTTTCAACTGTATAGAGAAAAATAGCATTAGCTAATAGGTAAAAATGTAGCAAAAACAGGTGTGAAACTTTAACATAGTTGAAATTGTGTTTTTTTAAAATATCATTACTACAGAATATTGCATTTCAATTTTTGTTTAAATAGGTTAAGTTACCAAGAAAACACTTGAGGAAGAAGAAAGCAAGATGACCCACACCACACCTTACTTCAGTCCAGTAACAGCAAACACCACTTGTATGTAGAACGCTCATTAGAATTTAGCCTATATATGTTACACATTTTTCCCTTAGGAAATATGCTAATGAGGATTTTAGATGAACTATTCCTTTCTTCATAAATCCAATCCTAACAAAACAGATACATAATTAATTTGGTGTAAGTTTTAAGTAATGCAAAATTATGAGTGACATTTGTATTTCTTATAATGACCTAGTGTGAGGTTTAAGATCTTTCAGTGATCATGTGCCCAAAGGAAAAAAATTAAAAATAGTGTTACTAAGTAGCTGATGTTTCTGTCTTCACAGTAATAATTAATCCAAAGCATCAGTCTATTATCATATTTTTAAATCCTCATTTTCTTAGTAAAATAGCAAATGTGAGCAAAATTTCTATATAGTCTCTCAAAGTTTCTTTCAAGACTGTGTCCCTTCCACATGAAAAACTATATTCCTGAGCAGCTTAGATCCAAAGTGAGTAAAATTTAAAACTCATTTGAATATGGAATTCCCAACTAACTTTTGTAGTATGTATAAATTAAGTAGAAATAAGAAATTTGTCTGTAAATTCAATACATAGAATCCAGTATAGGAAAATACAAGTAACTTTTTAAAACTGGTTTTGTTTTTCTATAACTTTTCAAAAAATTGGAAAATCGCAAATACAAACATTAAAAACAATGCAAGAAAAGACATATCTGACTATACACGCCTATACCTGTGACCTTGCTCAATGTTCATGTTATTGTAGAAAGGGAAATGATAACTGAAAAACTACAACATATCTGAATGTCTTAAATTTACTTCATTTTTATTAAAGAGTTGATATACTGAGGGATTACAATTATGTTAGTCAGGTCATGAATACATTTCCTTTCCCACAGGGTCATCTGTTCCCATCTCTACCCATGAGTTGTATAGTTCCCATTCATCAATGTCCAGTGAGCTCCATTGATGTAGTTTTTTCACCCTTTTCCCCTCTAGATCTGTGCCACACACCCCCGGAACGTATGATTTTTAAATTATTTTATTAACATTTAATTGCAATAAAGTGACTACCTTGATATTATGCATTTCTGTTTGAGTTTGGTCATCTCTTTACCATTTTATTAGTTTAAATTAAGGATAGAAAGTGAAGAGTTTTATTGTGGCATTCCCAATAAATGCACATAATACATTTTAATGACATTCATTCACATTTTCTTCTGTTTCATCCCCTTCAAATCTTCCAATTTTTCACTTAATATATACATAATTGCATTTTACTCATCACTATCACACGCCCGCCCACCCCTTCCTGTAGCTGTCCCAATTTTGGGCCATGTCCTCAAATTTTTGAGTTCTGCTTTCCATCTGTAAAAAGCAGATGAAATGTATGCAAGTCTAAGTTTAGCAGATTTCACTTAACTTGATGGTGTACATTTTTAATTTTCTGCAAATGGGATAATTTCATATTTCATTAAAGCTAAATTATACTCCATTGCATATATAGCACATTTTTTTATGAAATCATTTGTAGAATGGCAACTAGGCTGAATGCATGCAATCGCTGTGATGAGTGATGATGCAATATTTTAATAGTTTTGACTAACATTCCTCTGGGTATGTGCATGACATGGTATGTAACGATGTTTGCCTTTCAGAATATCTCTTGAGATGGAAAGAAAATAAAAACATACTTTGCACACATAGGCTCTGATATGATCCACACCATCGCAAAGAAACTGTGAAATTTTTGTCACTGATAATTTAGAAATTTTACCATCTCTCTTAAGCCTTTATATTGAAATTAATTTTTTTAATTTAAGCCTTTATATTTAAATTATTAAGGTACTTAAATCTCTTGTTTTACATTGGACTTGTTTTACATGGGGTTTGGAATATAGACCTTAGTTGCCTGTTATATGATGTGGTATGAGTGTCCTATCACAAACCCTCAAACCTCCCTTTTTCTCATAAAATTGGTTTGAGTATTGTATTACTTGTAGATCATAATACACTTGCATCAAATAATGACTCCTCAAAGTGACAGTTAAGCAAAATAATAGAAGTCATCTGCTTCTACACTAGAGCAGTGCAGATATAGATTGCCAGCTAAAAATACCAAATGTGGTCCTCTCAGCTTCTTTTCATTAAGACCTGGCCCAGATCCCCAGGAATCCAAGTGAGCACTGCAGCTTTAACCACCTATAAACTCCAATCAAGGTAGTTCAAATCTTCCACATGTCTGCATCAGTCCATTTTCACTGTTAAAACAATATATCTGAGGTGGTATATTATAAAGAAAAGAGTTCTATTAAAATCACACTTCTCAAAGTGCAAAGTCCAAACTAGCCTGATGCCAGCCATGGATAAGCATCTCATGAGAGAGAACATCATGGTTGAATGAATGAGAAAGATCCCACAGGAGGGTGGAAACAGAGAATAGAAAGAGGCCATTCTTGCTTATTTATCATAGCTCTTTCAGGAGAACTAACCAGAACCTTGTTTGCATGTGTAAAAAATGAATTTACATTGGATATTCTAATCTCTGCTTCTAAATTTTCATTTCCTGTTTTTTTAAAGTTATCACTAAAATGTATTCTCTTATCCTAATTTTCTTTTGTAATGGGAATAGTAGTATGAAGATAGCACAAACCATTCAGATGTCATTTCCAAACATAATTTCTAATCTACTAGTTTCCGTTTCCATCCCAAAATGGAGCTAGCTGGAGGGGGATAGAAAACATCAGATCAGTGCGGTGGGTATTACACTTGGTAATTACAAGAAAGGAAATGGTTTGATTCTCCGTTTCTTTTTTCATTTATCAGAAGTACGTGGCCAGGTATTTTGGTTTCATTATCAAGTGCTAGATTAACTGCAGCAATTTCAAAAGCTATCTGAGCAATATGGTAGAAGAATCTGGATGCAGGAAGAAGATGGCAGAAATAGAAAAGAGAGCAGGTTAAGCTGTCTACGAAGCAGCAGAGTTATAGGATCTCATCACGCTTACCACATCATGTCTGAAGAATCACACCAAGTAAGCTGTAATTGGACAGAGATATATACCAAAGAAGATTATAAGCTGCTTGCAAAAAAACACAGAATTCCGTGCCTGCTGGCAGCTACTAGAGGCGACAGAGATGTCAGAGTAGGCAGCGGAGGTGATGGTGGCAGCAGCGTCTGAGCCTGGAGGCTTTCACTTACCTTTACCATAGGATTGAGAGAGACTGCATGGGAGAAAGCAGGAGTGGGAACCCACAGCTGAGCCAGCACAGTCAGACATAGAAACAACTCATTACATTGCAATGCTCCAGAGCATCAGTGGGAACCATAAGTACCCCAGAAAAGGCATTCCTCTCCCTCCCAGAAAACAGCACCCAGAATAATGCCATTTTTGACAATGGTAAAGAGGCTGATACAGCACCTAGCTAACACTTGCCCAAGAAATAGTGCCATTTTTGAGAAGGGCAAAGTATTATGAAACCCATGACCACCATCTTCAGTGGGAAACTAACGATCTGCCCAGAGGGTGGCAGCCCCTCCTCTCAGCAGTGAGCAGAACAAGCTTGGCATTCCATCCCAATACCAGCACCGTTCAAGGCCGGCTTGGAATCATTAAACCAAAAGTCTAAAATCTCACTGAAAAACATAAAATAAAAACAAACAAAACAGTCAGATTGTACAAACCAAAAGCGATTTCCAGCGGGGCTAAGAGTAGGAAATCAGGTACTAGCCACCCTTCCAAATCCAGGAAGGATATTGATTCCAGATAGGCCGCAGTTCTGCCCACACCCAAGTGCTCTGCAGATTGTCGGCTTCAGGTAAGAGCCAGCTCCTACCAGTTGTAGTGCAAGAACCACACAACTCACACTACGGCCTAATCTAGACTGAGAGGAGACCAACAGAGAATGCAAGTTTGTAAGGCAAAACTTAATCTGACCACTCAACTAAACTTATTAGAGAATTCATTTGTTCACTTTGATTTATAAGAATGTTTAAACATGGGGCTGGGAAGGTGGCTCAGTGGTAGAGTGGCTTGCCTTGCATGCTCGAGGCCCTGGGTTCGATTCCTCAGCACCACATAAGCAAAAAGAAAAAAGCCGGAAGTGGTGATGTGGTGCAAGGCACTAGCCTTGAGCTGAAGAACTGAGGGACAGCACCCAGGCCCAGAGTTCAGGCCCCACGACCGGACCCAAAAAAAAAAAAAAAAGAGAGAATGTTCAAACATGCCTTAAAACCTATCTATGTCCCAAATTTACTGAGGGTAGGAATCTAAGTAACATCCACACACCCCCATATGAAGAAGGATTCTGAATCCAACTATATCCAAACCCCCAAGCAATTAAGCAGTTCAGCTCCCAGCCTATAAAACAGTATAAATGCCCCCAAACTATCAAATAAGGAACTCCACATCCTGCCTCCTATTCTTACCACATACTGCCAAGATCTTGTCTACAAAAAAAGCTTCAGATCATAGTAACTATTAGAGATTACACTGAGAGACTGCATAAAGAACATGGGGAGACACAAGGACCCCCAAACAAATTGGAGAGTCTACTTTTTGTTATTCTTGGGGCTTTAAGAATTCAATTTTGTTGTTGTTTTGTTTAGTCTTACATACACCTAAAGTAATTGCTAGGCCTCTTTCTTAGTTGTGTGCATACTTAATCTGGCTATATTTTTAATTGTTAAATTTCCTATTTTTTATATTTTTATTTTTATATCTTAGATTTTACTTTACTATTTTCTTCTTTTCATGTTCTTTATTCTTTTGTTCTTCTTTGGTATTTTGTTTTTCTTTATATTTCATTCTAGTTCATTTAATTGCACTTTAACTTGTCTGCCTTTAGCTCTGATAGTTCTGTCCATTCCATTGATTCCTAAGTTTTTATCTGTTAGTTAACTGTATTTGTTTCCATTGCGACTATGTCTATTTGGATCATCCAGTTATCTATTTGGTTTGGTTTGATTTATCCTGAACCTAACAAGAGATTCTCTCACTGGATACAACTGGATACAACTATATATAAGCTCCTATTGTGACCAACAATACCCCCATCAAACAAAATGGAGTATTGAGATAGAGAAATACTTATCTCTGTTTTCACACTTCTTATTTAAAGTCTAAGCAATTGTAGGGCTCATGGTTGGTGTTTGGGTTTTTTTTTTTACTTTAAATCATTTGCAATTTCCTTTTGTTTCCAAATAGTCAGAAAACATCAAGAAGCACAAGAAAAATGACAGATCAAGGAACATCAACTCACACACAAAATAACCAGGCAATACAGCAGACAATAAAGGATGTAGAAGATAGTTCTCAAAACACTTTAGAAACACTACTGATAAGTATATTTAATGAGAAGATAGAAAGCTTAAACAAGGCTATGTATGAATGTGATGAACCTAATAAACAATTATTAGAACAATGCGTGGAATCCACAAACAGAAAGCTAAATGAATTCCAACAGAAAGAAAGGGAGTGAATTGAAACAATAATCACTCAGCTAAAGAATATGAGAGAAGCTGGGTGCAGGTAGCTCACGCCTGTAATCCTAGCTACTTAGGAGGCTGAGATCTGAGGATCACTGTTCAAAGCAAGGACTGGCAGAAAAGTCCATGAAACTCTTATCCCCAATAAACCACCAGAAAACTGGAAGTGGCATGGTAGTTCAAGTGGTAGAGCCCTAACCTTGAGCTGAAGAGTGCAGGGACAGTTCTCAGGCCCAGAGTTCCAGTCCCATGACCAACAACAACAAAAAGAATATGAGAGAAGACACAGATAATCAAATCAAGACAGTAAAGAAGTCTATACAACACTAGAAACAAAGCTTCAGTAATGAAAGAGAAGCCATCAAAAATGCTCCATTAGAAGGAATTGAAATAAAAAACAAAGTTGAAAGTTTTGATAATGGATTAGATGATGAAAAAGAGAGTGTCCAGAATAGAAGACATAGAAGATATTACACAGAAGTTACAATTATTCACAACAAATCCACCAAAAAAGAAAGGAGCTGGCATGAACTTCAAGATGCAGTAAGAACTCATTTAAGATGGATAGGTATTGCTGGAGGTGAACAGAAGGATGGTAAATGGATAGCAAATGTATTTAACAGAAATCAAGAGAAGAACTTCTCAAACG
The DNA here is from genome assembly GCF_000151885.1 of Dipodomys ordii. Classification (NCBI taxonomy): domain Eukaryota; kingdom Metazoa; phylum Chordata; class Mammalia; order Rodentia; family Heteromyidae; genus Dipodomys; species Dipodomys ordii. Next base: position 1,744,481 of record NW_012267243.1, read on the forward strand.
TGCAAAACGATAGGCTTACTCAAATAAAAGAAGCCTTTAGAATCCCAAACACACCACGGCATAAATCCACACAGAACCAATAGAGACTAAGGAAAGGAATCTTAAAACTGTCAGGGGGAAAATGATAAGGACTTATAAAAGAAAACCATTGAGAAAAACTACAGAATTTTCAGCCAGGATGATGAAAATAAGGAGAGCCTGGAATGTGGTTATGTGACTCCTTAATGGCAAACAAACACCAACCAAGAATAGTATACTCAGCTAAGCTCTCTTTAATACCCAACAGACAAACAAAAACTCCACAACAAGGAAAAATTCAAACAATGTGTCTCCACTAAACCAGCACTACAGAAGACTTCAAAATGTACTAAATATAGAAAAACAACAAGAACGCAATACTGGTGAAGAAACGTCCCCTTACCAGACAACTACATAAATATAGTAAGAAATTTTGAGGCATAGCAACCAATAAGGTGGATAACCTGGCAGGACCTACGAAACACCTCTCAAATTGCACCATTTGTAATTACATGCCATGAAGTAAGCCAGATACATACTATATTATTGAGAATAAATGGTGAAAAAAAAATAAAGCAAATGTTAAATTTACAGTAGTGTTACTATAAGTAATATACCCTTGCAATGTCATTTAAATTTCAAGTGTTTATGGACTGAAAAGAGTCATCTAAAATTAAATGACAAGTAATTAACCTGCCCTATGAGGGGCCTCTACTGGGTGATAAGGTTTTGGCAAAGGTAATTGGTAACAAAGAGTCACACAATAAAAAGTAATAGACACATGACTTAAGAAATGTGATTTGAAAAGATTAAACATTAATGATACTGTTAAAAATCTAAAGGGGAAAATAGAAAGCAACTCAATAATATATAAACATTTTAATAGTTGTGTGATCATATAAATTAGTGAAAATTCAAGGACAGTACACAAAAGAAGGAGATGCAGAATGCTACAGATTAATTGAGAATCAAAAACTTAGACAATGAACATATAGTAAATTCATCAGCAGACTGGGAAACAGGAGCTGTAATCAGAAGTAATGGGGATGCATAGAGCTAGGAACATGTATGGTAGAAAATAGATAATTGAAGACCAAAAGGGTTTTATTACATAAGTAATAGACAATATGTAAAATATTCTTCTCTCTAGAGGTGGAAGAATAATAGGGTAAATGATGGATTGCTGCCATGATAATTGTCTGATCACACACTAATAGTATGGGAAGTGGTGAGTTTAAAGCAAAGCACTCAGTTTTCATATTACATTGTGTAAACATGCTCAGAAACATAGCAATCTTCGGAGGGCTCCTTTCACCTCAGTGTTTCTCAGGCTGTAGATGAGGGGGTTTAACATTGGAGTCATTACCCCGTATAACATGGAGATGAGTCTGTCTCTGGCAGGGGAATGCTTACTGGAGGAGGGGCGGATGTAGTTAAAAATGACGGTGCCATAGAACAAACAAACCACAGTGAGGTGGGAGGCACATGTGGAGAAGGCTTTGCGCTTCCCTTCTGCTGACCGGATCTTCAGGATGGTGGAGATGATGTACAGATAGGAGATCAAGGTGATCAGGAAGGCACTAGTACCCAAGACACCTCCAACCACTAGAAGTACCATTTCTGCCATGTAAGTGGAAGAACAAGACAGGGCCACTACTGGAGGAATATCACAGTAGTACTGGTCAACTCGATTCGACATGCAGAAAGACAGGCTGAAGGTGGTCATTGTGTGGAGAAGGGAGTTGAGGAAACCAGCTGCCCAGGTCCCAGTCAGCAACTGCGCACAGCGAATATGGCTCATGATAAGGGTGTAACGAAGGGGAAAACATATGGCCACATACCGGTCATAAGCCATGACAGCAAGCAGGAAGACCTCAGTCCCCACTAGGGCCACCAGGAAATAAAGCTGTAAAGCACACCCAACAAAAGAAATGCTGTGGTCCTCTGTCAAAAGGTTCTGGAGCATCTTGGGAACTGTAGTTGAAGGACAAAATATGTCTAACAGGGACAGATTTGCTAAAAGGAAGTACATTGGGGTGTGAAGCTTTTGCTCTATAGTAATGGCCAGGATGATGGCCCCGTTACCCACCAAGGTGATCTGGTAGATGATGAGAAGTGCCACAAAGAGCGGGTATCGCACTTCAGGGAGGTCAGAGAGTCTAAGGAGAATAAACTGAGTCACCGTCGTAAGGTTGTAGAGGTCCATTTCTTCTTTCCACAACTATCTGGCAGAAATAACCAATAAACACAGGTTAGGGTAAACAAGAAAACCAAGGAAGGCAGGAATGGAGAAATTCTTAATAAAGATAATTTGAATGCTGATGAACTATATTAGGTAACTTTACATGGAGAGTTCACTTTCTAAAACTTCCATTTGAAACATCTTCTGTACGCCTATTTCCACTCCTGTTCACCCTTCTTTTCATAAAGAAGTAACCATGGGACCTGGAAAATTTCCCTGCCAATTACCTTCAAGCACGCAACATTGTTGGATTTTGTAGTCAGTGGAAGCTGATGGTGGAATTCTCATGCACAGACAGACATTTGTATTACTCTGACTCTGCCATCTTTATGTATGTAGACTGCACTGTCTCAATACTAAATTACTAAGGTGAACATTGTCTTATTTATCTCATTCTATATTTTTATGTTTTCAAATTGCATGTGTTTAATACAATTACAGTTGTACAAATGTATAATACATAGATTATTATTATGGGCTATGTATGTGGACATACTTAGAGGCATTTATTTTAGATTACTTATTAGGCTATGTATGTGTATATACTTAGACACTTTTAAGAAATCCTATGAGTTAATATACACAGAAGAAATAAAATATGAAATAAAAGAATGTAGGATTGTTATGTCATCTCTTCAAAATATCTCTATTTTGGATAAATGTTAAATATTAAATACTACCTTGATTTCATTTTTTTCTGGTACTGCTATTTTAACTCGGAGATCCATGTTTACTTGGATTTGCTCAGCCTGATCTCTACCAATTGAGCCATGCCATTAGCCTAGCTTTTAAAACTTATTATCTTTAACTAATTGTACCAAGGAGTTGTGCTTCACAAACAGTTTATGAATACAATGTGTCATAGTCAGTGTCACCCATTTCAACATTCTCATCCCTCTGTCTTCAGCCCAACTTTTGCTGTTTATTTTGAAAATGGAGTCTGGAAGACTTTTCTGCCCAGGATGGCTTTGTACTATGATCATCTGCTTCTCAGCCTCCTGAGTGCCTAAGATTCTAAGACTCGAATAGCTACTCTTAAATATGAGCATTAGAGTTTACCCTAATAACACACTTAGCCATAACACTGAGTGAAATAATCTAAAGTCTGAAAATTAATACAGTTTTGGAATTTCTTCTGTTACTTCCTAAACAAATTATTTTAACAACACATCTTGGATAGAAAAGTCACAGGTAAAGGCTAGGTTACAAAATGAAAGGTAAATGTATATTCTATGGTCTCACTTGTCTTTATTTTTCTTAGTGAAAACTCTGAAACTTTTCTTTGATTAGGTGAAATATATAGAACCAGTAATACAAATCACACATATTTTATGTAAATTTCATGAAATTATAATCTGCATCCTTTTTTCCCCTGTCAAGTTTAAGTAAGACTTCCTGTGAGTACCAGGAGAAGGCAGGTGCTAGTGGCTCATGCCTGTAATCATATTTACTCTGAAGGCTGAGTTCTGAGGATGGTGGTTCAAAGCCAGCTTAGTAGAAAGGCCTTATTAATCACCAAATAGGTAGGAGTAGAGCTTTCATTCATATGATAGACCAATACCTTTGAGAAAAGAGCTCAGAAAGAGCACACAGATGGCCCTCTAGCCTCAAGACCATCAAAACAAATTTAAAAATTAAAAATAATAAAGAATATTAGGTGAAATTGCTGGATGTAATAGCATATAGATTAGCACATAAGAGGCTGAAGCAGTAAGATTTTGAGTTCATGTGTAGGCTTTGTAACGAGATCCTGTTTCAGATCTAAGAGATATTTTAGTAATGAATACTCTGGAGTGTTCTTTTTCTTCCCTCAGAGTGGACCCATAATTTCGACAAAATAAACCTTTATTGGTATCATATTCAAACAATGAAATATCATACAGAAAATTATTAAGAATTACCAAATAAAGGATGATTATTAAGTAAATGAAAATGATTCAAAAATATTCTCATATAAATTCTCACATCGTCAAGTGATCGCAATTCAAAGTATTATCAATTTTCTGCCTACACCTATGCTTATTAAGACTATGAAAATAAAACAGTATATATAAGAACATAAATGAGGCATATTGGATTCTGGAAAAAAATATTTTCATAGAGTAAATGTTAATATCCACATCAACTGATCATTTTCCTCTTTACTAATGCTTATAAATTTGGCATTTAAAAAAATAAGAAAGATATTGATAGCATTTTTATTTATGCATGTAACTGTTTTTCAAAAAATACATAATCAATATGCATCCACCAAAAATTGGCAATATATTTTTCTTAAATTTTGTAATTGGCTGTTGAAATTTGTTCAATAAAGCTTATGATCTTAATATCTCATATGGAGAAGAAAATGGTATTTTTCCTTAACAATCTCTTCTATCCCCTTGTTAACAAGCATAACTAAACCAAGTATTCAAGATTTAATCTAAAGAATGAGAAGTGTATTTTGTTAACAATACATTGCTGAGGAGGAACTTCTGTAATGCTCCTTATTAATCTGAAGGACATATATTTATTAACACTAAACATGTGAGAACTATCATAAGGTATATGTGGCTAGCATTAACTTCCCACTGGAAAGGAAACTTTGTTATTTTCAATATATTATCTTGCCTATGGTCAGTGACAAATGAAGTTTTGCTGCTCAGAAAATACTTACTTCAAGTTTCAACTGTATTGAGAAAAACAGCATTGGCTAAGTAGGCAAAAATGTACCAAAAATGATCTGAAGCCTTAACATAAGTAAATATGTTTTACTTAAAATACCATTATTTAAGATAATTGCATTTCAGTTTTCTTTTAAATAGGTTAAGTTACCAAGAAAACATTTGAGGAAGAAGAAAGCAAGATTATCCACACCACACCTTACTTCAGTCCACTAACAGCAAACACCACTTGTATGTAGAACTCTCATTAGAATTTAGTCTATAATATATATGTTACCAATTTTTCCCTTAGGAAATGGGATAATGAGGATTCTAGATGGACTGTTATTTTCTTTGTATATCCTATCCTAACAATAGAGATATACAATCAACTCAGTGGAAGTTTGGTGTAATGCAAAATTTATATGATTGTCATTCATATTTCTTACAATGATCAAGGGTACATATGGTTTAAGATATTTTAGTGAGAAGGTGGCCAAAGGAAAAAAAATAAAAATATCACTAAGAAGCTAATGTGTCTGTAGTCAGTAATAATTAATTCAAAATATGATGATACTATCATATTTTTTATAAAGTCTCATTTCCATAGTAAAAAAGCAAACCTGAGCAAAATTTCTTTACATCATCTCAAAGCTTCTTTCAATACTGTGTCCCTCCCACGTGAAGAGCTATGTTACAGGACAGCTTAGATCCCAAGTGAGTAAAATAAAACATCATTTGAATCTGCAATTTCTAACTCACCTTTGTAGTATGTATAAAGCAGTAAATACCGTTGTCTACATAGAATCCAAGCTAGGAAAATAGAAGTAACAATTTTACTGGCTTTATTTTTCTATAACTTTTCAAAAATTTGAAAATTTCAGGCACAAGCTTTAAAAACAGCACAAGAAAGACATGCCTGACTATACAAACCTATACCTGTGATCTTGCTCACTGTTCATGTTACTGTACAAAAATCAATGACAACTCTAAAACTACCAAATATCTGATTTTTAAATTATTTTTAATACTTAATTACAATAAAGTGGCAACCTAGATATTATGTGTTTCTGTTTGATTTTGATTACCTCTACATTTTTATTATTTTAAGGGTAGAAAATGAGAGGTTTTATTGTGGCCAATACATGCACATAATATATTTTAAAGACATCCATCCACACTTTTGTTCAGTCTCATCACCTCTAACACTTCTGCTTCTTGTGACAGTATTAATGAGCTTCCTTATGGCATTTGATATGTGAATAAGTGCATTTTACTCATCACTATCACTCTTCCACTCTCCCCATTCCTGCAGACTCCCTTGTCCTCAACTTCTTTGAGTTCTTCTTTACCTAATTTACCTACTTTACAAAAATGAATTAGATATTCATATTTCTAAGATTTCATTTAACTTGATGGTCTCATTGTTTGTTTTCAGTACCTGAGATCATTTCATCTCCGTGAACTTAAATTACACTTCATTTTGTTAAATACCACAACTTCCTATATATTCATTTGTTGATTGGCACCAAGGCTGATTCCATGAATTGGCTAATATGAGTACTACTGCAATATTTTAATAGTTCTGAAGTGAACGTGAGGATTTCATTGTCACAATTATATGCTAATGACATGTATTTCTTTTGGGTATGTGCCAAGAAGTGGTTTATCCAGATGTTTGCCTTGCAGAATATCTCCTGAGATGAAAATAAAGAAACTCGGTGATAGAAAACGTATTCAGTCCAAAAATTCTCATTTGATTCTAAGCATAACAAAGAAAAAGTAAATTTTTATTACTGATAATTTGGAAATTTTACATCTCTCTTTAGCCTTCATATTAAAATTTCTGACAAATATTTTTTTTCTGTCGGTTTTGGGGCTTGAACTCTGGGCCTGGGCGCTGTCCCTCAGCTCTTTAGCTGAAGACGAATGTTCTTCCACTTGAGCTACAGCGCCACTTCCAGTTTTCTAGTGGTTTATTGGAGATAGGACTCTCAGGGTCTTTCCTGCCCCGGCTGGCTTTGAACCTCGATCCTTAAAACTCAGCCTCCTGAATAGGTATGATTACAGGCTTGAGCCACAGGTGCCTGGCACAAATGTATTTATATCTCTTGTTTTACACTTATTGCCTGAGGTGTTAGAAATTGGATATTATAAAATGTGGTATGAGTGTGTTTCTCTCAAAACCCTCAGATCCAACCTTTTATCTCAAGAATTTGACTTGATTCTATTACTCGTAGATCATGATACCCTTGCATCAAATTATGTCTCACAACATGACAGTTAAGCAAAACTAGAGAAGTCATGTGTCTTCCACTAGCAGTGCAGATATGGACTGCCAGCTAAAAGTAGCTGATGTGGGGTCCTTTCAGCTTCCTTTCAGTGAGGCATGGCCCATATCTCCAGGAATCCAAATGAGTACATCAGCTCCAACTGCTTTGCATGCTCCAACCAAGGTAGTTCAAATCATCTACATGTCGGAATCAGTCTATTTTCACTGCTATAACAAAATATCTGAAATGTTTTGTATTTCAGTCTATTGTAAAGAAAAGAGAGGTCTATTAAACTCACACTTCTCAACGTGCAAAGTCCAAATGGGCCTGATGCCTGCTCTGGTGAGCATCTCATGAGAGAGGACATATGGTTGGAGAGAGTGAGAAAGATGATCCATTAGAAGGCAGAATCCAGAGGGCAGGGAGTGGTCAATCCTGCTTATTTCTCATAGCCTTTTCAAAAGAACCAGAGCCCTGTTTGCATGTGTAAAAATGTACAACTATTTAAAAACTGTCAAGATTTTAGAACCCATTATAATCTATGTTTCTAAATTTTCATTTTACTTTTTTAGCTATGAATTATTACAATTTATTCTCTCATCCTTATTCCTTTTGTAATGGGAATAGAAGTATGAAGAAAGCACAAACCATTCTAATGCCATTTACAACATGATTTACAATATACTGGTTAAATAAGTGGAGCAAGCTAGGTAAGTTTTTAAAAGGTCAGATTAATGAGGTGATACACTTGGTAATTAGAAGAAAGGAAAAAGTTTGACTTCTCCATTCCTTTCTTCATTTATCAGAAGAATATGACCTTGTATTTTGGTTGCATCATCAAATATTATAAAGACAGATATTTCAAAACTTGTCTAAACAATTGATAGAAGAATATCAGGGGTTGATAGAAGAATATCAAGGTCCTCAATGCCTGGCTGACTCGAGATTGGGCCTGGAAGTAAAACAACTCATCACAAGACAATAAGAAACACAAATCCATGAAATGTTCTGTATTCCCAATATATGTATTTCTTCTAAGCTGTAAATATGGATAACTAGATTCTAAAAGTTGAATATGGCCAGACACATATGCTCATACTTGTAAAACTAGCTACACAGGAAGGTCATATCTCTGGTTCAAAGCCAGGTAGAATAGGAAAGTCTATGAGATTCTGATCCTCATTTAACTGCCAAAGATCCAGAAGTAGAGATTTTGGCTCAAATGATATAGTGCTAACCTTAAATTTAAAAGCTCATGGATAACTGAGTGCCTGTGGCTCACACCTATAATCCTAGCTATTCAGGAGGCTGAGATCTGAGGATCATGGTTCAAAGCCAGCTTGGGCAGGAGACTCTTATCTCCAATAAGCCACTGGAAGCAGTGCTGTGGCTCAAGTGATAGAGCTTTAGCCTTGAGCTAATGATCTGAGGGACAGCACCCAGGCCCAGAGTTCAAGCCCCAGGATGAACACACACACACAAATATATATATATATATATAAAAGAATAGCATTACTATAGGCTTGAGCTGAAGAGTTGAGGGACAGTGAATAGGCCCCAAGTTCTACCTCTAGAACAAGTCCACAGACATGCAAAATTAATGTTAAAAGGAAGAGCATTACTATTCATTTTTCCTATATTTAATATTAAAATTTGATAAATTCATCCACATCTCTTCTTCATAAAATTGTTTATCCCTTCTTGGCTTTTTGGTTAAGATCAAATATTCTATTTGTTCTTATCAATTTAATATGTGATACACCCTCTATATGAGAACAATACAATTGAATAGATTTTTGTGGGTTTCCTTGGTTTTTGTTTTGTTTTGTTTTCTTTTTGCCAGTCCTGGGCCTTAAACTCAGGTCCTGGGTGATGTCTGTGAATCTCTTTGTGCTCAAGAATAGTGTTCTACTTTGCGGAGAGGAAGGGAAAAAAAAATGTTTAAATAGGGATACAGGTTGACCCATTGTAACAATGAAATGTACAAGACAGTATGTTGAAAATGAACGTTACAACTTTGAGGGTGGTAGTTGTGGAGTTGGGAGGGAAGGGATGGTAGGGTAAAAACAAAGGAGGAGGCAACAATGCTTGATAAGAAATGTACTCATTACCTTGCATATGTAACTGCAATCCCTTTGTACATTATTTTTACAATGAAAATGTTCCAAACTATTTTTATTTTGAATTTAAAAATCAGAGGTTTTAAATCATAAGTATTATAGTATCTAAGCACACCTTCATTTTGTTTGGACAATGATTATTTTTGTTCAAAAAAGGAAATAGTTATAAGAGTTAGGGTAAAATAAGCCAAAGAAAAAGATAGTAGTAGGAACAAGTTAGACAGAATGGAAATGATCAAAAAGACTAACAAAATGGAGCAAAATAATATAGAAAAGAAGAGAGAACAGAAAAAATAAAAAAATAAAATTAAAATGATGATAAAGGAAGAAAAAATAAGAGGGAATGAAAAATAAAAGGAATCAATGGCTTTTCTGTATGCCAATAACGAGAAAAGTGTGGCTGAAATTAGGAAAGCAACTCCATTTGTAATAGCCCCACAAAAAAATAAAATACCTAGGAATTAACTTAACTAAAGAAGTGAAGGACCTCTATGATGAAAACTTTAAAATCTTGAAAAAGGAAATCAACA
>NW_012267243.1:1755970-1770069 GCF_000151885.1 Dipodomys ordii
AAAAAAAGAAAGAAAAATAAAAGGAAATAAAAAAATTTAAAATAAAATAAATAAAATAAAATAAAATAAATAAAATAAAAAATTTAAAAAATTTAACAATTGAAAATGTAGCCATAATTAATCATGCATGCAACATGTAAACACACTTATCAATCACCATATTCTCTCTCTCTCTCTATATATATATATAAATATATACATATTTATATATATACGTGACACAAATAAAACAAAAACAGGCAAAAAAGTTCTCCAGTTAATTTGGGGACCTTCAGGCTTGCAATATGCATGCAGTATGCTGGATCATAGTGGAGTCTATGCTGTAGTTGGTGGGATGTTTTTATTTTTAAATATTTTTTACTGTAAGATACTGTAGCAGGGTATAAAATCAACCCCCAAAGCAATGGCTTTTCTGTATGCCAACAATGAGAAAAGTGTAGCTGAAATCAGGAAAAGCAACTCCATTCGTAATAGCCACAAAAAATAAAATAAAATGCCTAGGAATTAATTTAACCAAAGAAGAGAAGGACCTCTATGATGAAAATTTAAAAACCTGAAAAAGGAAATCAAAACAGAACTTAGAAAGTGGAAACTCTCCCATGCTCCTGGCTTGGAAGATCAATGGCAATATTTCCCAAGGCTATCTAACAATTCAATGCGATACCTATCAATATTTCAACCTCATTCTTCAAGAAAATAGAAGAGGCAATCTAAAAATTCATATGGAACAACAAAAGACCCCGAATAGCAAAAAACGATCCTCAACAGAAAGAACAATGCTGGAGGAATATCAATACCAAATGTCAAACTCTACTACAAAGACATAATAATCAAACCAGCTTGGTACTGACACAAGAACAGACCTCAGGACCAATGGAATAGAATTGAAAACCCAGAAATGAACCAAAAGACCTATAGCCATCTATTCTTTGATAAGGGAGTTAATAAAATAAAATGGAAGAAAGACAGCCTCTTCAGTAAATGGTGCTGGCAAAATTGGTTAAGTACTTGTAGAAAACTAAAGCTAGACCCTTATATAACACCCTGCACCATAATCAACTCCAAATGGATCAAAGACCTCAGAGTCAAGCAGACACTGAAAACGTTATAGGATGGAATAGGAGAAACACTAGGTCTCTTGGCACATGCCAAAGTTTTCTGAAGAGAGACCCAGAAACACAACAAATCAAAGAAAGGTTGGACAAATGGGATTGCATGAAGGTGCAGAGTTTCTGCATGGCAAAGGACATAGCTAGCAAGATCAATGGAAAGCCCACAGATTGGGAGAAAATCTTCACTATCCATTCAACAGACAGGGTTTCATATCTAAAATATACTTGTAACTCAAAAAATTAAATCCCCCAACAACAAATCCTCAAAGAAACAACTACCCAATAAATAAATTGGCTAAAGAGTTAAAGAGAAACTTCTTGGAAGAGGAAAGAAAGATGGCCAATAGACACATGAAAAAAGGATCAACCTCCCTATCCAGAAAAGAAATGCAAACCAAAACAACATTGAGATACCACCTCACCCCAGTTAGAATGGCTATAATCAAGAACTCTAATAACAACAGATGTTGGAGGGGATGTGGACAGAAGGAAACCCTACTGCATTGTTGGTGGGAGTGTAAACTTTTTCAACCAGCTAGATTAGAACACATTGTAATCTTGGGTTCTAAATTTTCATTTTCTGTTTTTAATCACTAAAATTAAAATCTTATCTTTCCTTTTTTAATGGGAATAGTAATAAGAAGTCCAAATGTCATTTACAGACATGATTGCCAACTTACTAGCTTGAGTTTCGGACGACATTGGAGCTTAAGTATAGAAAAGATTTTATTATTAAGGTGATACCAGTTTGGATGTGTGGGTACCTCACTTGGCTTAATTATAAGAAAGGAAAATTTTGACTTCTCCAGTATTTTTTCATTTATCAGAAGAATATGCTATTTTGGTTTTCATCATCAACTTGTTTTTCGGTTTCATTATCAATGATTGTATTTAAAGGCAGCAATTCAATATCTCTCTGTGTAATTTTATAGAAGAGTCTCAGGTCCTGAATATAACCTGTAGCCCTAGCTCCTTAGGAGGCTGACATCTGTGGATTGCAGTTTAGGGACCACCAGGGCAAGAAAGTCTATGAGATTCTGATGTTCATTTATCCACTAAAAAGCCCAAAGCAGAGCTTTTGGCTCAAATGATATAGTGCTATCTTTCAATGAAAAGTTCAGAAATAAACCCTAGACCCTGAGTTCTAGACCCAGGATGAGCACTCACTCAAACACATAATGTTAAAAGGAATAGCAATACTATTCATTTTTTCTATCATTAGTCTTATGACTAGATAACCTAACTCACCCAAATCTATTGTTAATAAATATTTCATTGCTTCGCGGACTTTTGGCTAATATCAAGTATATTATTTGTTCTTATCAACTTAATATGTGATGCATATTCTCTCTGAGGAGAAAATATCAAATGAATTTTTAAAAGTGAAAAACTTCTCATTCTTTTAGTCATATTACACGAATCAATAAAAATTTTCCAGTCAACAAGCAAATGCTTGTTCTGCCTCAGGGGAAATGTGGATCAATATGAGAGAATACCTTCCATAAACTAGTACTTTCCAATCATTCAGAAGGCATGTTACTCTAATTAGTCATTCAATAATATGTATCAAGAGTTTGGGTCTGATGCTTACATAACATGCACATTTTGAGATGTATCTAATCATTAGTTTTTCTTCAATGATATTATTAAATGCACTCTTGGTTTGTATATTGGATTTTGAGGTTTCACTATTAGTATATAGATATACAATAAATAGTTTCTATTGAATATCACTGCTGCACTATATTGAAAATGATTTTTATAACCTGAGGAGAGGGCACAAGGATGGAGGGGAAATACAGGGAGAAAATGAGAGAAGAGGGTACACAGTTCAAAAAGAAATGTACTCAATACCTGACATATAACGGTAATCTCTCTGTATAATACCATTACAATATAAATAAATAAATAATAAAGGACCCCAATGACTGTAAATTTTTAAAAAGAAATATAATAAACATGTATATGCCTTTTAATTCCAAGTAGGTTTTCCTTCTGATCTAGATGCCATGATTTTTTTGAAAAAACAAGATATTATTAGATTATTTTTTAATTTTTTATCCACACACAGATTTTACTTTATTTTTATTATAGTGACAACTTACAATCTTCACTCTGGCAATCTCAAGGCCACAAAAAAATTAGTATTCCTTACACTCCTTGTTGAACATTGTATTACTAGACACCTACATAATGATGACTAATGGCAATGTTCTAAACCTTCACCATCATCTCTTCATTTTCCTTTCCAGTTAGTATCTGGTAACCACCTCAGTCTTGAGAACTATTCCATATTCTCCCAAAAGTGAGATTATGTAGCAATTGCCTCTCTGTACCTAGTTTATTTTCTGGAGCATGCAGTTTCATGTTGTCATTAATACCAGAATTTAAGGTCAAATGACATTCCAGGAGGTATATTTCACATTTCCTTACTACACTCGTCTGAGAGTACACACGAAGACTGTGCACATCTCTTTCCTTTTGAATAATTATGCAATTGAAATGGGAAGGTGAATATCACTTAAAGACTCTTATTTCACTCCCACTGATTACGTATCTAGTAGTGGACATTGCAAACTTGAGGATTTCAATTTCAGCATACCAAATTATTCTCTTCCATATGGCACTATGGTTTATTCCACATTTTCCCCATTTTCACCCACATTATTTTTGGGTTTGTGTGTGTGTGTGTGTGTGTGTGTGTGTGTGTGTGTTAGATCACATTCATTGCAACACATTTGGCAATATCTCATTGTAGTATGGATTTTCATTTTCTTGATAACTAATAATATTAAGGAATTTTATAGGCACACTGATGAATTCTCAGTGTTTAGAAAAATGACTGAATACTCTCTACCTTGTGAAAGTGGATCAGTGTAGTTCAGTTGAATCAAATCATTTTCTTATATTCTATGTATTGATTCTTCTTAATTTCTAAGAATTACACATACTTTATAGCATTCCAAAAGCTATTTTTTACTTCTACATTTTTCATTTCTTAGAAAGTTTTTAGTATATTCTAATCCCACCTGTCTATTAGCTGTCTGTATATTATTTCATTTTTTAAAATAACTTTATTATCAAGATCATATACAGAAGATTATTGTTACATACTTAAGGTAATGAGTTCATTTCTTGTCAAACATTGTTATGCCCTCCCTTATTTTTGTCCTACTTTTCCTCCATCAGTAACCACCCCCCCACACCAGTTGTAAAGTTCATTTCCAACATACTGTCTTTCGAGTATCTATTATTTCATTTTGTTTAGCCTATTATTTAAAAATAATTGCCCAGACCAATACCAGTAAGTTCCCCCTGCCCCAAGTTTCTTTTAGACTTGTCAAGTTGCCAATTTAAAATATAAATCTTCCATCTATTTTGAATTTAACTTTACATATGATGCAAGGTAAAACTTTCTCATTATTTCAATACGTGGTTCAACATTATTTTTTTCACTTTCCATGTATTTATTACATTAATTTTTGGTCTTCAAGTTCAACTTTTAGTCCTTGTAATAAGAAAAGATATTTGAGAGTTTAGTTTTCTTAAATTTTGTAAGAATTGTTTTATGACCTAATATATGATCTATTCTAGAAAATATTCCTCATATATTCAAAACAATAGAGAAAAAAGCATTTGAGAAAATTCAACATCCCTTTATGGTAAAAGCTCTGAAGAAGTTAGGAATCCATGGAACATTTTTCAATATAATAAAGGCTGTATGTGACAAAACTTCAGCCAGAATTACACTTAAAGGTAAAAAGTTCAAACCATTCCCTTCAAAATCAGGAACAAGAAAAGGATGCCCACTTTCTCCACTCCTCTTCAATGAAGTCCTGGAATTTCTGGCAAAATCAATAAGGCAAGAGAAACATATAAAGAGTATCTAAAAAGGGAAATTACAGGCGAAGCTATCCCTCTTTGCTGATCACATCAGAAAGTACTTAAAGAACCCTACAAATTCCTCACCCAAGCTACTTGATTTTATTAAAAATTTGGCAAAATAGCTAATCCTCCAAATCAGAAGCCTACTTGTATGCCAACAATGAGAAGAGTGATAGTTGAATAAGGAAAGCAACTCCATTTTTAATAGCTTCAAAAAAATGAATTACTTGGGAATTAAGTTTACAAAAGATGTGAAAGACCTCTATTATGAAAACTTCAATACTCTGAAAAAAGAAATTGAAGAAAACCTACGGAAATGAAAAAACCTCCCATGTTCCTGGTTGTGATTGAAAGAAAGTAGTAAAAAATGGTAATTTTGCCCAAAGCAATACTCAAATTCAATGCAACACTCAGCTACATCCCAACAACTTTCTTCAAAGAAACAGAGAAATCAAAGATTCACATAGAATAATAAAAGACCCGTGATATCAAAAATCTTTAGCAGGAAGAAAAACTCAGAAGGAATATGAATACCAAACTTCAAGTTTTATTACAAATCCGCAGTAATAAAGTCTCCTTGGTACAGGCATAAGAGTACACCTGAGCACCAATGCAACTGAATAGAAGACCCAGAAACAAGCCCATAAACATATAGCCACTTAACATTTGATAAAGGAGCCAGCCAAAAATACACATTGGCAGAACAAGCCTCTTCAACAAATGGTGCTAGAAAAAGTGGCTATTTGCATGCAGAAAACTAAAGCTATATACCCCATATCACCTTGAACCAGAAACAATTCTAAGTAGATCAATGACCTCAATGTAAGGCCAGATAACATGAAAATATTACAGGAAATGGTAATGTGGCCAAAGACCCAGAATCACAATAAATTTAAGAAAGACTGGTTGCATGGCTATATATCAAACTGAAGAGCTTCTGCATGAAAAAAGACACAGTTAGCAAGATAAATAGAAAGCCCACAAAATGGCAATATCTAGTGAAGACACTAGCTAGATATAAAACAAGGGCCTCATATCTAAAATATACTTAGATCTCAAGAATTAACCCCCAGAAACTAAACCCTCAAAAACTCCACTACCCAATCAAGATATGGGCACAGAAGAAGAAGAAAGAATGGCCAGCAGACACATGAAGTGTTCAGCATCTCTGGCTATAAAAAAAATGCAAATCAAACAACATTGGGATTCTTCCTCACTCTAGTTAAAATGCCATTATCAGGAAAACCAATAATGCTGGCAGGGATGTGGCCTAAAGGGAGGTAATGTAAACTTGTTTAACCACTCTGGAAAGCAGTTGGGAGGTTCTTTAAAAATCTTAACACAGAGCTTTTCCCTGACCCAGCAACTCCACTCCTGGTCATTTATCCAATGAACCACAAATCAGGCCAAACTAAAGCCATAGACACAACACACAACCATGTTTATTGCAGCATGCTTTACCATGGCCAAGATATAGAATGAACCTAGATGTCCATCAGTGGAAAGATAGATAGATAGACAGATAGAAATATAGACACATATATCACATTTTCTTGATCCTGAGGGACATTACTAATCCATTAGAAAGAAGGATATTTTATCATTTGCAATGAAATACAAAGACTTGGAAACTATTATACTAAGCAAAGTAAACCAGAGCCAAAGAAATAAAGGCTATACTGTTTCCCTCATTTGTCATAACTACGATGTTCCTATAAATCTACAAGCAAACATACTGAATGAATAAAATAAATACATAAAACTAACCCATGATAAATTATATAGGAGGCCAAAGGAGTCTATGCATACTAGTGGTGGACAAAGGCTCAACTGCTATGGACAGATGATGATACAAAATAATAATCTATGAAATGAAATCCAAGAAAAGGAAATAAAAGACATTCTTTAGTTGCCATTGTTGCTGTTTTTGTTTTCTTTTCCTTGTGTCTTGTTTGTTTGTATTGAGGAAAATAAGGGAGAGCACTGAAGAGGAGGAACAAGGATAAACAAACACAACGGAGATACTCACCAGACACTACCTAAAAAATGAACTGGACATCTAATGGATCAAGATAGGAGGGAAGGAATGGGAATGAGCAATGGAAAGAAGACATGGTTCAAAAAGAAATGAATTCATTGTACCTGATTCATGTAACTGTAATACAACTATATGAATTATAGAAACACAATGTAAAAAATAAAAATAAAGCCTTTTCATAAAATTAAATAATTGAGTGTTGCAACTATAATTCCTATAATAAAATAGTAAAAATAAGTGGAAAATATTAAATGTTTGGATAGCAAATATGCAATTAAGAATTATTTGATTTTAAAGAATTTATTTATTTTGTATTTAACTAATGCCATTAGGTATATTTATAAAATGAATATTTGCTTTTTCATAACATATGCAATCACTATTATTGAAAATTAACAAGTTAAAATCTAGAAAACATTTACATTACTCTAGTGTTACTATATGTAGGACAATATTAACATATCATTTTAATGTCAAGTTTGTATAGAGTCTCCAGCTTCAGTTAAAATTAAATTACAAATAATTAACCAGGACAAAGATGACTAGTTGTGGCAGAATGATGTAAAGATCAAGGATAGGATGATACTAACTTTTATAAAATGTAACTGATTCCAAAGAAAAGTACTTAGAACAGCCTATGGTGTAGTTTTAGAGCTACATTTACATTGTAATTCAAACATGATTTAAACACATAATTTGGAAAGATTGAAGATGAAAAACAACAGTAACAATACAGAAGAGAAAATACAAGGTAATGTTGAATAATAGCAAAGCATTTCACCAGTTGTGTGATCACATCATTTAGTGATAATAGGAATACAAGTCATTGAAGAAGAAGATACAGAATGTTATAGAGTGAACTGAGAATCTGAAACAATGAATACACAATAAATGTCATTAGGAGATTAGAAACTAGAAACTGTATTTCAGAAGAAATTGGGATGCACAGAATTAGGAAACTATATATTAGAAAATAGATAATTATAGACCAAAACTGCTGTACTAGATAAGTAATTATCTGTATATGAAATATTTCTCTTTCTATTTCGTGAAAGAAAGAGCAAGCAAATGATAACTCACTGAGCTAATAACTCTCTGGTCAAACACACACACACACACACACACACACACACACACACAATGGGAAATGCTAAGATTGAAGACAAAGCAGACAGTTTTAAAACTTCATTCTGTGAGATGTTCAGCAACATAACAACCTTTTGAGGGCTACTTTAACCTCTGTGTTTCTCAGGCTGTAGATGATAGGATTTAACATTGGAGTGATTACACCATACAGCAAGGAGATGAGTCTGTCTCTGGCAGGGGAATGTTTACTGGAGGAGGGGCGGAGGTAGGTAAAGATAACAGTGCCATAGAACAAGCTAACCACAATTATGTGGGAGGCACATGTGGAGAAGGCTTTGCGCTTCCCTTCTGCTGATTGGATCTTCAGAATGGTGGAAATGATGTATGTATAGGAGATCAAGGTAATCAAGAAGGCAGTAGTTGCAAAGATACCTCCTATCACTAAAACTAGCATTTCTTCCAGGTAAGTAGAAGAACAAGACAGAGCCGCCACTGACGGGATATCACAGTAGTACTGGCTAACTTGATTAGACTTGCAGAAAGACAGGCTGAACGTGGTCACTGTGTGGAGAAGAGAGTGAAGAAAACCAGCTATCCAAGTTCCAGTCAATAACTGAGCACATAGAACATGGCTCATGATAAGGGAATAACGTAGGGGAAAACATATCGCCACATACCGGTCATAAGCCATGACAGCGAGCAGGAAGACCTCAGTCCCAGCTAGGGCCACAAGGAAATAAAGCTGTAAGGCACACCCAACAAAAGAAATGCTGTGGTCCTCCGTCAAGAGGTTCTGGAGCATCTTGGGAACTGTAGTTGAAGGACAAAATATGTCTAACAGGGACAGATTTGCTAAAAGGAAGTACATGGGAGTGTGAAGCTTTTGCTCTATAGTAATGGCCAGGATTATGGTCCCGTTACACACAAAGGTGGTCTGATAGACGATGAAAAATGCCACAAAGAGGGGGTATTGCATCTCAGGGTGGTCAGAGAGTCTAAGGAGAATAAACCGAGTCACCATCGTAAAGTTGTAGAGGTCCATCTCTTCTTTCCATAACAGTCTGTCTGGAGGGAACCAATACAAGAAGTACAACTTAGGACCACAAGTTAAGTAACCCAAAAATGGAGACATTCTTAACAAACAAAAAAACATTTTGGCTATGATTAACTATGTTAGCTAACTTTACGTGGGGATTTCATGTTCTACAACGTTGATTTCAAACATCGGCTTTACTTACCACGTTTTCAATCTTGCTCACCCTTCCTTCTCAAAAAGAAGCCCTACCAGTAACTAGAAGGACTGGGAAGTTTGCCTGAAAATCAATGCAAGCATGCAACACTATTGGATTCACTGGAAGCTGATGATGGATTTCTCCTATGCAGATAGGCACCTGCTTCATTCTAACAGTGCCATCTTTATGTACACAGATCACACTGTCCAAAAATGAATGCATAATGTGCACATTGTCTATTATTTATCTTATTCTGTATTTTGTATGTTTGCATACAAAATATAAACATTGGAGTAAAGCAATGTAGGAATGTTGTATCCTCTTTTGAAATATATCCATTTTGAAACACAAGTATGGAATGCTTCTTCAATTTCATTTTTTGCTAATACTGAGATCTGTACTCAGGACCTCAAGTATGCTTGCCTTATTTGTTTACTTGATTGTCTATCACTTGAAAAGTACATTATAATTTTCTTTAATGTAGTCAGTGATAGATAATTACAGGGTAAATAATGATTCAAAAGCTATTGTCAGGTAAACTCTTACAATGTCAAATGTTCATGATTTTAGAGAACTATTTATTTTTTGACATCTGTGCATAATATTCTGATTATACAATAGCATATATAAGTACATACATGAAGCATATTTGATGGTAGAAAAAATATCTTCAGAGACAAATTTTCAATATCCAATTATATGATGTTATTTCTTTTTACTCAAGTTATAAATTATACATTTTTAAAAATGTGTAATATAAGAAACATATTGATAACATTTTGATTTATGCATATGCCTCATTTTCCACAAATTACATAAACATTATGCATACATCAAAACTTGGTAATAAATATTTTCTTAAATTTTGTAATTGGCTATTTAATTTGTTTCATGATATATATTGCTGAGGAGAATTTTATTTCCATTAGCAATTTCTTCAATCTCCTACTTAAGAGTCATAACTAAATCAAGAATTTGTTGTGATTTAGTTTGAATTCTAAGAGTAGAACATTGTCAACAATATATTTTTGAGTAAGAAATTTTATAATTTGTGTTCTTGACCTGAAGAATCAGTAGTTCACAGATGATTCAGAGAATCTATAAGGGAATACATTCTTTCCCCTGCTTCTAGGTATTCACATGTAATTATCAGCCACAGCATATGAGAAACATCTTAAAACTTCTGTGGCAAGCATTAAATTCCTACCAAAAATCACATAGAAATGAAATGTTATTTCCAAATAACTATTGCACATATGGTCAGAGCCAAATGAAATACACAAGGAATTTTCTGCTCAGAAAATATGTTCCTTCAAGTTTCAACTATACAAAAAAAATGGCATTAACTAATTAGGCAAAAAAGGTTTCAAAGACACTGTGAAACCTTAACACAGTTAAAATTGTGTTTTCCTTAAAATACCACTATTTGAAGAAATATTGCATTTACTTTTCCGTTATATAGGATATATTACCCACAAAACAATTCAGGAAGAAGAAAGCAAGATGATCCAGCCCATATCCAACTTCAGTAGTCTAAGCATACACCACTTGTGTGCAGGACTCAGATTAGCTTGAACTTATAATTTATATATTACTCACTTGTCCCTTAGGAAACACAATGATAAAGATGCTAGAATGAATGTTCCTCTCTTAATAAATCCACGCCTAACAACAGAAACACACTGATAATCAAATCAATGTAGGTTTTAAGTGGTGCTCAATTAAATGAGAAATATTTTTGTTTCCTATACTGGCCTAGAGTAAGGTTTAAGATTTTACTAGTGATATGGAAAAAAAGTAAAAAATATATTGGCATTACTAAGTAACTCATATATCTTTTTAATATATATTTTTATTGTAAAGATCCTATACAAAGGTGTTACAGTTATATGAGTAAGGTAATGAGTGCATTTACCAAGCATTATTTCCCCTTCCTTTGTTTTTCCACTACCATCCCTTCCCGCCCCA
The DNA here is from genome assembly GCF_000151885.1 of Dipodomys ordii. Classification (NCBI taxonomy): domain Eukaryota; kingdom Metazoa; phylum Chordata; class Mammalia; order Rodentia; family Heteromyidae; genus Dipodomys; species Dipodomys ordii. The sequence goes on from NW_012267243.1 coordinate 1,767,292, forward strand.
CTGCCCAAACTTCTCCCCATCCCCAAGCTGTAAAGTTCCTTTTCAACATAATGTCTTGTACATCTCATTGTTACAATGGGTTAGCCTTTGTCCTTATTTCAGCATTGTGTTATTTTTGTTCCCCACCACAAATTAGAATAAAAGATGTATATATAAGATGCAGGGCACCAGAATCAAATACAGTGAAAACAGAGGCTATACCATTGGGGGAAAACATCCAAAATAAACAAAAACTCATGTAGTACATTAAAAACAACAGCAACAAAGAGAAAAACCACTTGAGTACCTACCTTGGGGTTCATTACGCTTAGTATCATCTTACAGGGTCATGTGTACATAGCTTTTGACCACTTCGATTTGTTCTAGATCTATACTAGTTTTTGCAAATAAAGGAAACCATGTGACCTATGTTTCTTTGAGCATGACCTCCTTCACTTATTTTGATTTTTTCCAAGTCTTTCCATTTCCTTACATATGGAGCAGTGTCATTCTTTCTGATGGAGGCATAGAATTCCATTTTATATACCGCATTTAAATGTGGTATATATGTGCTATATATATATATGTATATGTAATACATATATGTATATGTTTGTGTGTGTTATATATATGATGTACATATGGGATATATAGATATATCTGCATGTAGATATATGTATATATCGTCTATATATATCATATATATAGAGAGAGATGATATTTATATCATCTCTATATATACCCCTTTTTCTTGATCCATTCTTCTACTGAGGGGCATCTAGGTTGGTTCCATAGCTTAGCTATGTGAATAATGCTGCCATAAACATCGTTGTGCTGGTAGCTTTAGTATGGTCTTGTTTGTGATCATTTGGTAAATGCTCAAAAGTGGGGTTGCTGAGTCATAGGGGAGGTCTATGTGGAGTTTTTTTAGGAACCTCCATACTACTTTCCAAAGTGCTTCAACAAGTTTACACTCCAACAAACAATGCAGTAGGGTTTCCTTCTGTCCACATCCCCTCCAGCATCTGTTGTTATTAGAGTTCTTGATTACAGCCATTCTAAATGGGGTAAGGTGGTATCTCAACGTTATTTTGATTTGCATTTCTTTCTTTCTTTTTTTTCAGAGTCTATTCACTTTATTTTTAAAAATTATTCTCAAGTTGCTGTACAAAAAGGTTTCAATTGAGCATGTCCATTTGTGAGTATAATGTATCTTCATCAATGTCATCCCTTTTATCATTCTCCCATAACCTTTCCCTTTCCCATGCCCCTCAATTTACCTGGATTTATTGTCGTATATATACATGGAATATTATGATGGCATTAGCATACCATTCTGCTCTCCATTCATCTTCCTTCCTTCCTATTGACACCCGCTGCACGCCCCCTCCCCTACCTGACACAACACCCCCCCTCGCCCCGTGCAACTCCACAAGTACCAGCATACTGGTATTTATTTTGTTTAAACTCTTAAGTTAGCTGTCTAAAAAAGTTAACATCATTGGAATCTTTCCTTGCACATGCCATACTTTAGTTAACATGATTATGTATGCATGCACAGCATCTCGTGTATGTTTACATATATATTTATAATTTAACTTCCAAATATGAAAGAAAACATGTATCCTGTCTCTCTGAGCCTGACTTATTTCTCCAGGTCAATCCATTTTCCCTAAAAATGACCTAATATCACTTTTCCAGGTGGGATTCCAATCTATCTATCTATCTATCTATCTCTCTGTCTATCTATCTATCTATCTATCTACCTACCTATCTATCTATCATCTTTTCTTGATCTATTCATCAATTGAAGGACATTTGTGCACATAATTTGGCTATGCTTATGGTACAGATATAAACACAGTTGTGCAAGATGTTTACTGTATATTATATCCTGACTTTTGGATAAATGCCCCAAAGTAGCAATAAACGTTTGAAGAGAATGGCTAAACTACAGCTAAATTGCAGCATTTTTTTAATTTTAATTTTAATTTTTTGTGAACATACTGTACAGAGGGGTTACAATTACATGAGCAAGATAATGAGTATATTTCTTATCAAGCATTGCAGCCTCCTCCTTTGTTTACACTTCACATCCCTTCCCAGCCTCCCCCCATCCCCCACCCAATTTCCCCCTCCCACCAAATTGTAAAGTTCCTTTTCGACATGAAAACTTGTACTTCTCATAGTTGCAATGGGTCCACCTGTATCCTTAAACGACTTGTTTTTCCCCATCTCCTCCACAAATTACACCGACATCAAATATATACTGTGGGGGAGGGACATACAAAGCAACAAAGAAATAATCTTATAAATGAGTTAGAAACAAATGCATGAAAGAAAAAATTTAAATACATATCTAAGGGTTCATTTTCCTAACATCACATTATCTGACTTTTTCTGCTTGACTCATACATTTACTAGATATTGCAAATAAGGGAAACCATGGGACCTATATTTCTTTGGGCCTAGCTTACTTCACTTATAATTTTTTCCAAGTCTTTCCATTTTCTGAAAAATGGGGCAATGTCATTCTTTCTGATGGAGGCATAGAATTCCATTGTGTATATATACCACATTTTCCTGATCCATTCATCTACTGTGGGGTATCTGGGTTGGTTCCATATCTTAGCTATGGTAAATAATGCTGCAATAAACATAGTTGTGCTGGTAGCTTTAGTGTGGTCTTGTTTGTGAATATTTGGGTAAATGCCCAAAAGTGGGATTGCTGGGTTATAGGGGAGCTCTATGTGAAGTCTTTTGAGGAACCTGCATACTGCATTCCAAAGTGGTTGAACA
>NW_012267243.1:1774999-1787222 GCF_000151885.1 Dipodomys ordii
AGGACTGAGTGGTATTTGGAGTTCCTGCCATGTTATCCACCTTCTTGGGAATTGCAAAAACTGGGTTCTTCCTATGGTTCTTGGATTCTCAGTTTGGGTGCAGTTTCTTGGCTTTTATTGTGGTCTTGTTGGTTTTCTATGTGTAGGACATCTTTAAGAATCTTTTGTAGGGCTGGTTTGGTGGAGATGTATTGTTTCAATTTTTCTTTGCTATGGAAGGTTTTTATTTGGCCTTCAGTTATGAAAGAGAGTTTAGCTGGGTACAGTATTCTTGGTTGATAGTTGTTTGTTTTTAGGGCTTGGCATACTTCATTCCGGGCTCTTTTTTCTTTGATTGTCTCTGCTGAGAAATCTGAGGTGATTCTAATTCCTTTCCCTTTATAGATAATTAATCTTTTCTCCTTCACAGCTTTAAGGATCTTTTCCTTGGTCTGAGTTGATCCTGTGTGGATTATGTGACAGTGGGATGTCCTATTCTGATCTGGTCTGTTTGGAGTTCTAAAAGCTTCTTGTATCTGAATAGGCCTATCTTTTTGCATGTTTGGGAAGTTCTCTGATAGGATCCTGTTAAACAAATTTCCTAGAACCTTAACTTTTGTTTCTAGGTGCTCCTCTACACCCATTATCCTTAGATTAGGCCTTCTGATGGTGTCTTCCAAGTGTTGGATAGATCTATCATATTTCTTGGACTTGTCTTGGATGGTTGCATGTTCTTTCTCCGTAATATCTAGGCTGTCTTCAATCCCTGAGATTCGATCTTTTGCATGGTCTAACGTGCTGTCAAGACTTTCTACTTTGGTTTTTATTTCTTTTCCTTCTAATTGGTCAGCTCTGATGGCTTCAAATTCTTTGTTGAAGCTTTGTTTTAGATCTTGTATGAACTTCTTTACTTCCTTAAATTGGTGTTCAGTGCTTATTCTCAAATCACTTAGTTGATTGGTTATGGTTTCCTTGGACTCCCATTCTTTCTGTTGGGTTCTATTCAGCATTCCCTTTGTGGTCTCCCTGACTTCTTTCAGCGCTTTGTTAAGGGATCCCATGGATGCCTTTAGTGATCTTTGTGTATTCTCATCCTGCTCTCTCAATTCCTGCATTACTCTTTGCTTAGCTTCCTCCTGCTCCCGTTCATGCCATTCCTGTAGGTCTCTTTGAGTGTTCTCAGCCTGTTCATGCCATTCCTGCCTTTCTCTTTGAGTATTCTCAAGCTGCTCACACAAATCCTGTATTAGTTTTTGAGTAGCTTCCTCAGGCTCCTGATATTCCTGAATAAACCTTTGGATTGCCTCTTCTCTCTCCCTCTCACACTCATACAGAGTCCTTTGTAGGTTTTCAATCTTTTCCTGCATTGACCTATTGTTTTCCTCCTCTCTCTCTCTATAATGCTCATACAGAGTCCTTTGTAGTTTTCAGTCTTTTCCTGGACTGAACTTTTGTTTGCCTCCTCTCTCTCCCTATTATGCTCATACAGAGTTCTTTGTATGTTTTCAATCTTTTCATTTATCATGTTTGCCAGCAGTGTTTGTAGAGCTATTTGGGAACTCTCCTCTGGATTATTCATTATCTGTTCTATGGATTATTCATTATCTGTTCTGTCCCCTGATTATCATGAGTGGGATTGGAGATAACCAGACTTGCCATTTTTCTTGTGATTTTCGGGCTTACTCTACCCATTTGGAATGAAAATAACACCAGTTTTGTACTAAAACACTAGCTTAAGGCAAACATCAACCAATGTCTGAATTTGCAGTCAATAGTCTGCAGATACAATCTAGTTCAACAGATACCTCTATTCAACATCAAACAACTATATATTAATGGGCTATGAACTGCAAAGAAGAATTTGGTAAACCAGAAAATATTAGGGTTAGGGAGAGATGTGGATAAAAATTAAGAATAGAGTGATGTGGGAATGTACAGGGAGAGTAAACTAAATCCTAATCTCAAAGCAGGAAATAGGTTGGATAGGATGAAAGTAGAGAGAGAGAAAACAAGGAGAAAGAGAAAGGAAAAAAAAGATACCAGAAAAAATAGAAAATTAAAAAGTAATAATATGCAGGAACGAGAACAAACTATTCAAAGAACGTGAATATAATAAGAGGAGGGGAGGGATATAAAGGAGATGTGAAAAACTGAAAAATAAAAATACTTAAAATATTATATATTTATAAAGAGGTAGTATCGCTATTAAGGAATTTAAGTCTCAAAGGTATTGAAACGAGTAATTTGAAGTCTATGCAATTGTACTGCTCTTGGTTTTCGGTGTGTTTTTTTTTTTTTACTTTAAATCATTTGCAATTTCCTTTTGTTTCCAAATAGTCAGAACACATCAAGAAACACAAGAAAAATGACAGGTCAAGGAACACCAATTCATACACAAAACAACCAGGCAATAGAGCAGACAATAAAGGACATAGAAGATAGTTCTCAAACACTTTAGAAACACTATTGATAAATATATTTAATGAGAGGATAGAAGGCTTAAACAAGGTTATGTATGTTTGTGATGAATCTAATCAAAGATTATTAGAATAATGCTTGGAATCCACAAACAGAAAGCTAAATGAACTCCAACAGAAGGAAAGGATATGGTAGAAGACACGGATAATCAAATCAAGGAAGTAAAGAAATCTATACAACACTAGAAACAAAGCTTCAGTAATGAAAGAGAAGCCATCAAAAATGCTCCATTAGAAGGAAATGAAATAAAAAACAATGTTGAAAGTTTTCATAACGGATTAGATGATGAAAAAAGAGAGTGTCTAGAATAGAAGACATAGAAGATATTACACAGTAAGAACTCATTTAAGATGGATAGGTATTGCTGGAGGTGAATAAAAGACTGGTAAATGCATAGAAAATGTATTTAACAGAAATCCAGAGGAGAACATCCCACACATGCAAAATGATAGGCTTATTCATATAAAAGAAGCCTTTAGAATGCCAAACATACCAGAGCAGAAAGGAACATCCCACTACCACATTGTAATCCACACAGGACCAATAAAGAAGAATCTTAAAACTGTCAGAGAGAAAATATTAAGAATTTATAAAAGAAAACCATTGAGAAAAACTATAGAATTTTCAGCCAGAACTATGAAAATAAGGAGAGCCTGGAATGTGGTTATGTGACTCCTTAATGGCAAACAAACACCAACCAAGAATAGTATACCCAGCTAAGCTCTCTTTAATACCCAATAGACAAATAAAAACTCCACAACAAGGAAAAATTCAAACAATTTGTCTCCACTAAAACAGCACTACAGAAGACTTCAAAATGTACTAAATATAGAAAAACAACAAGAACGCAATACTGGTGAAGAAACGGCCCCTTACCAGAGAACACATAAATATAGTAAGAATTTTGAGGCATAGCCACCAATAAGGTGGAAAACCTGGCAGGACCTACCAAACACCTCGCAAATTGCACCATTTGTAATTACATGCCATGAAGTAAGCCAGATACATACAATATTATTGAGAATAATGAAGAATTTAAAATAAAGCAAATGTTAAACTTACACTATTATACAATGTCATTTAAATTTCCAATGTTTATATACAGAACACATTCATCTAAAATTAAATGACAAGTAATTAACCTGCCCCATGAGGGGCCTCTACTGGTGATAAAATTTTGGCAAATGTAATTGATAACAAAGAGTCACACAATAAACTATGATAGAAACATGTCTTAAGAAATGAAATTTGAAAAGATTGAACATTAATGTTCTTGCTAAAAATCTAAAGGAGAAAACAGAAAACAAATTCAATAATATATAAACTCTTTACTTGTGTGATCACATAAATAAGTGAAAATTCAAATACAGTACACAAAGGAAAGAGATGCAGAGTGCCACAGGTTAATTGAGAATAAAAACGTAGACAATGAACATATAGCAAGTTCATCAGCAGACTGGGAAACAGGAGCTGTAATCAGAAGTAATGGGGATACATAGAGCTAGGAACATGTATCGTAGAAAATAGATAATTGAAGACCAAAAGGGTTTTATTACATAAGTAATAGACAATATGTAAAATATTCTTCTCTCTAGAGGTGGAAGAATAATAGGGTAAATGATGGATCGCTGCCATGATAATTGTCTGATCACACACTAATAGTATGGGAAGTGGTGAGTTTAAAGCAAAGCACTCAGTTTTCATATTACATTGGGTAAACATGCTCAGAAACATAGCAATCTTCGGAGGGCTCCTTTCACCTCAGTGTTTCTCAGGCTGTAGATGAGGGGGTTTAACATTGGAGTCATTACCCCGTATAACATGGAGATGAGTCTGTCTCTGGCAGGGGAATGCTTACTGGAGGAGGGGCGGATGTAGTTAAAAATGACGGTGCCATAGAACAAACAAACCACAGTGAGATGGGAGGCACATGTGGAGAAGGCTTTGCGCTTCCCTTCTGCTGACCGGATCTTCAGGATGGTGGAGATGATGTACAGATAGGAGATCAAGGTGATCAGGAAGGCACTAGTACCGAAGACACCTCCAACCACTAGAAGTACCATTTCTGCCATGTAAGTGGAAGAACAAGACAGGGCCACCACTGGAGGGACATCACAGTAGTACTGGTCAACTCGATTCGACTTGCAGAAAGACAGGCTGATGGTGGTCATTGTGTGGAGAAGGGAGTTGAGGAAACCAGCTGCCCAGGTCCCAGTCAGCAACTGCGCACAGCGAATATGGCTCATGATAAGGGTGTAACGAAGGGGAAAACATATTGCCACATACCGGTCATAAGCCATGACAGCGAGCAGGAAGACCTCAGTCGCCAATAGGGCCACCAGGAAATAAAGCTGTAAAGCACACCCAACAAAAGAAATGCTGTGGTCCTCTGTCAAAAGGTTCTGGAGCATCTTGGGAACTGTAGTTGAAGGACAAAATATGTCTAACAGGGACAGATTTGCTAAAAGGAAGTACATGGGAGTGTGAAGTTTTTGCTCTATAGTAATGGCCAGGATGATGGCCCCGTTACCCACCAAGGTGATCTGGTAGATGATGAGAAGTGCCACAAAGAGGGGGTACCGCACTTCAGGGAGGTCAGAGAGTCTAAGGAGAATAAACTGAGTCACAGTCGTAAGGTTGTAGAGATCCATCTCTTCTTTCCACAACTATCTGGCAGAAATAACCAATAAACACAGGTTAGGGTAAACAAGAAAACCAAGGAAGGCAGGAATGGAGAAATTCTTAATAAAGATAATTTGAATGCTGATGAACTATATTAGGTAACTTTACATGGAGAGTTCACTTTCTAAAACTTCCATTTGAAACATCTTCTGTACGCCTATTTCCACTCCTGTTCACCCTTCTTTTCATAAAGAAGTAACCATGGGACCTGGAAAATTTCCCTGCCAATTACCTTCAAGCACGCAACATTGTTGGATTTTGTAGTCAGTGGAAGCTGATGGTGGAATTCTCATGCACAGACAGACATTTGTATTACTCTGACTCTGCCATCTTTATGTATGTAGACTGCACTGTCTCAATACTAAATTACTAAGGTGAACATTGTCTTATTTATCTCATTCTATATTTTTATGTTTTCAAATTGCATGTGTTTAATACAATTACAGTTGTACAAATGTATAATACATAGATTATTATTATGGGCTATGTATGTGGACATACTTAGAGGCATTTATTTTAGATTACTTATTAGGCTATGTATGTGTATATACTTAGACACTTTTAAGAAATCCTATGAGTTAATATACACAGAAGAAATAAAATATGAAATAAAAGAATGTAGGATTGTTATGTCATCTCTTCAAAATATCTCTATTTTGGATAAATGTTAAATATTAAATACTACCTTGATTTCATTTTTTTCTGGTACTGCTATTTTAACTCGGAGATCCATGTTTACTTGGATTTGCTCAGCCTGATCTCTACCAATTGAGCCATGCCATTAGCCTAGCTTTTAAAACTTATTATCTTTAACTAATTGTACCAAGGAGTTGTGCTTCACAAACAGTTTATGAATACAATGTGTCATAGTCAGTGTCACCCATTTCAACATTCTCATCCCTCTGTCTTCAGCCCAACTTTTGCTGTTTATTTTGAAAATGGAGTCTGGAAGACTTTTCTGCCCAGGATGGCTTTGTACTATGATCATCTGCTTCTCAGCCTCCTGAGTGCCTAAGATTCTAAGACTCGAATACCTACTCTTAAATAAGAACATTAGAATTTACCCTAATAACACACTTAGCCATAACACTGAGTGAAATAATCTAAAGTCTGAAAATTAATACAGTTTTGGAATTTCTTCTGTTACTTCCTAAACAAATTATTTTAACAACACATCTTGGATAGAAAGTCACAGATAAATGCTAGGTTACAAAAGGAAAGGTACATGTATATTCTATGGTCTCACTTGCTTATTTTTCTTAGTGAAAACTCTGAAACTTTTCTTTGATTAGGTGAAATATACAGAACCAGTAATACAAATCACACATATTTTATGTAAATTTCATGTAATTATAATCTGCATCCCTTTTTCCCCTGTCAAGTTTAAGTAAGACTTCCTGTGAGTACCAGGAGAAGGCAGGTGCTAGTGGCTCATGCCTGTAATCATAGTTACTCAGGAGGCTGAGTTCTGAGGATCATGGTTCAAAGCCAGCTTAGTAGAAAGGCCTTATTAATCACCAAATTGGTGGGAGTAGAGCTTTCATTCACATGATAAACCAGTACCTTTGAGAAAAGAGCTCAGAGACAGCACACAGATTGACCTCAAGCTGAAGACCATCAAAACAAATTTAAAAATTAAAAATAATAAAGAATATTAGGTGAAATTGCTGGTTGTAATAGCACATAGATTAGCACATAAGAGGCTGAAGAAGTAAGATTATGAGTTCATGTGTAGGCTATGTAAGGAGATCCTGTTTCAGATCTAAGAGATATTTTAGTAATGAATACTCTGGGAGTGTTCTTTTTCTTCCCTCAGAGTGGCCCATATTTTGGACAAAATAAATCTTTATTTGTAAAATATTCAAATAATGAAATATCATGCAGAAAATTATAAAGAACTACCAAATAATTTTTGCAAGTAATTAATAAAGGATGATTATTAAGTAAATGAAAATGATTCAAAAATATTGTCTTATAAATTCTCACATTGTCAAGTGATCACAATTCAAAGTATTATTAATTATCTGCCTACACCTATGCATATTAAGACTATGAAAATAAAACAATATGTATAAGAACATAAATGAGGCGTATTGGATTCTGGAAAAAATATTTTTATAGAGTAAATGTTAATATCCACATTAACTGATCATTTTCTTTTTACTAATGCTTATAAATATGACATGTTTTTAAAAAAATGAACTATATGAAAGATATTGATAGCATTTTTATATATGCATGTAACAGGGTTTTTCAAAACATACATAATCAATATGCATCCATCAAAAATTGGCAATATATTTTTCTTAAATTTTGTAATTGGCTGTTTAAATTTGTTCAATAAAGCTTATGATCTTAATATCTCATGTGGAGAAGAAAATGGTAATTTCATTAACAATCTCTTCTATCCCCTTGTTAACAAGCATAACTAAACCAAGTATTCAATATTTAATCTAAAGAATGAGAAGTGTATTTTGTTAACAATACATTGCTGAGGAGGAACTTCTGTAATGCTCCTTATTAATCTGAAGGACATGTGGTTATTAACACTAAACATGTGAGAACTATCATAATGTATGTGTGGCTAGCATTAAATACCCACTGGAAAGGAAGCTTTGTTATTTCCAATATATTATTTTGCCTATGGTCAGTGACAAATGAAATTTTGCTGCTCAGAAAATTCTTACTTCAAGTTTCAACTGTATTGAGAAAAACAGCATTGGCTAAGTAGGCAAAAATGTACCACAAAAAGATCTGAAGCCTTAACATAACTAAAATTATGTTTTACTTAAAATACCATTATTTAAGGAAATTGCATTTCAGTTTTCTTTTAAATAGGTTAAGTTACCAAGAAAACATTTGAGGAAGAAGAAAGCAAGATGATCCATACAACACCTTACTTCAGTCTACTAACAGCAAACACCACTTGTATGTAGAACTCTCATTAGAATTTAGTCTATAATTTATATGTTACCCATTTTTCCCTTAGGAAATGGGATAATGAGGATTCTAGATGGACTGTTATTTACTTTGTATATCCTATTATAACAGTAGAGATATACAATCAACTCAGTGGAAGTTTGATGCAATGCAAAATTTATATGATTGTCATTCATATTTCTTACAATGATCAAGGGTACATATGGTTTAAGATATTTTAGTGAGAAGGTGGCCAAAGGAAAAAAAATCATTTTTTTTAATTTAAATTTTATTTTATTTGTGAACATACTGTACAGAGGGGTTACAATTGCATGGGCAGGATAATGCGTACATTTCTTACCAAGCATTGCAGCCTCCTCCTTTGTTTACCCTTCACATCCCTTCCCAGTCTCCCCCCCCCACCAAATCCTCCCCCACCCCGCACCAACGTTGTAAAGATCATTTTCGACATGACAACTTGTACTTCTCATTGTTGAAATAACTTGTTTTTCCCCATCTCCTCCACAATTTATACTGACATCAAATATAGTGAAAGCAGGGGTTATACTGTGGGGGAGGGACATACAAAGCAACAAAGAGATAATCGTTAGATGTGTATTTTAATGTTTTTTTCTTTCATGCATGTGTTTCTAACGCATTTATAAGATTATCTCTTCCATCTATTTTTAATTTAACTTTGCATATGATGCAATATGTGGCTCAACATTATTTTCTTCACTTTCCATGTATATAGGACATTAAGTTTTGGTCTTCAAGTTCAACTTTTAGTCCTTGTAATAAGAAAAGATATTTGGGAGTTTAGTTTTCTTAAATTTTGTAAGAATTGTTTTATGACCTAATATATGATCTATTCTAGAAAATAGTCCTCATATATTCAAAACAATACAGAAAAAAGCATTTGAGAAAATTCAACATCCCTTTACGATAAAAGTTCTAAAGAAGTTAGGAATCCATGGAACATTTTCCAATATAATAAAGACTGTATGTGACAAAACTTCAGCTAGCATTATACTTAAAGGTAAAAAGTTCAAACCATTCCCTTCAAAATCAGGAACAAGACAAGGATGCCCACTTTTTCAACTCCTCTTCAATGTATTCCTGGAATTCTTAGCAAAATCAATAAGGCAAGAAGAAACATATAAAGAGTATCTAAAAAGGGAAATTACAGGTGAAGCTATCCCTCTTTGCTGATCACATGATCAAGTACTTAAAGAACCTTACAGGTTCCTCACCCAAGTTATTTGATTTTATTAAAACCTTTGTCAAGATAGCAAATCCCCCAAATCAGAAGCCTACTTAAATGCCAACAATGAGAAAAGTGATAGTTGAATCAGGAAAGAAACTCCATTTTTAATAACTTCAAAAAAATGAAATACTTGGGAATTAAGTTAAAGATGTGAAAGACCTCTATTATAAAAACTTCAATACTCTGAAAATTGAAGAAAACCTATGGAAATGGAAAAAAATCCCATGTCCCTGGTTGTGAAAGAATTAAAGTAGTAAAAAAATGGGTTGGGGAGGAAGGGATAGGAAGGGGAAACAAAGGAGGAGGCTACAATGCTTGATAAGAAAAGTCCTCATTATCTTGCCCATGTAATTGTAACCCCTCTGTACAGTATTTTCACAATAAACAAATAAAGAAATCAATAAATACTACATAAAAGGCAAAAAGGTAATTCTGCCCAAAGCAGTACACAAATTCAATGCAACACTCAGCTAAATCCTAACAATTTTCTTCAAAGAAACAGAGAAATCAAAGATTCACATGGAATAATAGAAGACCCACAATATCAAAAATATTTAGCAGGAAGAACAACACTGAAGGAATATGAATACCAAACTTCAAGCTTTATTACAAATTCATAGTAATAAAATCTCCTTGGTACAGGCATAAGAGTAGGCCTGAGGACCAATGTAACTGAATAGAAGACCCAGAAACAAGCCCATAAACATATAGCCACTTAACATTTGATAAAGGAGCCAGCCAAAAATACACATTGGAAGAACAAGCCTCTTCAACAAATGGTGCTAGCAAAAGTGTCTATTTACATACAGAAAACTAAAGCTATATACCCCATATCACCTTGAACCAGAAACAACTCTAAATAGATCAATGACCTCAATGTAAGGACAGATAACAGGAAATGGTAGGGGAAACACCAAGTCTTCTCGGCATGGAGCCAAAGACCCAGAATCACAACAAATTTAAGAAAGACTGGTTGCATGGCTATATATCAAACTGAAGAGCTTCTGCATGACAAAAGACACAGCAAGATAAATAGAAAGCCCACAAAATGGGAATATCTAGTGAAGACACTAGCTAGATATAAAACAAGGGCCTCATATCTAAAATATACTTATAGCTCAAGAATTAACCCCGCCCAAAATAAACCATCAAAAACCCAACTACTAAATCAATATATGGGATCAGAGTAAGAAAAAAGGATGGTGAGCAGACACATGAAGTGTTCAGCCTCTCTGGCCATAAAACAAATGCAAATCAAAATGACACTGAGATTCCTCCTCACTCTAGTTAGAATGGCCATTATCAGGAAAACCAATAATGCTGGCAGAGATGTGGCCAAAAGGGAACCTTAGTACCCTGTTAGTGGTAATGTAAACTTGTTCAACCACTCTGAAAAGCAGTTGGGAGTTTCCTTAAAAATCTTAACATAGAGCTTTTTCCTGACTCAACAACTCAACTCCTGGGCGTTTATCCAATGGACCACAAATCAGGCCAAACCAAAGCCATTGACACAACCATGTTTATTTCAGCATGCTTTACCATGGCCAAGATATAGAATGAAACTAAATGTCCGTCAGTGGAACGATAGGTAGAGAGCTAGATATATAGACAGACAGACAGACAGACAGACAGACAGACAGACAGACAGACAGACACATATATCACATTTTCTTGATCCATTCATCTACGGCAGGACATTACTAATCCATTAGAAAGAATGATACTTTATCATTTGTAATGAAATGGAAAGACTTGGAAACTATTATACTAAGGAAAGTAAACCAGAGCCCGTTACCCACCAAGGTGATCAGATAGATGATGAGAAATGCCACAAAGAGGGGGTATTGCATCTCAGGGTGGTCAGAGAGTCTAAGGAGAATAAACTGAGTCAACATCGTAAAGTTGTAGAGGTCTATCTCTTCTTTCCATAACAGTCTGTCTGGAGGGAAGCAATACAAGTAGTTTGCCTGGAAATCAATGCAAGCATGCAAAACTATTGGATTCAGTGGAAGCTGATGATGGATTTCTCCTATGCAGATAGGCACTTGCTTCATTTTAACAGTGCCATCTTTATGTATACAGATCACACTGTCCAAAAATGAATGCATAATGTGCACATTGTCTGTTATTTATCTTCTTCTGTATTTTGTATGTTTGAATAATGTATATATATGTTTTAACACAGAGACAATTCATAGATTAATATAAGCAATTATATATACATATACATATATATGTATACTTTGAGATGTAAATTAATACCAGCAGTTAATACACATAAAAATATAAACATTGGAGTAAAGCAATGTAGGACTGTTGTATCATCTTTTGAAATATATCCATTTTGAAACAAGTGTGCAATGCTTCTTCAATTTCATTTTTTGCTAATACTGAGATTTGAACTCAGGACCTCAAGTACACTTGGCTTATTTGTTTACTTGATTGTCTATCACTTGAAAAGTACAATATAATTTTCTTTTATGTAGGCAATGATAGATTATTACAGAGTAAATAATGTTCAAAAAGCTATTGTCAGGTAAATTCATACAATGTCAAATGTTCATGATTCTAAGAACCATTAATTTTTTGACAACTGAGCATAATATTCTGAATATACAATAGCATATATAAGTACATACATGAGGCATATTGGATGGTAGAAACAATATCTTCAGAGACAAATTTTCAATATCCAATTATATGATGTTATTTCTTTTTACTCAAATTATAAATTATACATTTTTAAAAATGTGTAATAAAGTCTCCTTGGTACAGGCATAAGAGTACGCCTGAGGACCAATGCAACTGAATAGAAGACCCAGAAACAAGCCCATAAACATATAGCCACTTAACATTTGATAAAGGAGCCAGCCAAAAATACACATTGGAAGAACAAGC
>NW_012267243.1:1787272-1796710 GCF_000151885.1 Dipodomys ordii
ATAAACATATAGCCACTTAACATTTGATAAAGGAGCCAGCCAAAAATACACATTGGAAGAACAAGCCTCTTCAACAAATGGTGCTAGCAAAAGTGGTTATTTGCATGCAGAAAACTAAAGCTATATACCCCATGTCACCTTGCACCAGAAACAACTCTAAATAGATCAATGACCTCAATGTAAGGCCAGATAACATGAAAATATTACAGGAAATGATAGGGGAAACACCTAGTCTTCTCAGCATGTGGCCAAAGACCTAGAATCACAATAAATTTAAGAAAGACTGCTTGCATGGCTATATATCAAACTGAAGAGCTTCTGCATGACAAAAGACACAGTTAGCAAGATAAATAGAAAGCCCACAAAATGGGAATATCTAGTGAAGACACTAGCTAGATATAAAACAAGGGCCTCATATTTAAAATACACTTATAGTTCAAGAATTAACCCCCAGAAAATAAACCATCAATATATGGGCTCAGAGGAAGAAGAAAGAATGGCCAGCAGACAAATGAAGTGTTCAGGATCTCTGGCCATAAAAAAAATGCAAATAAAAATGACATTGGGATTCCTCCTCACTCTAGTTAGAATGGCCATTATCAGGAAAACCAACAATGCTGGCAGAGATGTGGCCAAAAGGGAACCTTATGCTGTTGGAGATAATGTAAACTTGTTTAACCACTCTGGAATGCAATAGGGAGTTTCCTTGAAAACCTTAACATAGAGCTTTTCCCTGACCCAGCAACTCCACTCCTGGTCATTTATCCAATAAACCACAAGTGAGGCCAAACTAAAGCCATTGACACAACCATGTTTATTGCAGCATGCTTTACCATGGCCAAGATATAGAATGAACCTAGATGTCCATCAGTGGAAAGATAGGTAGATAAACAGACAGACAGACAGACAGACAGACAGGTAGATAAACAGACAGAAAGACAGACAGACAGACAGACAGACAGACAGACAGACAGACAGACAGATAGACAGATAGACAGACAGATAGACAGATAGACAGATAGATAGATAGATAGATAGATAGATAGATAGATAGATAGATAGATAGATAGATAGATAGATAGATAGATAGATAGACAGTCACATATATCACATTTTCTTGATCCATTCATCTCCTGAGTGACATTACCAATCTATTAGAAAGAATGATATTTTATCATTTGTAATGAAATAGAAAGACTTGGAAACTATTATACTAAGCAAAGTAAACCAGAGCCAAAGAAATAAAGGCTATATGATTTACCTCATTTGTCATAACTAGAATGTTCCTATAAATCTACAAGCAAACATTCTGAATGACTAAAATAAATACATAAAACTAGCCCATGATAAATTATATAGGACCCTGGTCATTAAAAACAGAGGCCAAAGGAAGCCATCCATACTAGTGGTGGACAAAGCCTCAAATGCTATAGACAGATGATCATACAAAATAATAATCTATGAAATGAAATCCAAGAAAAGGAGATAGAAGATATTATTTAGTTGCCATTGTTGCTGTTTTTGTTTCTTTTTCTTGTGTCTTGTTTGTTTGTAATGAAGAAAATAAGAGAGAGCACTGAAGAGGTGGAACAAGGATAAACAAACAAAACGGAGATACTCACCAGACATTAAGTAAAAAATGAACTGGACATCTCATGCATCAGAACAGGAGGGAAGGAATGGGAGAGAGCAATGGAAAGAAGACATAGTTCAAAAAGAAATGAATTCATTGTACCTGATTCATGTAACTGTAATCCCACTGTATGAACTATACAAATACAATCTAAAGGTACCAGCACTACTATGTTTATTGCAGCATTATTTACCATAGCTAAGATATGGAACCAACGCAGATGCCCCTCAGTAGATGAATGGATCAAGAAAATGTGGTATATATAAACAATGGAATTCTACGTCTCCATCAGAAAGAACGACATTGCCCTATTTGTTAGGAAATGGAACAACTTGGAAAAATTATATTAAGTGAAGTAAGCCAGGCCCAAAGAAACATAGGTCCCATGGTTTCCCTTATTTGCAATATCTAGTATATGTATGAGTCAATCAGAAAAGGTCAGATAATGTGATGTTAGGAAAATGAACCCTTAGATATGTATTTTAATGTTTTTTTCTTTCATACAGTTGTTTCTAAAGCATTTATAAGATTATCTCTTTGTTGCTTTGTATGTCCTTCCCCCACAATATAACCCCTGCTTTCACTATATTTGATGTCAGTATAAATTGTGGAGGAGATGGGGAAAAACAAGTTATTTCAACAATGAGAAGTACAAGTTGTCATGTCGAAAATGATCTTTACAAGTTATTTCAACAATGAGAAGTACAAGTTGTCATGTCGAAAATGATCTTTACAACGTTGGTGCGGGGTGGGGGAGGATTTGGTGGGGGGGGGAGACTGGGAAGGGATGTGAAGGGTAAACAAAGTAGGAGGCTGCAATGCTTGATAAGAAATGTACGCATTATCCTGCCCATATAATTGTAACCCCTCTGTACAGTATGTTCACAAAAAGAAATAAAATTAAATTAAAAAAATAAACCGTCTTCATAAAATTAAATAATTGAGTATCACAACTATAATTCCGATAATAAAAATGGTAATAATATGTGAAAAATATTAAATGTTTGGATATCAAATATGTAATTAAGAATTATTTGATTTTAAAGAATTTATTTAGTTTTGTATTTAACAAATGCCATTATGTATATTTATACAATGAAGATTTGTTTTCTGATAATATATGCAATCATTATTATTGAGAATTAACAAGTTAAAATCTAGAAAACATTAATATTGCTGTAGTGCTACTATACGTAGGACAATGTTAACATATCATTTTAATTTCAAGTTTGTATAGAGTCTCCATCTTCACCTAAGATTAAATTACAAATAATTAACCAAGACTAAGAGGACTAATTGTGGCAGAATGATGTAAAGGACAAGCATAGGGTGATACTAACTTTTATAAAATGTAACTGATTCCAAGGAAAAGTTCTTAAAACAGCTTACAGTGTAGTTTTAGACTCACATATACATTGTAATTCAAATATGATTTAAATATGTAATTTGGAAAGATTGAAGATGAAAAACATCAATAATAAACCAGAAGGGAAAATACAAGGTAATGTTGAATAATATGAAAGCATTTCACCAGTTGTGTGATCACATCATTTAGTGATAACAGGAATACAAGTCACTGAAGAAAAAGGTAAAGAATGTTATAGTGTGACTGAGAATCTGAAACAATGAATACACAATAAATGTCATTAGGAGATTAGAAACTAGAAACTGTATTTCAGAAGAAATTGGGATGCACAGATCTAGGAAACTATATAGTAGAAAATAGATAATTACAGATCAAAACTGCTGTACGAGATAAGTAACTATTGGTGTATGAAATATTTCTCTTTCTATTCATGAAAGAGAGAGTGAGCAAATGATAACTCACTGAACTAATAACTCTCTGGTGTCACACACACACACACACACACACACACACACATACACACACAATGGGAAATGCTAAGATTGAAGACAAAGCAGACCGTTTTTTTTTTCTTTTTTGGGGGGGGTCCAGTTGTGGGGCCTGAACTCTGGGCCTGGGTGCTGTCCCTCAGCTCTTCAGCTCAAGGCTAGCGCTCTACCACTTGAGCCACAGCGCCACTTCCGGCTTTTTTTCTTTTTGCTTATGTGGTGCTGAGGAATCAAACCCAGGGCCTCAGGCATGCAAGGCAAGCGCTTTACCACTGAGCCACCTTCCCAACCCAAAGCAGACAGTTTTAAAACTTCATTCTGTGAGATGTTCAACAACATAACAACCTTCTGAGGGCTACTTTAACCTCTGTGTTTCTCAGGCTGTAGATGATAGGATTTAACATTGGAGTGATTACACCATACAGCAAGGAGATGAGTCTGTCCCTGGCAGGGGAATGTTTACTGGAGGAGGGGCGGAGGTAGGTAAAGATAACAGTGCCATAGAACAAGCTAACCACAATTATGTGGGAGGCACAAGTGGAGAAGGCTTTGCGCTTCCCTTCTGCTGATTGGATCTTCAGAATGGTGGAAATGATGTATGTATAGGAGATCAAGGTAATCAAGAAGGCAGTAGTTGCAAAGATACCTCCTATCACTAAAACTAGCATTTCTTCCAGGTAAGTAGAAGAACAAGACAGAGCCGCCACTGACGGGATATCACAGTAGTACTGGCTAACTTGATTAGACTTGCAGAAAGACAGGCTGAACGTGGTCATTGTGTGGAGAAGGGAGTGAAGAAAACCAGCTGTCCAAGTTCCAGTCAATAACTGCGCACATAGAACATGGCTCATGATAAGGGTGTAACGAAGGGGAAAACATATCGCCACATACCGGTCATAAGCCATGACAGCGAGCAGGAAGACCTCAGTCCCAGCGAGGGCCGCAAGGAAATAAAGCTGTAAGGCACACCCAACAAAAGAAATGCTGTGGTCCTCTGTCAAGAGGTTGCGGAGCATCTTGGGAACTGTAGCTGAAGGACAAAATATGTCTAACAGGGACAGATTTGCTAAAAGGAAGTACATGGGGGTGTGAAGCTTTTGCTCTGTAGTAATGGCCAGGAGGATGACCCCGTTACCCACCAAGGTGATCAGATATATGATGAGAAATACCACAAAGAGGGGGTATTGCATCTCAGGGTGGTCAGACAGTCCAAGGAGAATAAACTGAGTCACCATGGTAAAGTTGTTGAGGTCCATCACTTCTTTCCATAACAGTCTTTCTGGAAGGAACCAATAGAAGAATTACAAGTTAGGACCACAAGTCAAGTAACCCAAAAATGGAGACATTCTTAAAAAAACAAAAACAACAAAAAATATTTAGGCTATGATTAACTATGTTAGCTAACTTTACTTGGGGATTTCACTTTTTACAACTTTGATTTCAAACATCGGCTTTACTTACCACGTTTTCAATCTTGCTCAGCCTTCCTTCTCAAAAAGAAGCCCTACCAGTAACTAGAAGGACTGGGAAGTTTGCCTGAAAATCAATGCAAGCATCCAACACTATTGGATTCACTGGAAGCTGATGATGGATTTCTCCTATGCAGATAGGCACTTGCTTCATTCTAACAGTGCCATCTTTATGTATACAGATCACACTGTCCAAAAATGAATGCATAATGTGCACATTGTCTATTGTTTATCTTATTCTGTATTTTGTATGTTTGCATTATATATATATATATGTTTTAACACGGAGATAATAAATAGATATAAGCAATGTGTAGATACATACACACAAATCTCTCTCTCTCTATATATATATACTTTGAGATATAAATTAATACCAGCAGTTAATACACACATAAAAATATAAAGATTGAAGTAAAGCAATGTAGGATTGTTGTATCATCTTTTGAAATTTATCTATTTTGAAACACAAGTATGGAATGCTTCTTCAATTTCATTTTTTGCTAATACTGAGATTTGAACTCAGGACCTCAAGTATACTTGGCTTATTTGTTTACTTGATTGTCTATCACTTGAAAAGTGCAAAATGATTTTCTTTTATGTAGTCAATGATAGATAAATACAGAATAAATGATGATTCAAAAGTTATTGTCGTATAAATTCTTACAATGTCAAATGTTCATGATTCTACAGAACTACTAACTTTTTGATATTTGTGCTTAGTAATCTGAATATTTAATAGATTATATACGTACATACATGAGGCATATTGGAATGTAGAAACAATACCTTCATAGACAAATTTGCAAAATCTAATTATATGATGTTATTTCTTTTTACTCAATTATAAATTATACATTTTTAGAAATGTGTACTATAAGAAACATATTGATAACATTTTTAATTATGCATATGCCTCATTTTCCATAAACTACATAAACATGCATACATCAAAACTTGGTAATATGTATTTTCTTAAATTTTGTAATTGGCTATTTAATTTCTTTCATGATATATATCATATGCTGAGGAGAGTTTTATTTCCCGTAACAATTTCTTCAATCTCCTACTTAAGAGTCATAAATAAATCAAGAATTTGTTGTGATTTAGTTTGAATTCTAAGAGTAGAACATTGTCAACAATATATTTTTTAGTAAGAAATTTTATAATTCGCAAATCAGTAGTTCACAGATGATTCAAAGAATTTTTAAGGGAATACATTCTTTCCCCTGCTTTATGTATTCACTGATAAAGACATGTAATTATCAGCCACAATATACGAGAAACATCTTAAAACTTCTGTGGCAAGCATTAACTTCCTACAAGAAATCACATAGAAATGAAACGTTATTTCTAAATAACTATTGCACATATGGTCAGAGCCAAATGAAATACACAAGAAGTTTTCTGCTCAGAAAATAAGTTGCTTCTAGTTTCAACTATACAAAAAAAATGGCATTAACTAATTAGGCAAAAAAGGTTTCAAAGAGTCTGAAACCTTAACATAATTAAAATTGTGTTTTAGTTAAAATACCACTATTTGAAGAAATATTTCATTTACTTTTCTATTATATAGGATATATTACCCACAAAATAATTCAGGAAGAAGAAAGCAAGATGATCCAGCCCATATCCAACTTCAGTAGTCTAAGCAAACACCCCATGTGTGCAGGATTCACATTAGTCTTGAACTTATAATTTATATATTACTCACTTGTCCCTTAGGAAATAAAATAATAGAGATGCCAGAATGAATATTCCTCTCTTAATAAATCCATGCATAACAACAGAAACACACTGATAATCAAATCAATGTAGGTTTTAAATGGTGCTCAATTAGATGAGAAACATTTTTGTTTCTATACTGGCCTAGAGTAAGATTTTACTAATGATGTGAAAAAAGTAAAAAATATATTGGCATTACTAAGTAACTTATATATCTTTTTAATGTATATTTTATTGTAAAGATACTATACAAAGGTGTTACAGTTATGTGAGTAACGTAATGAGTGCATTTACCGAGCATTGTTACCCCCTCCTTTGTTTTTCCACTACCATCCCTTCCCGCCCCACTGTCCAAACTTCTCCCCACCCCCAAGCTGTAAAGTTCCTTTTCAACATAATGTCTTGTACATCTCATTGTTACAATGGGTTAGCCTTTGTCCTTATTTCAGCACTGTGTTATTTCTGTTCCCCTCCACAAATTAGAATAAAACATGTATATATAAGAAGCAGGGCACCAGAATCAAATACAGTGAAAACAGAGGATATACCATGGGGGAAAAACATACAAAATAACAAAAAAATCGTGCAGTACATTAAAAACAACAGCAACAAAGAGATAATCCACTTCAGTACCTATCTTGGGGTTCATTTCACTTAGTGTCTTCTTCTAGGGTTATAGATAGATAGATAGATAGATAGATAATCATATTTTCTTGATCCATTCATGTACTGAGAAGCATCTGAGTTGGTTCTATAGTTTAGCTATGTGAATAATGCTGGGATAAACATAGTTGAGCTGGTTGTTTTAGTATGGTCTTGTTTGTGATCATTTGGGTAAATGCACAAAAGTGGGATTGCTGGGTCTATATGGAGTTTTTTGAGGAACCTCCATACTACTCTCCAATGTGGTTGAACAAGTTTATACTCCCACCAACAATCCAGTAGGGTTCCCTTCTGGCCACATCCCCTCCAGCATCTGTTGTTATTGGATTTCTTGATTATAGCCATTCTAACTGGGGTCAGTTGGAATCTTGATGTTGTTTTGATTTGCATTTCTTTCATGGCCAGAGAAGTTGAGCATTTCTTCATGTGCTTATTGTCCATTCTTATTTCCTCTTCAGAGAAGTCTCTCTTTAAGTCTTTAGCCCACTTATCAGGCAGTTCTTTCTTTTATGGATTTGTTGTTAGGAGATTTAATTTTTTGAGTTCTAAGTATATTTTAGATATGAGATCCTTCTCCGTTGTATTTTTGGGCTTTCTGTTAATCTTGCTAGCTATGTTTTTTGCCATGCAGAAGCTCTGTAATTTCATGTAATCCCATTTGTTCAACCTTTCTTTGATTTTTTTATGATTTGGGGTCTTTATTAAGAAAATTTTGTCCTGTGCCAAGGAGCCCTAGGGTTTCTCCGATTCCCTTCATGTAATTTTTTCAGGGTCTGTCAACTTTGTTTATTTTTTTGAAGAAACAATTCTTTTTTTGTTGATTCCTCTTATGTTTTGGGGGACTTTTATTCATTTAATTCAGATTTGATTGTGATTATTTCCATCTATTAGATTGGGATTTATTTTGTTGCTCTTTTCAAGGTGCTTCAGGTCCCTCAGTAAATTACTGGTTTTAGGTCTCTTCAATTTGTTGATGTAGAAACTCAGAGCTATAAACTTGCCTCTGAGTACTGCCATTGCTGTGTCTCAGAAGAGCTGATAGTTTGTGTTTGTGTGCTCATTTTTGTTGAATATCATGAACATTTGAATTTCCTTTCTAATCTCTTCCATTACCCACTATTGGTTCAACATTGTGTTGTTCAGCCTTAATGTGTTACAGCATTTTCTTTGGTGGCTTTGCTGTTGAATTCTAATTTTATTCCCATGTGGTCTGAGAGAATGCAGGGCAAAATTTCAGTGTTTCCGATTTTTAGACAAATTTGCTTTGTGACCTAAAATATGGTCTATTTTTAGAGAACGTTATGTGTGCTGGCATAAAGAACGTGTATACTGATGTTGCTGGGTGAAATATTCAGGAGATGTTTGTTGAGTCTAGTAGATCCATGCAGTTATTTCGAACTGAGGTTTCTCTGTTGAGTTTTTTGCCAGATTGATCTCTCCAGTGGGGAGAGATCAACAAGTCCTCAACTACTAATGTCTTTGTATCTATGTGAGATTTTAGTGAAAGTAGTGTTTCGTTGATAAATTTGGGTGCTCTCTTATTTGGTGAAGAGTTGTTTAGAATTTTTTTATCTCTTTATCTCTTCTCACTATTTTTAATTTGAATTCTATTTTATCTGATATCTGGGTTTCAACTCCTGCCTGTTTATGGGGGCCAGTTGCATGGTAGATTTTATTTCAGCCTTTCACTTTCAGAATATGTTTGTTTTTGTGGACAAAGTTTGTTCCTTGAAGGCAGAAGATAGAAGGATCTTGTTTTTTGATCCAACTTGACAATCTGTGTTGGTTAATAGGAGAGGTAAATCCATTAATGTTGAGAGTTAGGACTGAGAGGTGTTTAGTAGTTCTTGCCATGTTATCCACCTTCTTGAGGTCTATGACAACTGAGTTCTTCCTATGATTCTTGGATTGTATATTTGGGGGCTGTATCTTGGCCTTTATCATGCTCTTGTTATTTTTCTTTTTTTTTTAATTTTATTTTATTTTATTTGTGAACAAACTGTACAGAGGGGTTACAATTGCATGGGCAGGATAATGCGTACATTTCTTACCAAGCATTGCAGCCTCCTCCTTTGTTTACCCTTCCCATCCCTT
>NW_012267243.1:1805092-1909054 GCF_000151885.1 Dipodomys ordii
ACTTTTCCCTGGATGGAGCTGAGTCTGGCAGGTCACTTCGCCTTTAAGTTCTTGTGACCTGCTAAATGACTCGTTTTATTCCAAGGCCTGAGTTGGAGCTAGCAGCTCCTCAGAGCTTTGTCGGTGTCCAAGGTGGAGATCGCCGGTCCTGGGGGGGGAGGGGTGGCCTTCCCTCCTCTGCTCCCTGAGAAGGAGTGAGGATGTCGGGCTTCTATTCACGCCGAGTCTTGGATCCTGGGTCGTCTCTGGTCTGCAAACTGCAGGATGAAGCTGTCTGCTCCTTGTCGGTTCTTGCTGGTGTTGAGTAGAATCCGCTCGCCCGCTGCGTCTGGCTCCTTCGTCCCGGACTCTCAGTGCTCAGGTTTAGCCCCGGGGCGGTCTCCACCGCGACCCTGCCGCCGCCGTCTCCACCGCGACCCTGCCGCTGCTGATAGCCTGGCTGCAGTCTCCACTGGGACCCTGCCGCCGCCACCAGCGGCGGTGGTTGCTGGCTGGTGCTCAGATGTGTATTCTTGCCTTGGCTTTCTCTCACTTGTCTAACTCTCTGTCCTGTGATGGCACACTTGGTGTGTTTCTCTGGCTTAGGACTGTTCACTGGAACTCTAAAACTGCTTTCTATGCGAGAGCTTGTTCAGCTTCCAGCTTCTCCTCCACCATCTTGTCCCCTCTTGTTATTTTTCTATGTATAGGACATTTTAAGTATCTTTTGTAGGACTGGTTTGGTGGAGATATATTGTTTCCATTTTTCTTTGCTATGGAAGGTTTTTATGTGACCTTCCATTATGAAGGAGATTTTAGATAGGTACAGTATTCTTGGCTAATAATTGTTTGTCTCTGGGCATGTTATTCCTCAGTCCAGGCTCTTCTTGTTTTCATTATCTCTGCTGAGAAATCTACAGTTCTTCTGATTGGTTTCCTTGTATAGGTGATTGATCTTTTCTCCCTTACATTTTTAAGGATCTTTCCCTGGTCTCAATTGGTACTGGAAGGATTACAATGTGACAGAAGATGTCCTGTTATTTTCTGGTCTATTTGGGTTTCTAAATGTTTTTTAATATCTGAATGGGCCTATCTTTTTGCATGTTTGGGAAGTTCTCTGCTAGGATCCTCTTAAATAAATTTCCTAGAATTTTAACTTTGTCTCTAGGCCCTCCTCTACATCCATTAGCTTTTAATTAGGCCCTGTTATGGTGTTTTCTAAATATTGAATAGATCTGTCATATTTCTCAGATATGTCTTGAATACTTGTATGTTCTTTCACTATAATGTCTAGGCTGTCTTCATTCCCAGAGATTCAATCTTCTGCATGGTCTAACCTACTGTTAAGACTTTCTACCTTGTTGTTTTTTTAAAATTTCTTTTCTTTCTAATTGGTCAGATTTGATGGCTTCTAATTCTTTGGTGGAGCTTTGTTATAGATTCTGTATGGGCTTCTTGTATGGGCTTCTTTGCCTCCTTAATTTGGTTTTCAGCGTTCATTCTCCAATCCCTTAGTTGATTGGTTATGATTTCTTTGGACTCACTTTCCTTCTGTTGGGCTTCATGCAGCATACCCTTTGTGGTCTCCCTGGATTCCTCCAGGTGTATTTCTGTGGATTTCATGAATGCCTCTATTAATCTTTATTTATTCTCATCTGGCTCACACAATTCCTCAATTAATCGTTGATTAGCTTCCTGTTCCAGAAATTCCTGTATTCATCTTTGGTCAGCCTCATCACGCTCAAGCATTTCCCTCACATTCTGTGCTAGAACAATATTTTAAGGCAAGCAACAACCAGAGTCCTGTAATTGCATGTATTGTTTGATGCAGTCAAAATGAGTACAAATATAATCTAGTTCAACAGATACAATCTAGTTCAACAACAAACAGCTAGGAATCAATGGACTAAGGAAATCAAAGAAGTTAGCAGACCAGAAATTAATATGTTTAAGGGGACTTGTGAGGAAAAAATAAGGTTTGAGGAATGTGGGGAGGGAAAGGAAGAGAGGGAATAAAACCAAGACCTAAATGCAGAGAGAGGAAAAGGATAGAAGGAAAGGAGAAAAGAGATACAGAAAAAGGAAAAATTAAAAATGAAACATTTTAAAAATTATATATGTGAAGAATAATATTACAATTAAAGGAATTAAGCCTGAGTCCATGAACTGAGTAGTCAAAGTCTGAATAAAATATACACGCAATGAAGGATAAGGTCTAATAATCGAAGACGGGTATATACCTGGGGATGAACAGAACAGCAATTAAATAAAGCAAACATACACACACGGACACACACACACACACACACAGAGAGAGAGAGAGAGAGAGAGAGAGAGAGAGAGAGAGAAGATTAAAAGGGAAAAAAGTAAAAAGAATTTTTTTAATCCTAAAATAAAAATGGTGAAAAAAATAGAAAACAATCTTTAATTTTAAAAAATAGGTTAAAAAAAGTTCTTCAATTGGGGAGTGGTATCTTGTGTCTCCCCTATGTCTGTAACCATTCTGTTGGTGCAGTCTCTGGTTTGCTTGTGGTGTTTTTTCCCCCCTGTGGCTTAACTGGTTTCTTAAATCAGTTTCTTTAAGCAAAAAAATGAAGCTCTGCCTTACCAGGAACTTTATGATCCTCCTTAAAGGCTAGTTCAGTGGAGGGTGTATGCTTTGAATATCACAAAGAGGAGATGGCTTTTTCCTCAAGCTAGGGGTTGGTATGATGGGGCTAGTTTGTGGGTAGGGTTGAGGCCTGTCAGCAATAAATAGCCTTTCCCTGAAGGACTTGGTCCCCTCCAAGTCTACAATCTGTGCTGCAATGCGGTGGTGTAGCCTCTGGCTCTGTTTACCCAGTGGAAAAAAAATCATTCCTCCTTGGGCAGAGATTCCTTTGCTTGGGAAGGGCACTTTCTCCTGTCTGTAGCTGCACCCTTCAGGTCAGGTTCCTTTGACCTGTTGAATGGCTCCTATTGTCTTCTTCCAAGGCTTGAGTTACCTGCTACCTGCTCTGACCAGGTCTTTGTCAGTATTAAAGATGGAGATTTTCTGGGCACTGGTGGCTCACCCTGTAATCCTAGCTACTCAGGAGGCTGAGATTTGAGGATCACAGTTCCAAGCCAGCCCTGGCAGGAAAGTCTGTGAGACTCTTCCCTCCAATTAACCACCAGAAAACTGGAAGTGGTTCTGTGTCTCAAGTGGTACAGTGCTAGCCTTGAGCAGAAGAGCTGAGGGACAGTGCCCATTCCCAGAGTTCAAACCCACAAATGACAAAAAAAAGTAATTCTTATCCAGTGATCAGGGAGTGGCTACCTTCCCCACTGCTGCTCCTTGAGAAGGAATGAGGATGTCTTGTAGGGTACTCAAGCTTTTCCCTTGGATTCCAGGTCATCTATGGTCTGCAGCTGTCTGTGGTCAGCAGGATGAAGATTTCTGCTCTTTGTCAGTTCTTGCTGGCAGTGAGTAGAATCCTCTTGTACACTACCTCTGGCGCCTTTGTCCTGGGCTCTCTCTGATACTAGGGCAGCCAAGGCAGCAACCATTGCTGTTGTCATGTGGACACCAGAAAATGCTCAAATCTGTCTCCTTAAACAAGCTGCCTGAATTTTTCCTCTCTGGCCAAACTCTCTGTACTGTGATGGCACACTTGGTGTGACTCTAGCCTGGGACTTTTCACTGGAACACTAAAACTGCTTTCTACACAAGAGCTTGTTTAGCCCTCAGCCTCTCCTCCACCATAGTAACTTATATTTCTGTAATCACAGTGATAATTCTTCCAAAATATGATTATATCGTCATAAACTAATAAATCCCCATTTCCATGGTAAAATGGCAAATCTGAACAAGATTTCTATTCATTATCATACAGTTTCTTTCAAGACTCCATCCCTTCCATAAGAAGAAGTGTTGCTGAACACTTTAGATCCAAAGTGAGTAAATATGAAAACTCATTTGCATCTGGAATTCTTAACTCAATTTTGTAGTATATATAAATTAGTAGGACAAGAATCACTGTCTATAAGTTTCATACATAGAATTAAGATGAGCAAAATAAAAGTAACACTTTCACCACTTTTATTTTTCTATCACTTTTCATAAAAATTGGATTCAGGAAAGACATATCTGACTATTCCCACCAATACCTGTGAATTTGCTCAAAATTTTGTTATTTTTGAAAGAAAAATGGCAACAAAAAGTCACCAAATGTCTTATTTAAAATTACTTTATGAGCATTTTATCATAATAATTAAGTAATTTCATAGATATTATGTGTCTATGTTTGATTCCGGTGACCTACACAAAATTGAAGGGTTTTATTGTAATATTCCCATTGCTTCTACATAATTACTTGAGGACATTCACTTCACTCATACTTTTGTTCTCTTACCTCCTCCAACTCTTATACTTGTTTTCATAATTTTAATGAGTTACATTATGACATTTATTATGTATATAGGTATACTCCACTCATTGCTATCTCTCTTTCTCTCTACTGTCCTGGCTCCCTTTATAAAAAACAAAACTTCATGCCATTTCCTCAACTTTTTAGAATCCTACCTTACATATCTAAGAAAACAAAATACTTGTAATTCCAAGTATAGCAGATTTCATTTAACTTGATGAACCCAATTTGTATTTTTCTCCAATGAGATAATTTCATACATGATTATAGTTAATTATACTCTATTTTGTATATACCATATTTTCTTTATGAATTTATTTGTTGATTGGCATCTAAGCTGATTTCATAATTGGTCATTATATGTGGTAGTTCAATTTTTTGGAATAGGTCTGAAGGAAACATAAGGATATAGATATCACAACAGTATGTTGACTTACGTTCCTTTGGGGATGTGCAAAGGAGGGTATAACAAGATGTCTGCCTTTTAGAATATCTCTTGTGATCAGAAGAAGAAATAATCTCAATGATAGAAACCATACTTAGCATAACAAAGAAAAATAACTTTTTGTCACTGATAATTTTGGAAATTTTTCATCATTCTCAAGTCTTTATTTGAAAGTTCTTATGAATTTATTTGTCTCCTGTACATGTGACTTATTCTCTGTAGTGTTGAACAATGGATATTAACAGCCTGTTATTAAATGTGAGTTGGTTCCATATCTTAGCTATGGTAAATAATGCAGCTATAAACATAATTGTCCTGGTAGCTTTAGTATGGCAAAAAAATTATATTGAGTGAAGTAAGCCAAACCCAAAGAAATATTGGTCCCCTGGTTTTCCTCATTTACAATAATTAGTATACATCTAGGATAATTTTATCAGATGAGCAGAAAAGCTCAAAAGCTGTGTACATATGACCATATGAGATGATGCTAAGTGAAATGAACTCCAAGATATGGACACAAGAGGTGTTTCTTTTTTTGTTGTTTTCTTTTTTCTTTCATTTTATTTATTTAATTTTTTGTGAACATACTGTACAGAGGGGTTACAATTACATGGGCAGGATAATGCATACATTTCTTATCAAGCATTGCAGCCTCCTCCTTTGTTTACCCTTCACATCCCTTCCCAGCCTCCCCCCAACCCCTACCCAATCCTCCCCCCTCCCCCCCACAACACTATGAAATGTACTCATTACCCTATTCATGTAACTGTAACCCCTCTACAACATTCTTATAATAAATATATATAATAAAAAAGTTTGTGTGTTTCATACATGCAAATCTATTCTGTTAAACAACTTAATTTCAAAGTGAGAAATGAAAGCTTATTTGATCCTGATACTCCTAACTCAATTGTACAGTATATATTAATTAATTAGTACAAGGAACTTTGTCTATATATTGCATACATCTAATCCAAATGAGCAAAATAGAAGTAATGCTTATATTGTTTTAATTTTTCTATAAATTTTCAAGATAAATTAGAAATTTTCCATCACTAGGATTAAAAATTCCAAAGGAAAGATTATGGCTGACTCTTCACATCTGTACCTGTTATCTGTCAACATCTTAGCTATAGTAGAAAGAATAATCCAATATTTGGTTTTGAAATTAATTTATTAGCATTTAAACATAATAAAATGACTACTGGATATTATGTCTTTGTGTTTGACTTTGGCAACCTCTACATTTTTATTAGTGTATGTAAAGGGTTTGATTGTGGTATTTCTAATACATACACCTGATATACTTTTACAATATAAATTCACAGTTCTGTGAATTTGTCTTATCTCTTCTGTCTTTACCTCTTCTGTCTCGTGTCTTCCCATTCTTCTACTTCTTTTCTCAATTTTAATGAGCTACATTATGACATTTAATATGTGCATCAGTGTGCTCCACTCATCCCTATCTCTCATACTCACTCATTCCTCCTTCTGTCTCCCTTCCTAAAATGTTCCAACTTCTACACAATGTCCTCAACTTTTTTGAGTTCTACATTAACTTCCTGTGTATATTCTTCCAGCAATGCATAAGAAGCATTTATACCACTATCCTGTAAAAAATCAAGGCATATTTTTCTTTATTTCTTTTCTGAATCTTCAAGGTTTCATATCTAGAGTACCTACATACTACTCTACTGGGAAACTTACTGTACTTCCTTTCTCCAGCCCTGATGGATTGTGCCAGATTTCCTGTGCGGCTGCTGTGCTTTGCACAGTAGATCAAGAAAACCCAAGAGGTACTCCATTCATTGCAACTGAAGGGTAGATTGTATATCTAAGTACTATGATCTGTTATTCATTGTTTGCAACTGATGTTAAGGTTTCAGAGTAATGCACATGGCAGTATGAACAGACTTGCAAAGACTGCCAGGCTATTCTGCATAGCTTGCATGGCCCAGGATACCTAGAATGTCTCTACAAACCCACATAGTTGTTTCTTTCTTGAGATAAAGGAGATCAGAACACAGACATCTGTAGACATATCCCAGGCTGATGCCGCCATCTCCATGTTTGGAGGTGAGGAAACCTTGGTGAATCGTGCAATCAGAGTTAGCAGTAGCTTCTATTGCATTTGTCAATCAGAGTGCTTAAAATTAACTGGCTTCTACCTCAGTATCATTCACTTGTGGAGTAATATCAACTACTTGAAACTGGTCACTTTTTAAGGGCACAGTGTGGAACTGAAGAGACTCAACATGAATAGATAGAGTGAAAGTATTCTACATTTTGAAATTTGACTTTAGGACATTATAACCAATATCAAATCTTCTAATAGTTCAGAAGATTTATACAAGTAAGGTGCTCTGTACACAGAAGAATGGATTGACTTTAGCTATCTATTTTGAATTAGTCTCCCACTTCTGACTTCTTTTCTTTGGTTTATTGCCTGTTGTCAGTGCTTTTGATTTCTATGTCTTTTGTCTTGTATAAAAATTGATCTAATTTCAGATCAATGGTGTCCCATCGAAATGATGGGACAAAGGGGGAACCAATTCAACAATGATACTCACTAAACACTATGTTGGAAATGAGCTTTACTCCTTGGGGAGGAGGAGGGTGGGTGAAAATGAGGGAGGGGTAACTGTTCAAAAAGAAAAGAACTATGCTCATTACATTACTTATGTAATTGTAACCCTCTGTACAGCACCTTTACAATAAAATTTGGATTATATAAAAAAAGAAAAAGGGAAGGTCCCATCTGTAGTACTCTACCCTAACTGCTTCTGAGGAGGCTTCCAGCAAGTGCCACTGAACTGGGGATTTAGGTTTTATCCTAGGGAATTTTGGAAGACATTGAGATCTTATCACAATTGTTCCATGTTTTTTAACTGATATATAGTTGGTGGAGAACTGTAACAATGGAATATAGAGTGAGCCCTCTTGCTGCTTTCTAACTAATCTAAATAGCTTACTATAGAGGAGATAGCAAAACTGAAGCCACTTCTTGCTTATTTACTAAAGGGTATCAATATTTTGAATATAGAATAAATACACCAATAGGTATTTTTCCTTCTCACTCTTTTGGATCCCAGTGGGCCAATCAGGGTATACTCATGTTCGAGACTTCACTAAGCCTCCATTGAACTTGACTATAACCTACAGAGATGTTATCCAATGATGTATGGTTAGAAGACATTAAGGTTTTACATATAAGTAGATATGCTCTTGGAGAGATGATACAGATCCATCCTTAGAGTTCATGCATGCAAATCAATGTGACTATGTTCTGAAAGCATTAGTAAATCATTAGAACACAAATTAAGCATTATTTGAAAATTTGTAATCCAAGACTATTCAGGAGGCAAAAATCCCAACCAGAAAGATGGGTTCCACTTCATACATATACCATTATTTATGTAATATATTTAAACAGCTAGAATTTGCCTCAGATGTTAGTTACCTGAGTCAAATTCTCTATCCATTTTCTATGAAGTTAATCTCATTTCCAGAATTTATGACACTGTAACAATCTATTCAAATAGATAGTACCATGATTCTTACCTATTAGTTTTTATGACAAATGTTGTGCGCTCCACTAAATATATTGTAAGGAGATCATGGTTCAAAGCCTGCCTAGGCAAAATTAGCACAAATTATTACCTAAGAAACAAACCAAATTGGAGAAGCCTGGGGAATAGTTCTAATAGTTGCTTAGCAAGCACAAGGACTTGACTTAAATCCTAACAACCACAAAAGAGAAGAAAATGCTAGAAATACCATTATTTTATGTATAAATGTAAGTAGGAGGATTATACAATTTTAAAAATATATTCTGACAAGTGTTTCTAGTCTTTGCTAAGGCCTGGTTTGTTACTGATATGATGAGAGCCATACTGCTTCTGTGAGAACAAGATTAAATAATTTTTTGAGTATTGCCAATATAATGTCCATATCAAATCAGCTATACATTCATATAAGTGGGAGATATTAAATAAAATTTTAGTTACCTGATATCTAAAATTAAGCATTGTTTAAATTTTAAAGATTTTACTCAATTTTACATTTATCAAATTCCACAAATTATGCTTATGCAATGAAAATTTGATTTTTTCATACAATATGCATGAGAATTAAAGAATTAAAATAAGACAAGCATTAAGGTTACAGTAGCACCCCTAGTAGTATAGTCTTAGAATGTCATTACAATCTCAAGTCTGTATGAATTTCCTATCTAAAATTAAATAAAAAGTAATTATCCTATTATATGATGATTAGTTATGGCAGAATGTTGAAGTGGATATCAATGGCTTAAACTGAGTTTTGTCATAGATCATTGAATTCTAAACCAAGTATCTCAAAAATGTTTCCAGTCTAATTTCAGAGTCACAGGAACACATGATAAATTGTAATTTGATACAGATTGCACATGAATGAAATATATGACAATCCAGAAGATAAAATGAAAAGAAATATTCAATAATATATAAACATTTCACTAGTGTGTGATCACATCACTTAGTAAAAATGAATACAGGACACAAAAGAAGGAGATACTGTGTGCCACAGAGAATTGAGAATCCAAAATGCAGGCAATGAACATGTAATAAATATCATCAGCAGAATAGGAACTAGGAACTGTATTTCAAAAGTACTTACGATGCACAGAAACAGGAAAATCTACAATAGCTAATAGAAAACTGAAGACCAAAAGTGGTGTACTAGATAATAATTGTCTGTATATGAAATACTTCTCTTTTTAGAGGTGAAAGAAAGAGGGAGCAAATAATAATTTCCTGGACTCTCTGGCCACACATGCAATGGTAAGTGCTGAGATGTAAGACAATGCAAAGTCAGTTTTAATATTGCATTCTGTAAGCAACATGTTATGGTTAGCAACATAACAACCTTCTGAGGGCAACTTTAACCTCTGTGTTTCGCAGGCTGTAGATGATGGGGTTTAACATTGGAGTAATTACTCCATATAGCATGGAGATGAGTCTATCTCTGCCTAGGACATCTTGACTGGAAGAGCGGCGCATGTAGGTAAAGATGGCAGTGCCATAGAACAAACAGACGACAAGGAGATGGGAGGCACAGGTGGAGAAGGCTTTGCGCTTCCCTTCTGCTGACCGGATCTTCAGGATGGTGGAGATGATGTATATATAGGAGATCAAAGTTGTCAGGAAAGCACTGGTCCCAAAGATACCTCCTATCACTAAAGCAAGTATTTCTGCCATATAAGTAGATGAACAGGACAGAGCCACAATTTGTGGAATATCACAGTAGTACTGGTTAACTCGATTCGACTTGCAGAAAGACAGGCTGAAGGTGGATATTGTGTGGATGACAGAATTGAGAAATCCTGCTGCCCAGGTCCCGGATACCAGCTGTGCACAGCGAGTGTTTGTTATGATTACAGTGTAGCGAAGAGGGAAGCATATGGCCACATACCGGTCATAAGCCATGACAGCGAGAAGGAAGACTTCAGTCCCCATTAGTGCCACCAGGAAATACAATTGTAAAGCACACCCAATGAGTGAAATGCTGTGGTCTTCAGTCAAGAGAGTATCTAGCATCTTAGGAACAGTAGTTGATGAACAGAACATATCTAAGAGAGACAAGTTTGCTAAAAAGCAATACATGGGAGTGTGTAGTTTTTTCTCTAGGCCAATGGCCAGGAAAATGGCCCCATTACCCACCAAGGTGATCTGATAGATGATGGCAAAAGAGACAAAGAGAGAGTAGCGCACCTCAGGTAGGTCAGAGAGTCCTACAAGGATGAACTCTGTCACTGTGCTAAGATTGTAGGTGTCCATCTCTTCTCTCCAGAAGAGTCTTGCTAGGGGATAATAAATAAATAGAGATTAAGGTGATAAATCAAGGAGGCTAGTGCTGAGAAACTTCGAAAACTGCTGTCCTGTGGCTAGGGATCAACTGTGCTAGTCTTCTTGAAATTTCAGTTACTAGAACCACTGCTTAAAACATCTCCTGGACTCTTAATATTTCTTGACTTATTCACTTTTGATTTCTTATGCAAGCAGAAAAATTTTCAATTGCCAGAGGAATATTTAATATCTCCTTTTTAACTAAAACCTGCAGTGACCTTTTACATGTGTTCAGGATGAAACAATTCAGTAAATACTGATGGTGCATTTCTTACTTCTGCATTATTTGCCTGTTTTCTATTATTTTATTGCATTTAGTTTTGGAGACTTCTGGGAGAAAGAGACATGTATACAGATATAGATAGATATAAACTGTATCAAATATTACTAATTAAGGTACACATAACAAAAGTTAGTAGAAAGATAAGAGAAAGAATGCATGATGAGCAGGCTCATGACTGTAATCCTAGCGAATCCACAGCTGAGACCCATGCATTGTGATTCAAAGGCAGCCCAGGCAGAAAAGTCCGTGAGACTCTTATCTCCAATTAAACACAAGTGCACACACTCACTCATACACACACACACACACACAAATGGAAGTGGAGCTGTGGCTTTAGTGGTAGGGCTCTAGCCTTGAGCAAAAACACTCAGGGACATTGTCCAGGACCTGAGCTCAAGCCCAGGACTAGCACACACAAAACAAACCATATTCATGTAATTATATGAATCAACATGTAATTTCTACTGAATAAAATTTAATAAAATTAAATGAAATATGGAAATACAAGTGGAACTTCGGGACAGTGTCTGAATATCACCAATATAAAAAAGTTAATTTCTATCTATTCCATCCCTTTGCCCATAATTACACATTTGACTTGCATTTAATAAACTGAAGGAAATAAGAATATTCAAAATCAAATCTAATCAATATATCTTTTGTTTTTACTCATATTTAATTTTATCGTTCCAATTGCATTTCTGTGTATCTTAAAAACACATATAATCGCAATGCTTTAAGTTATTTACAAAAAGATATTCACTGATAGGTTACCTGGTATTACTTCTGTGGATTTTTTTCTGCCCTTCAAAAACTATCTTTAATATCAAGCATCTCATTAAAACCCCAAAAGGAAAAGATGACTCAGACATAAAATGCACTCAGAGCATACTACCATTCTTTCTTCATATGGCAGCCATAGGGAGAGACATATGAGGAACATCTCATCAAACCATGACATGAAAATTGTCATGAAAATTGTCATGAAAATTGTTTTTATAACTATTAACTGCTCAGATATCAATATTAACAATGAGAAAGGATTTTAATAAATGAATGAAAATGATTAAAATAGAAAACTCCTATTGCATGATTATTCAAATTTCCAAATGTTCAACTTTATAGAGCTGCTTTAGTTTTAGCTTGCCTATATTTTATACAGTAATACTTTGAAAATAAAATAGTAATGAAGAAATTAGATGCATTTCTTATAAGAAAAACTCGATACCTCCACAGTACATATATTCATACTGATTTATATTCACAGTTAATAGCTTGACTACTTTTTCAAAATAAGAATTATGGTTTTTTAAATTTTTATTTATTTTTATTGTGAAAATACTGTACAGAGGGGTTACAATTAGATGGGCAAGATAATGAGTACATTTCTTATCAAGCATTGTAGCCTCCTCCTTTGTTTCCCCTTCCCAGCCTCCCCCCCGTCCCCCCCACCCAATCTTCCCCCCACCACCAAAGTTGTAAAGTTCGTTTTCAACATGACAACTTGTACTTCTCATTGTTGTAACGGGTCCACCTGTATCCTCATTTAAACGACTTGTTTTTCCCCTTCCCTTCCACAATTGATACCGACATGAACCCCCAAGATAAGGACTAAAATGTTTTTTTTTCTTGCTATTATTTCTAACATATTTATAAGATGATTTCTTTGTTGCTTTGTATGTCCTTCCCCCACGGTATAACCTCTGTTTTCACTGTATTTGATGTTGGTATAATTTGGGGAGGGGAAGAAAAAATTGTTTAAATAGGGATACAGGTGGACTCATTGCAACAATTAGATGTACAAGACATTATATCCAAAAATGAACTTTACAACTTTGGCAGGGAAGGGGGTTGGAGAGGGGGAGATGGGAGGGCAAGGAGGGTAAGGGGAAACAAAGGAGGAGGCAACAATGCTTGATAAGAAATGTACTCATCACCCTGCTCATGTAATTGTAACCCCTCTGTACAGTATTTTCACAATTAAAAAAACTTATTAATAATAAAAAAGAAAAGAATTACAAGAAACGAGCCAGTAACATCGACTCATAGCCTGATTCTTCTCTAGCTATTTTATTCAACACATATTGTTTATAAATGTATAATTCATTTTCCTTAAATTTTGTTCTTGAAGGTTTCTTAAATCAAGTTCATGACTTTGAATGGAAGGGGTGACATGGATCAAGATGCATTGTACTCATAAACTGACTTACCGATTTAAATCCCCTTTGTATAATTACTTAAAGATTATTTAAAGATAAAAAAGATTATTATTTTGGCAAATAGAATCTAGTATTGGTTTATGTAGGGAGAAAATTTAAAGGAATCATTTCTTCTGACTAAACTAAATAATCCCATAAGAATTTTCTATTCATTTGGAAAAATAGTAATCATATTCTAAGGAAGATATATTGCTAAAAGGAGGTTCTACATGTTTCTTACTAGCAGTTCAATAGCTCACATTCTGGAGAATAGAAGCATCCTTATAGAGTTCAACTTCTTTGTCTTCTGTGATTACTTGACAAATATAAGCACATAAGGAAGAATGAATAGAAGATTAAGTAAAATGATTTTGTCATGGTTAGAAAATTCAAATATATAATGACAATCAGCACAAAGGATATGTGGCTAGGATTAGCCTTCTACTGGAATTACTCAGAATCAAACTTTCTTCATAGTTATGTGATTTATCCATATATATGAGATCAAAGCAAATGTACCATATAATAACCTTTTTTAGCAATTACTTGAATTTTCCAGTATACATAAAAATAAAAATAGATTACTAAGTAAAAATAGTCACTGTTAGATTCAGGTTCATTATGTATTTGTGATCACAATATCAAGAAACATTTAATTAAAGTGTTGTAGAGGTGTGTGTGTGTGTGTGTGTGTGTGTGTGTGTGTGTGTGTGTGTGTGCTGGTCCTGGAGCTTAAACTCTTGATTGATATCCCATAGATTTTTTTAAACTGAAGGCTAGTACACTACAACTTGAGCCACAGTTCCACTTCTAGCTCTTTTTTTGGTAGTTTATTGTAGGTAAGTGTCTGCCCAGGGTGGCTACAAACTGCAATCCTCAAATCTCAAATTTCTGAGTACCTAGGATTATAGGCATGCATCAGCATTGTGCAGCTAATTAAAGTTTTATTTCAAAACAGCGCACTTTTTTTCTTTTGGCCTGTCCTGGGTCTTGCATTCACACTATGAACATGTTTTACTCTGGCCTAGCCCTCTACCATTTGAGCCAGAGGTCCACTTCTGCTTATTCGTAGATAATTGGAGATAAGAGTTTCATGGACTTTTCTAACCATACTGGTTTCAAATCTGGATGCTCAAATCTCAGTTTCCTGAGTAGATAGAATTGCAGGCATGAAGCACTGGCACCCAACTAAAGAAACAGCACATTAAAAAAACATTTTGGATAAGGACAAATGGCTAAATGAATAAATTAATAGCAGATAAATTAGAATAATGATTAACCCCTCTGAACTTTAACCTGCATGGAGATATCTTGCTAGCTTTAAGGCCCATGGGCCCAGTTTTGTAAGAAAACATAATTCAGATTCATGGGCCAAAAACATTGGGTATAGCAACCCACAAACAGAAACTGGGAGTATACACTTGCGTGAGCATGTGTACATTATAGTAACATCGTTTCTGTGCATTTGTTCACACAATCTAAATAATCTATTTAGTTTTCCAATTAATATTCAATTTTAGTCACCTGATGAAATTGCAAATCTTCAAACGATATCAGCACCTTCATAAGAGTTCAATTATTTAAAATGTTTAAACTTAACACACAGTTATCCTGCCTTCTTGGTTCCAGAGGGCTTCATCTCCGAGGCCACATTGAACAGAAGAAAGCTGGACTCTCCAGACAACAGGAAGTGAATCAGTAAATCCAAATGAAGACTCCAACTATATATAGGTTCATGTTGAAATTCATTCTAAAGTTTACATTATTCCTACTCTCCCCTGTGAAAGAATGATGATAATAAGGACTCTGGGGAGAATATTCTTCCCTACAAATCTAAATTATTCCTCATTCCAAAATGGACATATACACATAATCAACTTAGTGTAAATTTAAAAGACATCTATATTATACAACTCTGATAGTCCAGTTACTATAATAGCCTAAGCAAAGAGAAAACAACTCACCCTCCAACCAGTGGTTGTATTTCTAGAACCAACTGTATTTTCAAAATATTTTGCTGTACTCAGAGTCATCTTTCCTTTAAAAAATTATTATATCATTAATTGATATAAATTCTCATTCTTCATGGTACACAAGTTGAATTCAATATAATTGTATGTTAATTATTTACTTAATTATTGCTAAGATTATTTAGCATAAATACAAAAACCCATGTTAAACACAAGGTGAGTGAAATTTCAAACTTAGTTAAGCCTATACTTGTGTAGAATATTTATAAGATCAAATGTAAAAAAATCATAGGGAAAAATCTTTCTCCCATTTCACCTATGTCTCCAAAACCTTTGTCAACCTGCCTACAAAGGTGAAAAGAGCAATATCTGTTTTCTTTTAGAAACACCCAAATTCTCATTTAAGCATAGCAATCTGACCATTTGGGCTTCATCCACTGTATTTGCTTATTTTGCTTTTTAATAAATTTTCTTTACTGATAATTTTGAAGATTTGTAGCTTCTCTTTACTTCACTTTTCAAAAAATTCCCTTTTAAAAAACAATTCTACAAAGGAATTGTTGTTTTAAAAAAAGCAGTTTATAAATACAATACATCTTGATCAATGTCACCCCTTTCAACATTTTCACCCATCCCACCTACCCTTTCCCCAACTCTTCTTAATTTTGTAGGATATGCATTTATATACATATATATATATATTTTTTTTTGCTGGTCATGGGGCCTGAACTCTGGGCCTGGGTGCTGTCCCTCAGTTTTCAGCTCAAGGCTAGTGCTCTACCACTTGAGCCACAGTACCACTTCCAGCTTTTTTTGCTTATGTGATGCTGAGGAATTGAACCCAGGGCCTCATGCATGCAAGGCAAGCACTCTATCACTGAGCCACCTTCCCAATTTTTTGACTGCATTCTATCCCTCTTCCACTCTTTTCCCCTTAACTCCTTTCAAGTACTTACTCACTTCGTGGTGTTTTATTTTGCTGAACTTTGACTTTACCTTTTTAAAGAATTACACAATTTGAGCTCTCCATTGAATCTAACATATTTCAGTTAATACATTTGTATGCACTTTCATGTACTCAACATATTACTTATAAGCTTTTGAGATAAATTTAGCTTCCATATATAAGGGAATATAGGCATCCTCTGACTTTCTTGTCCTGACTTACTTCACTTAGCATATGTTTTCCAAATTTTTCATTTTTTTACACATAGTCCAATATCATTCCTTCTTGAGTTACTTGGGTTACTTGAGCTGATCCAAACTTTGGCAAAGTAGCAGGGTATAAAATTAACCCACAAAAATCAATAGCTTTCATGTTTGCCAACAAAGTGTAAGATCTGGGCTGATATCAAGAAACAACTCCTTTTGTAATAGCCTCAAAAAATACCTAAGAATTAACATAGCAAAACATGTGAAGGACATCTATAATTAAAACTTAAAAAACCTGAGAAAGGAAATTAAAGCAGACATAAGGAAATGTAAAAACCTTCAATACTCCTCTATTAGATGGATTAACATCATGAAAATGGCAGTACTACCCCAAGGCTATCTACAAATTCAATGCAATATCCATCAAACTCCCAAAAAAATTCCTTATTGAAATAAATGAAGCAATCTAAAAATTCATATGGAACAATAGAAGACCCAGAATAGCAAAAACAGTCCTTAACAGAAAGAACAGTGCTGGAGGAATATCAATACTAAACATCAAACCCTATTATAAAGCCATAGTTATAAAAACAGCTTGGTACTGGCACGTGAACAGAACTGAAGAACCATGGAATAAAATTGAAGATCCAGACATGATCCCACAGACTTATGGTCATCTAATTTTAGATAAGGGCACAAAAATCATCCAGTGGAAGAAAGATAGCCTCGTCAACCAATAATACTGACAGAATTGGCTATACATATGTAGAAAAATGAAGTTAGATTGTTATATATCATCCTGCACCAGAATCAATTCCAAACGGATCAAAGATACCCTTAAAATATTACAAGAAGTGATAGGGGAAACACTAGGGTTCCTTGGGCACAGGTTGAAACTTTCTTAATAAAGACCCAGAAACACAATAAATCAAAGAAAGACTGGGTAAGTTGGATTGCATAAAGCTGCAAAATTTCTGCACAGCGAAGTACATAGCTAGTACATACAGAGAAAGCCCATAGCCTGGGAGAAGATCTTCACTGGCTATACAACAGACAAGAGCCTCATATCTAAAAAATACTTACAGCTCCAAAAATTACCTTCCCCATCAATCACAAATCCTCAACAAAACAACCACCCCATAACACATGGGCTAAAGAATTAAAAAGAGACTTCTCTAGAAAGGAATTAAGAATAGCAATATATATATATATATATATATATATATATATATATATATGAATAAATGTTCAACATCTCTGGCCATAAAAGAAATGCAAATCACAAGGTACATTGAGATTCCACCTCACCTCAATTAGAATGATCAGTATCAAGAAAACAAATAATAACAGATGGTAGTGGTGATTTGGCCATATGAAAACACTATTACACTGTTGGTGGGAATGTAAACTAGTTCAACCACTGTGGAAAGCAGTATAGAGGTTCCTTAAAAGATTTAACATAGAGCTCCCCTATAACCCAACAATCCCATTCCTGGGCATTTTCCCAAGTGAGTACAAACAAGGTTTATTGCAGCATTATTTACTCTAGCTAAGATAAGGAATCAACCCAGATGTCCCTAAGTAGATGAATGGATCAAAAAATGGTGGTGTATATAAAATGGAATTCTATGTTTCCATCAAAAAGAATGTCATCACCCCATTCATAAAGAAATGGAAAGCCTTGGGGAAAAAAACTTATTAAATGAAGTAAGCCACACCCAAACAACATAAGCTCCATGGTTTCTGTCATTTGTAATAATCAATATATATCTAGGATGACCTAGCAGAGGATCACTATAGCTCAATAGCTATGTACATATAACCTTATAAATGATCTAATTGAAATTAACTCTAAGATATGGAAACAAGAGAGTTTTTGGTTTTTATATTTTTATAAAGTACTATGTGAAGCTATTACTTTTCTTCCTTTTGTTTGTCCCCTGTTGTCACTGTTTTTTATTTTAGTACTACAGGTCTACTATATACAATTATCTGATTTGGGAATGGGAAGGGGAATCACAAAATGGTGAGAAAAGAACAAAGAGTGAACCAATGCAACAGCAATATTCACAAGACTTTGCATTGGAAATAAACTTTACAATTTGGGTGGAAGGGAGTCAAGAGGAGGGAAAATGGGAGAAAATGAGGGAGGGGGGTAACACTGTTTGACAAGAAATATGCTCATTGCCTTACTTAGGTAACTATAACCCTTCTGTCAACACCTTCACAATAAAACAAAATTAAATTAAAAAAAATGAAACCCCAAGAGATTCCAAGTTGCTGAATACATGCAGTGGTTGGAGAATAAAAGTCCCCCAAAGACCATGGTAATGCCATAACCCGACCTTCCCCTATGCATTTCTTCCATTTGGTAGTTCATTTGTATTTATTTTGTGAAATATTTTACCAGAAGTAAATGAACAAATAGATCTTGTGAATTTTTAGCCCATTTAGTAAGTTAATTAAACATTAAAAGGGAATATTGGGTACCATCAATATGTGGTCAAGTGAAATGAAAATTGTGAATAATCAAACTTTTAATTAGTTTCTGAAATTTGTTTAGTGGTTGGTCTTTGAGGATTGAGCCCTTACCTGTTGAACCAGCAATAACACCAAGGAGCCATTGCTGAATCTAAATTGAATTTATGAGAGCTAATGTATATCTGCTAGGGATTGCTGTGTGAAAGAACTCCACATACTTAGGTTCAGAGTTAGAATGTTCTGTGCAGTGTAGGGGATGCAAGTGAGAGAAGGAAAAGTCTATCAGTAATTCTTTAATTTGATGCACATGGTAGCTATTTTTCATATTTTGAAGGATCTCAATATTGTTATGCAATTATTAATTTTGAAGAAGTCCAGATTTTTGCTGTTGGTTACCATATTGGTGTCTGATCTAAAAATTTCTTGTAACATCCAACATCCTAAATAATTTAATTGTTTTTTTCTAAAATTATTATAGTGCTAGCTTTTATGTTTACATCTTTGATCCATTTTGCTTAAATTCTATATGACTTAACACAAGGACACAATTTCATTTGTATGCATGAAATTTTGAAATGACTATTATTGTTTCCTTTTTACATTGTTTAAAAACTTCAGTTGATAATGGCTTCTTTTCTGAAATTTTAATTCACTTCATTGATCTGTATCTTATGTTTTCAAATTTACCATATTGTCTTGACTATTTTCATGTTACTCTAAGGACTTACATTTCCTACAAGCTTAAAATGTTGAAACCTTAAGCTGGCCACCAGTAATACATGCCTTTAAACTTAGCTACAGAGGAAGATAAGATCAGAGGATCAAGTTGCCAAACCAGCCTATGCA
Organism: Dipodomys ordii; assembly: GCF_000151885.1. NCBI lineage: Eukaryota > Metazoa > Chordata > Mammalia > Rodentia > Heteromyidae > Dipodomys > Dipodomys ordii. The sequence goes on from NW_012267243.1 coordinate 1,824,720, forward strand.
TAAAAGACCTTTACATTCTTATTTCCAATTAACAACAAAAACAAAACCATAACAAACAAAGAGGCCAAAGTACAGCTATGGATCAAGTGGAAGGGTTTTAGTCTTGAGCAAAAAAAGTTAAGGGATAGCACCCAGCCAAGAGTTCAAAACCCAGTACATGTGCGTGCGCGCGCACACACACACACACACACACACACACACACACAGATATTAAAACAGTAATATTCAATGAGATACTATGGTGAGTTGATAGAAAAGCTACAAAAAATTAGCAAAGATACGAGTTTCAAAACTGAGTTTGGAATATTTGTATGACTTCATAAATGGAAGAAAATATTAGAGTCTGACAAATGAACACAAAGTCAAATTGAAATATCCCTCATTAGTACTCAAAAGGATCAGGGAGGGCTCAAGGGGAAAGGGGTGGACAAATGAAGAGGAGAAACTGGGGGAGAATGGAGTCAAGGATCCAACATATATCTTACAAGATTAAGAATAGTAGTGTGGAGGTTCCTCAAAAGATTCCACATAGAGCTCTCCTATGACCCAGCAATCCCACTTTTGGGCATTTACCCAAATGATCACAAACTAAAGCTACCAGCACAACTATGTTTATTGCAGCATTATTTACCATAGCTAAGATATGGAACCAACCCAGATGTCCCTCAGTAGATGAATGGATCAAGAAAATGTGGTATATATACTCAATGGAATTCTATGCCTCCATCAGAAAGAATGACATTGCCCCATTTGTTAGGAAATGGAAAGACTTGGAAAAAATTATATTAAGTGAAGAAAGCCAGGCCCAAAGAAACATAGGTCCCATGGTTTCCCTTATTTGCAATTACTAGTCTATGTCTGAGTCAAGCAGAAAAGGTCAGATAAATTGATGTTAGGGAAATGAACCCTAAGATATGTATTCAAATGTTTTTTTTCCTTTCATGCGATTGTTTCTAACACATTTATAAGATTATTTCTTTGTTGCTTTGTATGTCCCTCCCCCATGGTATAACTCCTGCTTTCACTGTATTTGATGTCGGTATAATTTGTGGAGGGGAGAGAAAAAACAAGTCATTTAAATAGGGATACAGGTGGACCCATTGCAACAATGAGATGTACAAGTCGATATGTCGAAAATGAAGTTTACAACTTTGGTGGGGAGGGAAAGGAGAGGAGGATTTAATGGGGGGGGAGGATGGGAGGGGGAAACAAAGGAGGAGGCTACAATGCTCGATAAGAAATGTACTCATTATCTTGCCCATGTTATTGTAACCCCTCTGTACAGTATTTTCACAATAAAAAAAAGAATAGTAATGGAAGAGTGGGGAGGGATGGGTGAGAATGTTGAAAGGGATGACACTGATCAAGATATATTTCATTCATAAACTGCATTGTTAAATGACAAGTCCTCTGTAGAACTACTTAACATAGTAGCAAAAAGGGAAAAGAGAAATATCCTCATAAGACAAAGCTAGACCAACTTCAGTAACAAAATACCTCATGCATCCATAAAAATATGCAAGTGATCGAAAAGTACTTAGGGAAGAAACTAATTTTCTTTTTAGAAAAATTCCAATTAATGTGAAATGAGTTAGTAGATAATTATCAATAAAACATTAGTAATTTGTCCTAGGTATAATTATTAAAAGTGAAAAAGTTATTAGTAAACTTTAATAAACTGATATTTAATTAATTATTATAAAGCAGAGATTTTCACACATCTAAAATTTTCCTTGAGGAAGTAGAACCTAAATTCTCTCCCTGCACATTGGTTGACTGTAATTGTAAACTTCTAATGGAAAAGATTACAGATATGCATAAAACAATATGAAATAAAATGTACTTGGCAGTAGTAACTCCCTTAACCAAACTATCATTGTTAATTTAACCACTATTATAACGTATAGGTGAATACTGTAGAGTTATATGAAGTGACTTTATTTACATGGGTTTGTCTTCCAAATCCACATACACATTCTAATCAATAGAAAGCATTAGAAAACCCAAATTGGGAGAATAATTCTGCAAATTAGCTGACCCATATACTTCACAAAAGTATCAAGGTTATGGAAAACAAGAAAGGTTAAAATCTGTCACAGATATATGTAAATAAACACAATAACAAAATGCAATGTAGTATTTTATATGATATAGAACACTGGATCCAGTGACTGAATTCTATTGAAACAAGAACAATGAAGGAAGAAGGCTGTAGGCTTGGCTTATGAGTAGAGTACTACAAAGCAAGCTGAACAAGATTCCTGAGTTCAAACTCCAGTATGGCCAAACATAACTAACTTACCAACACAAAATTAAAAAATAAAAGTAGAAAAATCACCTAGGAAAATAATGTTATAGAATATAGTTTCAATGCAATTTTAAAAGATGTAAATTTAACTTATGTATGTGAAAACTATCATAACCTACTTGAAAGATCTCCACTGAATGCATGATTGTATAGGAGACATTGCAGATGAGAAGAGCGAGTCTGAAATCAGAAAAACAACTCCTTTTGGAAGAACCTCAAAAAATACCTAGGAATTAACTTAATCTCTGGGGGTTTTATTGACACTCCACAGTGTGAATTTTTTTAATACATTACTGGGCAACTCAGCTTTCAAATTCTTTACATTGTCAAGACATAGCAGTAAGGAGTAAGATTTTGCCTCTTTCCCCCAAGGAAGCTAGCTGGAAGTCAGTCCCTAAGTACTTCTTATCTCATTCTTCTGTACAAAAATCTTTATCACTCCTAAATTTTCATAACATTTAGGAACTGTGTACCAACAAAGAGAATAAAGACCATTTATGAATATAAACTGATTTTCAACAGCATACCATATAATTCAGCAATCCCATTTCCTGGCAAATATACCCATAGAACTAAAAACAGAGAAATTAAGATACATTTGTACATTTATTAATTGAAGCATTGTATCCAGTACACAAAAAGTGTAAACCAGGCACCAGTAGCTCAACTTACATAAATTAGGTATAAGAACAAAATTTGTATCAGAAGCACCTGGGAGTGGGGGAGGGTGGAAGAGGTAGATGGGAGGGCAGGGATGGGAAGGAGAAACAAAGGAGGAAGCAACAATGCTTGATAAGAAATGAACTCATTACCTTGCTCATGTAATTGCAACCCCTCTGTATGGTATTTTCACAATTAAAACCAACTTATTAATAATAAAAAAGATTTTAAAAAGAAAGAGGAATAGAAAGTTGTTTAATGAGTTTAGATTTTTTTCAAGGTTCATAAACTAGTTCTAGAGATCAGTTTTCCAATGCAAATATACATTAACCTAGTGAATTTTAGATTTGAATCTGGTGAACATGTAGATTTTATGTCAGATGCACTTTTTCGTCTTAAAATTTTATTGTAAAGGTGATCTACAGAGGGGTTACAGTTACATGAGTCACGTAACGAGTACATTTCTTTTTGAATAATGTCACCCCCCTCCCTCATGCTCTCCCAATTTTTCCCCTCCAGACTTCCCCTCCCCCATCCCAAGTTGTATAGTTCATGTCCAACATCGTGTCTAGAGGGTTTCACTGCTAAATTGGTTCAGCCTTTGTCTTACCATTTCTGTCCTACTTCCCCTCCCCAAATTTGGTAAACTTACAAGACAAATAAAAAATAAAAAAGAGCTACAGAAGGGAATGAACCAAAGAAAAAAGAAAAGAACCACCAACAGTACAAATAAAACCTCTTGCTTTCATTTCTTGGAGCTCATTTCAATAAACATTATTTTATATGATCATGTGCACATAGCTATTGAGCCTTTGTGATCTTCTCCCAAGAACATCCTTCTTTGTTCTCACTGTGTGAACATTTAGAGTTCTGTTTAATTAATCATGTCCAAGTGTAATTATTTGACTTTTACTATCTGTTGTGTTTACTTTTAAATTTGTAGGCACCTTCCAATTGTTAAAAATTGTTACAAATGAAGGAAAGCATGGAGCATGATTCTGATTTACTTCACTTAGTATGATTTTTCCAAGTCTTTCTTTCTGTACAAAAGGGGCAATGTCCTTTCTCCTGATGGAAGCATTTGACTGTGTGTGTGTGAGTGTGTGTGTGTGTTTGTGTGTGTGTGTGTGTGTGTGTGTATCTCACATTTTCTTGATCCATTCATCCATTGAGGGGCATCTGGGTTTGATTCCATATCTTGGCTATTGTAAACAATGCTGTAATTAATGAATGGGTGTGCTGGTAGCTTTAATGTAGTCTGGTTTGTGGTCAACTGGATAGATGTTTAGGAGTAGAATTGCTACATCATAGGGAAACTCTATGTTTAGCCTTTTGAGGACCTTTCCAGAATGGTTAAACAAAGGTGAATTTAATTATAAAGATACTTTAAGTGACTAAAAATACAATCCATATAATGAAAAGAAATAGTTACAAATTAGATATCTCATTAGGGACTGGCAATTAAAAATTCCCTCTTAAAATTGAGCAGAGATTTGAGTAGAGATTTTTGTAATGTCTATTACAAGAATAGTTTAAAGATTATTAGAATCTCCTGGAAACACGCTCTACATAACTTTCCAACAAATAAATATATAATGACCATATCGAGCTTGGTGCTGGTGTTTCACAACTTGTAATCCTAGCTGCTTAAGAGGCTGAGATTCAGAGAATCAAAGCCAACCTGGGCGAAAAGTCTAAGAGATTCCATCCCCAATTAACCAGTAAAAAGTGATGCTGAAAGATAATCAGACAAGCAAGCAAGCTGACCAAGTGTAAAGGCCTAGTTCAAACCCTGAACCCAACAAATAACAACAGAGTTAAAGAAGAACTAAGAGAGGAAATCTAAAAGTTCCTACACCAGATAAATAAAAACACAACCTTCCAGAATCTCTGGAATACAGCAGAAAGTTCATAGTTATGAGCATACACATTATTGAAACAAAATTATCCAATTTATACCCTAGTGATACACCTCAAACTCTCAAAAGTAAGAACAAGGTTAACCAAAAACTGGCAGAAGGAATAAAATAATAAAGATTAAGATGAAAATTAATGAAGTTTAAAACTAAAAAGTATATGAAAAATCAATAAAAGATAGTTTCTTTGAAAAAAATTAATAAAACTGGTAACCCCTTATGTCTAACAACCTGATTAAAAGGAGAAATGATTCAAATAATATCAAAGGAGTAAAATCCAAAAGAATTTGAGGAAATATTTGAAATTACTCAAATAGACAATTAGTGAATTCCTAGATAACCTTCCAAAATAAGGCCATTGAAAGATAAATCACCCAAATAGGTCTAATAACAAGCAGTGAGCTTGAAATTAACAAAAGAACTTCCCAATGAAGAATGGCCAAGGAGTCAAAAGATTTACCACTGAATTCTCTAAGACCTTTAAAGCAGAGCTATCACCAATTCTCCTCAAACTTCCATAAAATAGAAAGGAAGGAACATTACTGAATATATCCTAAGCTCGCATTTCATTCATTCCAGAACTGGACAGAAACAGCACAAAAAGGGAACTATAGATGAATCTCTTTTAAATCTTTACCAAATACTTGCAAAAATAACAACTAATTAAAAAAACATACACCATGATAAAGTGAATTTTATTCCAAGTGTGCAAATCTAGTACACCTTCTATAAATTCATAAATGTAATATACCACATAAATAGAATCAAGAAAAAGAATCATATGATCATCTCAATACAAAAAAGCCATCAAAATCTTTCTACACTAAAAGCTCTGAAGAAATGAGGAATATAAGAAATGTACCTTAAGATAGGAAGAGCAACATCAGACTATCTATAGTCAATATTATATACTATATATTTATATGCAATCTACAATCAATATTTTATTAAATGAAGAAAAACTGAAACCATTCCCCCTAAAAATAAGAACAAAACAAAGGTAAAAAGATAGATTACACATGGGAGATCATTGCTAGTGATCATCTGATAAGAGTTTATTAACCAGAATATACAAGAAAAAGTTCAGATTGTCAAAATATCCGTGACATTCAAAACATCTACCAGTTCAATGTAATTCTATCAAAATCACAGTGTTCCATACATGACAATTTTGTAAAATGTGTTTTAGGATTAGGCTACAAGACTTGAGATATTCAAAGTATTCTTTAGGGAAAAGAACAAAGATTGATACATGACAGTACCTGACTTCAAACATTTTACAAATTTTATAATTTTATCAAAAAGAGTGTGCTTTCCCTTATTTGCAATAACTAGTATATGTCTGAGACAAGGAGAAATGGTCAGACAAGTTGATGTTAGGCAAAATGAACCCAAAGAGGGCTGGGAAGGTGGCTCAGTGGTAGAGCACTTGCCTTGCTCTCATGAGGCCCTGGGCTCAATTCCTCAGCACCACATAAGCAAAAAGAAAAAAGCCGGAAGTGGCGCTGTGGCTCAAGTGGTAGAGCGCTAGCCTTGAGCTGAGAAGCTGAGGGACAGCGCCCAGGCCCAGAGTTCAGGCCCCACTACTGGACCGCCAAAAAAATGAACCCCAAGGTAAGAACTCAAATTGTTTTTCTTTCTTGCTATTGTTTCTAACATATTTATAAGATGATTCCTTTGTTGCTTTGTATGTCCCTCCACGACGGTATAACCCCTTTTTCACTGCATTTGATGTTGGTATAATTTGTGGAGGGGAAGAAAAACAAATCGTTTAAATAGGGATACAGGTGGACCCATTGCAACAATGAGATGTACAAGTCGTTATGTCGAAAAAAGAACTTTATAACTAGGGGGAGAGATTGGGTGGGGAGCGAGAAGGGCAGGGATGGGAAGGGGAAACAAAGGAGGAGGCAACAATGCTTGATAAGAAATGTACTCATTATCTTGCTCATGTAATTGTAACTCCTCTGTATGGAATTTTCACAATAAAAATTATTAATAAAAAATCAGCATGGAAATGGTATAAAAGATGAGCACTATTCAACAAAATCATATAGAACACCCAGACATAAATTCACTCACAGGAACTCAACTGATTTTTGACAATGTTCCAAGAATGCAAATTGGGAGAATGACCTTGGGAAAAATCTCTATTCACAAGCAGAACATACATGCATACATTAGCTCAAAATTATTAAAGATTTAAAAGTAGTATAGTCATGAAATGTATGCATATCCTACAAAATTTAAAATGTTGAGGGATGGGATGGTGTTGGAAGAAACAGAGGAGAATGATGAAAGGGACGGCATTGATAAAGATTCATTGTATCTGGGCACCCATGACTCATGCCTATAATCTTAGCTACTTGGGAATCTGAGATCTGAGAATTTGGGTTGGAAGGCAGCTCTGGCAGGCAAGCCCAAATCTCCAATTAACCAGCAGAAAAGCTGTGACTAGTGTCAGTGCAGTGTTAGAACACTAGCTTGAGGCAACTTAAGCTTATAGACACACTGACGCACTTAGAATTGTGCAAGTAACACATATTTTTGATGCAAGTTTGCTTCACTGCGGACTATTAATAGTAGATCTCCTAAAACACCAATAGAGTAAAGGAATCTCGATAAAACCCAATTTGTTATAAGAGAAGAGAACTGGTTGAATTATAGGTAATGAACATGTAACTTTGCTTAAAAAAGGTTAGAGAGTATGTTCAGAAAGACAGAAGATTCTAATATGCACAATGCCTAGACCTAGGTAGACAATATACAGTGGATGCACAATCCTATGACCCAATTCTTAAATGAGAAGTTATGAAAAATTCATTATATCCCAAATCAAAACCAAATTAGTTAAAAGATATGAACTGTTGTTTTTCCTTTTGAAAATATTCTTAATTTCAGGTTTACTAGAATACAATTGGTTTCATACATCTTGTCCTTTGTAAATTATATTGAATTATATTGGATTAGTTTAATAAGAAAATAATTACCTTTCATAGATATATGACTAGAGAAGGAAAATTAGTTTACTAGGGATTACATGTCTTCTTTAATTCTGTAACAGCACTTGACAATTTCTGATGTCTTAAAAATAGAATTTATACGTCGTAAGTCCTTTAATGATTTTTCATATTATGATAAACATATTTAGCATTTTATTTGGATAATGCACCAATTTTTTAACATTGTGTACATTTATCTAGAGAAAACTAGCCTACAGTGTGATATAGCTGTTTAAAAAGACAGAATATCTGACTGAACAATGATGAAATGGACTTGCTCTGAAGTTAATTAATTTCAAAATGAGGCAAGAATGGGAAAATTTATTGACTGATGATGTTAAAAATGTATACATATTTCCATACTATGAAGTCTTACATACATATATTATTGCTAATAGAAAGCTCCAATAGATATTTAATTGATCTCAGTGGGATAGCCAATCTTCAGTTCCAATTAGAAGTTAAAGGAGGTCAGGTCAGCCTCCAGGAACAATGAATTTTCTAGGTCTCCAGAGGACATCAAAAGTGTGACCCACACATGTTCTTATTAACAATGAACTTCCCTGCCTATAAATAATTCAAAAGAAAAGCTGTTTATGTTCAAAATATAAGAAGTAGCTTTGATATTCTTTCACCAAAGTAAAGAAAAAGAAGCAAGAAGCAATCTGTCTTTAAATTCTTCAAAAGCAAAGCAAAGGCAAAGGTAGACAAGTTTTTCATCTCTTTTCATGTGATTTTTATATTTATATTTTTCTTAATACTAATAAAATACTAATACCATTTTTATTAATATTAATATGATATGTGTTGAAATGTTAAACATGCTTAAGAATTTCAGCTCGAAACAATTTATGCATATTAATAAGATACATGGATTTTCTCAGATTTTATTCTATTTTTAGATTTTTTGTTATTTTCAGTATTTTTTAATGACATTAGAAGATCTGAACCAGGTCAAAAAGTAAAACTATCAAGATTGAATTTTTTCCTTGGAATTAATCAACAAAATCCAATGAATTAAATATTTCTTGACCTGAATCTGAAATGATAACTAAGAAATTTACAAGAGGAAACAGTTACTATGCAGTTTTGTGGAAATCAAATTACTTGTAAAAGTGGTCTTAAAAACAGATAAGGTTTCAGGGCTGAGAACGTGGCTCAGTGGTAGAATGCTTGCCTTGCATGCATGAAGCCCTTGGTTCAATTCCTCAGCACCACATAAGCAGAAAAAGCCAGAATTGGTGCTGTGGCTCAAGTGGTAAAGCACTAGACTTGAGCTCAAGAGCTGAGGGATAGCACCCAGGCCCAGAGTTCAGGCCCCACGACCGACAAAACAAAAAAACAAAAAAAAACACCAAAAACAGATAAGGTTTCAAGTAGGGTTATTATATGAATAAGAATTGAATTTTATGGTATATTAATGAGATAATAATTGTCACTATGGTATATACATATCTGATATGTATATATCATATAGAATTATATCATATATATCTATGCATAAATATGTATAAGTATATGAATTGAGTTTACTTATATATAATTTGTTTTTCACTTTTCTTATAAAGAATGGGATTAGAAATATCATGCATTTTCATACACAATTTTAGAAATTAAACTAAATACTTCATAAATATCAATAAGAAAATGAATGAAGCTCATGAATAAACCCTGAACCTTGTCCCCTACACAAAAATATTCATTAGGCCATCATGATGCAATCTGAGAATTAGTGTAAAGTCAATTTAGCATTGGGAAATTTGAATTCTTTGAATTTAGGAGAAAACAAAACAGGTAATCTGAAGAGATGGAGAAAAACAAGAATTATAATGACCCAGAGCTATTTTGATACTTTGAATAAGAAAATTAAAAATTGTTGTAAGGGTGGTTTGGTTCAGTAATGTGAACTTCATAAATTAATATTAGTTTTTATATGTAGTACCATTCCCTGATCAAAGCAAGAGAACAAGCTGGATATGCAAGACTGCATAATACAAAGGATTATCAGAAAAAGAAATGAGTTTTGAAAATTTGCTGACCTTCAGAATGTTATACAAGTAGATCAAGATTACTAACTTATCATTCTTCACACGAAAAGTAAACAGTTATGAACATTTATGTAATGTCAAACTAATTGCATACAAAGTGTTAAAAAGAACAAATAATAACATTTACTATAATCATTAATCAATCAAAAATACATCTCCAAGAAAATAAGATATTTATCTTTCTCTAAGAAAATAAATTCAATAATGGAAGTATAAGATCTAAAAAGACTGTGGCTCCAAATGTATCAAAACAAGCCCAATTGAATGAATTGAATTAAAAATAATTTAGCCTAAGATTTAGCAATAGCTATAAGAGTACTGGAAGAGAGATTTGGAAGTGTTGCTACTTTACTAAATATTGGAACCTGTGCTTAGAAGAGAATACATTCATGGGAATGACTGAGACAGATAGCTTTGGATAAAATTCAGATGTGGAAGTACATTCAAAGGAAATGGCTGTGCTTTGTCAGTAGACAAAGGAGTTTTTCTGGGTTAAATCAAATTTCAAATTTCATGTATGATGTAAAGAAGGAAAGAGGTAACAAATATGTCTTCAAGAACAAAGATGAGGCTACTATAGTACAACATAACTGGTATCATTTAGATTAAAATCAATAAAAATAAATCTCAGATGATTTTTTAATTTATACTAGAAAAACTTTCTGAAGCAGTTAGCCACAAAAGACACACCAATTTATTCTTGAACCATGCTACCTGAGTAACATTTGTCAAATTTCAGTGCCCAAAGACTTAATATGGAAGCTCTCAAAATTGAAGTAAATATGACATTGATAATTCCAATTAAAATAAGAGTACTTATTTTACATATTTACAAGGTAAATGTATTTAAATGAACAATATGTAGGATTTAATTTGATTTAAACATTTTTGTGCCCAGTTTCTTATTCCATAAATGCTAACATTCAGAGAATATCTCTGCAGATTTAGAAAGAAACCCCAAATGAAAATGTATTCAGCAATTAAATTTCAAGATAATTTATCCTGTTATTCTAGCTTCAAGTCCTCATAAAAGCCACAGATTGGTATGAATGTCTGAATGTATTTGAACTTATGATGGGTTGTCTACATTCTTCTTGCTGTCATTTCAATATAGGGCTCTGGCAGCATATTAGCAGACATGGACAATATCACCTTCTTCACAGAATTCCTCCTCATGGATGTCTCCAACTCCAGAGAGCTCCAACTTTTGCAAAGTCTACTATTCTTAGTCATTTATCTGGGAGCACTAATTGGGAATCTTATGACTATTATTCTAATTGTGACAGACAACCATCTCCATTCTCCAATGTACTTTTTTGTAAGTAATTTGTCCTTCATAGACCTCTGTAGCATCTCAGTTATTGTTCCCAAATCCATAGTGAATTCCATGACAGGCAATAAGACAATCACCCTGACAGAATGTGCTGCTCAGGTTTTCCTGTTTATATTCCTTGCATGTACAGAGCTTGCCTTCCTTGTGGTCATGGTCTATGATCGCTATGTTGCCATCTGCCGCCCTCTGCACTACGGACTCATTGTCACCCCGAGGATGTGTGCCCAGGCAGCAGGTGGCTCCTGGGCCTCTGGTCTGGTCTATTCTACTGTCCACACCTATGCCATGTTCAGGCTTCCATTTACAAAGACCAATGTGATCCAGCAATTTTTCTGTGAGATACCTCAAATTTTGAGAATATCAACTTCAAGTGTTCTGTTTTCTGAATCTATAATCACTACTGTTAGTGTTTGCCTCGTCTTAGGATGTTTCGTCTTTATGCTTACATCATACATCAATATATTTTCAACTGTGCTGAAGATACATTCCATAGAAGCCCAGAACAAAGCTTTCTCCACCTGTTCCCCACAGCTGGCAATTCTCCTTTTGTTTATAATTTCAGGGTCTGTGGCTTCCTTAGGTCCTATTGCAAATAAAGCATCCATTCAAAATCTGCTGACAGCCATGTTCTACACCATGGTGCCCCCATTCACAAACCCTATCATCTACAGTCTCCGTAACAGGGAGATTAACTCGGCTCTAAGCAGAATGCTCACTAAGTATTCTCAGTTTCCAGTCAATGATTTTCTTTACTAAAAGTGATGAATAATTCCATCTGAAAATAATTTGGTTTGTAACTGATATTTGTACTCAAGTGTGCATCTATGCCTGTGATTCGTATCTTTTATAGTGTTCAGTGTAGATTTCTACTGTCAACACGCTTGATAGTGAACTGCAGCTATCTGTCTACATTCTTTTCCTAAGCACTATATTAGTATATTTCACAGACATTTCACATACTATAAGAAAAATCTGGTCAACATTGAAAAATATTTAAAATTTCGAGGGAATTTTTGGTCCAAAAAGGAAAAAAGAGATGGGTGCCAATGGCTTTTGCCAGCAAACCTAGCTACTCAGAAGGTTGAGATCTGAGGATCACAGGTTGCAACCAGCCCCGGCAGCAAAGTCCGTAAGACTCTTATCTCTAATTAATTACTAGAAAAAACAAAAATGGCACTGTGACTCAAAGTGGCAGAGTGCAAGCCTTAAGCAAAACAAGCTCCAGAACACCAGGTACCAGTGGCTGACGCCTGTAATCCTAGCTACTCAGGAGGCTGAGATCTGAGGATCATGGTTCAAAGCCAGTCTGGGCAGGAACAGTTGTGAAACTCTTATCTCCAATAAACAACCACAAAGCCGGAAGTGGCACTGTGGCTCAAGTGGTAGAACACTAGCCTTGAGCTGAAGAGCTGAGGGACAGTGCCCAGGCCCAGAGTACAAGACCCATGACTGACAAAAAAAAAAAAAAAAGCTCAGGAACAGCACCCTGGCCCTGAGTTCAAGCCTGGTGACTGACAAAAATTAATTAATCAATTATATAAATAAAAAGGAATACAGAGGTCATGAAAAGTCCATGCTTTTGTGCATTCCTACTTTATCAGGCACCTCTAGTTTTATAAGAACTTTAGGGCCCTGGACTTTGCTACCTTGGATGAATTTGGATGGTTGCACTAGAGAACCCTACTGTTTACATTGTCCCTTTACAATATCTCTTTGACAAGGGCTAGAATAATTTTGCACAAGGGCTAGAATAATTAGCAATACAATTACTACATGGAGAAAACTAAGTAACCAAGGATACAGAACAGAGATTCACCTAACACCCTCCTCACTCCCAGCATCATTGGATGATATCTCTGAAGTTCCTGTAATTTCTGTTGCTTCATTCTGTAAAAAGTAATATACAAAACAACTGCCCTTCAACACAAACTGTGGCTAGAACACCTTAGGTTTGTCCATGAGCTGTGTCAAAAGTAATGTATACCACACTTGATTTGTTCAAATTGGGTATTGATTAATGAGTCAGATTATAGAATGGAGACAGATGACTATCACTGCCTGAAATTTAACTAGATTGAAATAGATACTGTTTGTCCTGTGTGATATTTTCCCCAGCATCTAAAGCATACAAATAGATTCCTTCCAAGTAGTAATTGTTTTATTTTTCTGATTATATACATTATCATTTTCTTTTAACTGACTCTCAAACTGTCTTCCTTGTAATAAGAATCCCTATCTTGAAAAGTCTCTGCATGTAGAAACTCATTCCTGTTCATTTATCATCAGCTGGATCTGGTGTTACAACATATTGATCAGCATCATTTGTACTACTTAATTTAAAATGCACAAGAAATAGTGTCTTCCTATTTGTGTGAGCCTCAGTTAGCCAGAGCTAGTAATCTTAGGCAACTTCTGAGCTATTATTACCTTCCTCCAAAGATGTTCAATGTTTTTGATAATTGAAGATTTTTTCACATTGGTTTACCTTTGAAAATGAAAAATTGTATGTAAGGCACATCAACTTCATGATTCATATCTATACAATGAGTATTTGCCACATTTTTATAAAATGTATTTTATCATGCTTGTTTTATCTTTATACTCATTTTAACAGAAAATATATACATATAATTTTATATTTAAATAACACTAAAAGAATAAGTGCTGCCTATGTAAATCTTTACATGTGTAATTATACATTTGTTTTGCTGAATTTCATTTTCTTTTTTTTTTTGTTCATCATGGGGTTTGATCTCGGGCCTGAGTGCTGTCCCTCAGCTCTTCAGGTCAAGGCTTGTGCTCTACCACAAAACATCACTTCCGGTTTTCTGTTGGTTTATTGGAGATAAGAGTCTCACAGACTTTCCTGTCCCGGCAGGCTTTGAACTAGGATTCTCAGATCTCAGCCTCCTGAATAGCTAGGATTACAGGCGTGAGCCACCAGAGCCTGGGTGCCCAATTACATCAATTTATATGTTCACTTTTGTTCCAGGCTATTTTACTGCAGATACAGGAATATACAAGTATATTATTTCAAATTTCCAGAAATATTGGGGAAAAAATGTTTTTCTGATCCTTTTTCCTTTAGAGTTTCTCCCAGGACATACTAGTATTTCTATTAACAGATTTATGTAGATTTATGTAATCTCACACTAATATATATATATATATATATATATTTCCATTAAAGTATCAATTGAATTATTTTTTCAATCATGAAAGAATTGTTTTCCTATGATTTTGGAAGTCAATTTTCCTTATTAGTATTAATTCAAATAACACTCATAATTTTGGAGACAATGTTATGTTTTCATACTGTTTTACAAAGTGGAAGATTTATAAGGAACTAATTTAAAATGTGCCACATCACATCACAAACTCACAATTTCTAAGAATGAATCATAATAACCCGTGGGCCCTGATAGTCTAACTGGAAGGGGGCCAAGCGTCCGGAGGCTGATGTCACTGCCCCATGAAGCATGCTGCTGGAGGGTGAGGAGTCAAGCCCCACAAGTCAAGAGGTGATTGGTCAGTGGGCAGCATGGGGAAGGGCATGAATGGAGGCTGAGAACTGTTAAGGCAAGAGACCCCTTGGAGTGGGGGAGGAGCGCAGCCTATATATATAGGTCACAGGTTCGGAGCAAGGGCAGTTAAGAGTTGACTAAGCTTGGAGAAAGGAGGGAACACCAGGGGAAGACCTGGGAAGTTAAGTTAGTTAAACAAGCTTGGAAGTTGAAGAAGAAAGAGAGCAGGTGGAGAGTGAAAGGAGAGCTAAAGAACAAGTTGGCAAACAGAGAGAGAGCCAGCAGGGGAGAGAAGAAGTTGCCTACTGGAGGAAAGTAAATTAAAAGGGAAAAAACAAGCTACCCGAAGAAAACTAATTAAAGGGAAACAGCAGAAGAGAAGAGAAGGCCACAAGCTACCTACCTGAAGGAAACAAAGGAAACTGATAGAGAGCAGGAGGGGAAAGAGAGGAAAAGTCTTGCCGTGTGGAGCCTTGGAGCTTTGGAGGTCGAGGCAGCTCTTGCCCTTTCTACTGTTAATAAAACTCTTGTTATTCTAACCGTGCCTCGATGGATTGTCTCGCACTTAAGAGGTCCTAATAGAATCATGTATAAACTGGGCGATGGTGGCTCACATAATCCTAGCTACTTAGGAAGCTGAGATATAAGGATTGCTTTTCAATACCAGCCAGAGCGGGAAAGTCCATGAAACGCTTATGTCCAGTAAACCACCAGAATACCAGAAGAGGCTGTATGTCTCAAGTGGTAGAGCGTTAGCCTTGAGCTGAAGAGCTGAGGAACAGTGCTCAGGACCAGAGTTCAAGTCCCACTATGGACAAAAAAGAAAAAAGGGAAAAAAAGTAGCATTTACTCATTTGACAATTTTAAAACATGTAACAGTAATTTTTTGTTATTTTTTGTGAATCAAACCCAGAACTTTATGCATGCTAGGCAAATACTCTACCATTAAGTCACATTCCCATCCCAATGCAATAATTTTTATACTGTATACCATGTGTAATCCATTAGTATAGATTCTCCCTAAAGGAAATTTTGTATTCTGATTAAGATCCCTCCATTACCCATATAACCCATCTGATTCTGGTAACAATCATTTGGATCTCTAGATAAGTCTATCCAACATGTTTTACACATATCAGATCTTTTACCTACTAAATTGAACTTAATACCTATACTATTTGAATGCTACTTTCAGTGGGAGTATATATCTATATTCCTTTAAGATAGTTTGTATTTAGAGCAAGATATATTACGTAGTTCTCTATATTTGTATCTTGCAGAATTTACCAAGCATTTCTTGTTGGAGCCTTTGGAATTTCCAATGTCATAAGCAAAACATTTGACCTCCTTTTTACTTCTTGATGTAATTCAGCCATTCATTTTGTATAGTCTAAGCTTGTAGTCACTATATCACATCCCATGACAAAGACAAAGGTCCTAACTGCCCTGGAAGGCGAGCAGAGCTCCTGATGGAGGTGGGTGAAGGTTGGCAGCCCGGCGGTTAGGCTGGTACATGGACAGAAATGGTAGCACAATCCCCACACGTGCCCACCGGAAGTGCCCTAAGATTTACTGGCCGCTTACGAGCCTGTGTATTTACTAGCTGCTCTCCGCTTCCCCCAGACTTTTAAAAGATGAATTTGGGGCCATCAGGACATTCCAGATGAGAAGATGTTGCTGACGTTCAATAAAGTAGAGGTAAAATGTCACACTTGTGGGTGCCCATTTGTAAAAGCCATAGAAATGTATTCTGGAAGTGACTTTGAATGGCAAGGTTAGACCACCTCAGGCAGGACAGCCTGAGCGACACTCGACCGTGTGTCTTTCTTGGGTTGAAGGACATGGACTCAAGACTCATGAGAAGAAAGAGAAGGAGCCAGAGAAGACATTTTTCAATGGCATCCTTTGATCTGTGTGCATCTCATTCCCTTGCTGCATATAGAGTTGACTGTGCTAAGTACTTTTGATGCTCTGAAGTGCCTCGCGTATTCTTTAAGTAGGGGCAGGAAAATAACACCTTTTATAATTGTCTTTTTCTTAAAATTCATATGAAATGTATTGGGGGAACGAGGCTGACACCTTGAGTTGTAGGCATGGTTCTTATGCCCTTGTTCCGAGGAGAAAGAAATGCAAAGAGGGTCACAAAGACTTACAGTGAAGAGGAACATGATCCCATATTGTTTTACTTTCTTGCATACATATTGTATATAAAAGACAAAGGAATCCTTATTTACATCTCATCTTTCTGTCCCACTGTGAATAAGTCTAGGACCAAAGTTCTAGAATGTTCATATTTTGAAGACACATTCCAGATTATAATTTGTTACACATATGCAGTCTGTGAAGACTGCTGTGTATATAATGACTAATCAAGTCCTTACTTGAAAACATCTAGTCTATTTGGTGTTTAGAAAAGATCAACATATATGAAACATAGAGTTACTAAAATATCACTTAAATATTATTATAAAGGTGATGTATGGAGGGTTACAGTTACAAAAGTCAGGTAGTGAGTACATTCTTTTTGAAGAGTGTTACCCCCTTTCTCATTTTCTCCCAGATTTCCCCACCTAACCCTATGATTGTAAAGTTCATTTCCAACATAGTGTCTAGTGAGTATCACTGCTGAATTGGTTCACCTTTTGTCCCACTGTTTCTTCCCCTTTCCTTCCCAAAATTAGACAAACATATACAAGACTAAGGGTACAGAAATAAAAAACAGTGGCAAAAGGTAATAAATCAAAGGAAAAGAAAGAAAAAAGAAATAACTGCAAAGAGTACAGTATAAAAACCTCTTGATTCCATATCTTGGAGTTGATAAGCATCATTTAATATGGTCATATGCATGTAACTATTGAGCTATTGCGATCCTCTCCTAATAATACTCTTTGTTTTCGCTGTGCAAATGCTTAAAATGCTGTTTAATTAATCATATCCAAGTGTAATTCTTTTACTATCCATTAGATTACTTTGTGGATTTAAAAACATATTCTAGTTATTAAAAATGAGGGAAACCATGCAGCCAATGGAAGTCTATGCTTTCATCTGAAAGAATGGCATTGCCCCGTTTGTAAGGAAATGAAAAGACTTGGAAAAAATTATATTAAGTGAAGTAAGCCAGATTCAAACTATTACTTTTTAGATATCATTTTGCTTATAGTCATATGAAATATTGCCTTTGGGAAATGGAATGTGGAAACCACCTCTGTGACCAGAGTGTCATCTGTTCTTGATCAGCAATTTGGAGGAGGTGGTAGGGGAACAATTGCAAAAGATAATATACTCAGAGCTGGGAAGGTGGCTCAGTGGTAGAGTGCTTGCCTTGCATGCATGAGGCCCGGGGTTCAATTCCTCAGCACCACATAAGAAAAAAGAAAAAAGTCGGAAGTGGCGCTGTGGCTCAAGTGGTAGAGCGCTAGCCTTGAGCTGAAGAGCTGAGGGACAGCGCCCAGGCCCAGAGTTCAGGCCCCACAACTGGACCAAGAAAAAAAAGAAAGAAAGAAAAAGATAATATACTGTTGAGTATATACCTGGACATCTACAGGTACCATTTTTCTCTATTGTTCATTTTGGTTTGCTGTATATATATAATGCGTATATATATATATATATGTATATACATATATGTATATATATAATGGACAAATGAAGTCCAAAATTTGCAACATCTAGTCTTCAGACATTAAAGAAGTTGCTAGTGTATGACAAAGTAGTTAATAAACTTAACACATTGTGTTCTTTGTGTTGAAATGCCTCAGGAAGCTTTCTCTCTGCAAATGACATATAGATTTAAATTTGTTCAACTATCTCTAAGCATTACATTTCCTGTACTTGTCCACTGGCTTGAAGGCAGAAAGAAGGAATGGAGGAAAAAAATGGCCCAGAGGCAAAATGGCCACATTTAGAAGTTCCCTTGGATCATAACCACTGCTACATGTGCAATTTTATTTACCAGTGCTTTCAGCACAGCAGGCAAGTCTACATAGGAAACAGCTTGTCCAGGTATTTAGAAGTGCTTGCTGTACATAAAAGTAGAAGTGAGATAAGTCTGTAAATAGCTTTGCAAAACTTGTGAAATACTGTGGTTGGAAATTGAGTTGTTAAACCAACTCTGTAAGCAGCGTACTGTCTATACTTATTCACTGGTTTGAAGCAGGTGGTGGAAAAGAAACTGCAACAAAATGTATTTTGTTAGTGTGTGTGAGCAAATTTCAGATCATCCCTTACCCTGAATGTTACATACACTCTGCTTATATTTGCTGTGCTGTATATATTGTATATAGACTGAACAAATGAGTGCTGATTTTATATGTAGTCTCTAGATATTAAAGAATTTGCCAATCTGTGACACACGTAAAATTAGTAAACTAACATGTTGTGTACTAGGAGTTAAAATTCATAGAAAGGCTATCTTCTTTTTTTTTCTTATTACCAAAATGAGATGTTTTTTAATGGGAAAATACCATACAGAGAGGTTACAATTACATGGGCAAGGTACTGAGTACATTTCTCATCAAGCATTGCTGCCTCCTCTGTTTCCCCTTCCGATCTCTTCCCATCTCCCACCTGCCCTTACCCCAAAGTTGGAAAGTTCATTTTTCGACATAACAACTTGTACATGTCATTGTTGCAATGGGTCCACCTGCATCCCTATTTAAACAATTTGTTTTTTCCCTTCCCCTCCACAAATTATACCAACATCAAATACAGTGAAAACAGGGGTTATACTGTGGGGAGGGACATACAAAGCAACAAAGAAATACTCTTATAAATATGTTAGAAACAATCGCAAGAAAGAAAAATGATTTGAATCCTTATCTTGGGGTTCATTTCACCTAACATCAACTTATCTGGCCTTTTCTGCTTCTCTCAAATATATACTAGTTATTGCAAATAAGGGAACCCATGGGACCTATGTTTCTTTGGGCCTGGCTTACTTCACTTAATATAATTTTTTCCAAGTCTTTCCATTTCCTAACAAATGGGGCAATGCCATTCTTTCTGATGGAGGCATAGAATTCCATTGTGTATATATACCACATTTTCTTGATCCATTCATCTATTGAGGGGCATCTGGTAATGCTTCAATAAACATAGTTGTGCTGGTAGCTTTAGTATGGTCTTGTTTGTGATCATTTGGGTAAATGCCCAAAAGTGGGATTGCTGGGTCATAGGCGAGCTTTATGTGGAGTCTTTTAAGGAACCTCCATACTGCTTTCCAAAGTGGTTGAACAAGTTTACACTCCCACCAACAATGCAGTAAGGCTCCCTTCTGTCCACATCCCCTTCAGCATCTGTTGTTATTAGAGTTCTTGATGATAGCCGTTCTAACTGGGGTAAGGTGGTATCTCAGTGTTGTTTTGATTTGCATTTCTTTTATGGCTGGGGAGGTTGAGCATTTCTTCATGTGTCTATTGGAGAAAGCCTATCTTCTGAAAAAGACTTGAAAAGCAAAAGTATAACATCTGTAAGTGATTGTGTACCTGTATCATGTGTGATACTGGAGAGGAGTTGGAAGGGATGAAAGATCCTAAGCTTTAATGCTTCCACTTAGAAGGTGCTTTCAGATAGAACCATTGTTACATGTGTATGACTTATTGAACACTACTGTGTATATAGTGGACAATTCAGTCCTTGTTTGAAATATCTGGTTTCTCTAGATGTTTCAAATTACAAGAGTATGTTAAAAGTAATAGTAGCAAATAACTCATTTTGTAGATATTATTTTGTTAAAATTCATTATGAAATTTTCTTTTGGAACGAGAACAATGAAGCCACTTCTGAGCATTACACAAGTTGTACTGGCTCAGAAGGGAAGAAGTGCTGAGGGATCTCCATCCATGATGTGAGACTGGCCATTGTCCCTTGAATCTGTGGAACTTTTATTTTGTTCTGTATATAGTGTATATAAAGGACATATAAGTTCTCATTTAGAACCAGATGCTGAAGAAATTGCCAACCACAAAAGTAGAGTTAGTAAACTAATATACTGTCTATGTTTTGTATTCAAATTTATGGGGAACACTTTAAATATTGGAGAGAAATTATTCCAAAATCTCCACGAAACACAAATAACCCTGAGCAAGAGGTTAATGGCAATGACAAGGATTCTAAGCCAGAATCTTCCTTTCAAAGCAGAGCTTTTGTTAGCTGAGTGTGGTTTACATACTGGTACAGAGGGTGGGAAACTTAAGTCCTTATTGGAAACATCTAGTCCTTCCAGATGTTTAAATGTACATAACCTTGTAAAGGAGAGTTAATATAATGTCCTCGAAGAATTCCTTTGGTTGAATTTATGGAATGAGTTGTTCATGTTTTGAAGACTATGCTATTTAGCAGGTAGGGGTTGGGGAGGAAATGTTGAAAGAGAATTTTTGGTAAAGTACTTGTATTTGTGTATAAAGTTCATTGTTTCACAACATCTACTCTTTACAGATGTTCTAAAGTGACAGTATGTGTCATAAAGTAGAACTAGTGAATTATCTAACTTGTAAGTGCCTGCTATAATCAGAAGATGCATCTTTTTTTTCTATCAGCTTGTATTAAATCTGTTGCCTTTCTATACATTGTGTGTGTGGCCAGGGGACGGGGCGGGGGCATCTGTGGGGCCTGTACTCTACGCTTGGGCTCTGTCTTTGAGCTCTTCAGCTTAAGGCTAGTGCTCTACTTGAGCCATGGTGCCACTTCCAGGTAGATGCATCTTGGATGTAGGGTTATGCCACTTCTGGGCAATGGACTGGATTTCTTCAGATGGTGGCATAAAGGTTGGAGGCAGTCTGCAGTGAGAGATGTGTGCAGGTGTGCTCAGATTTACACTTTGATTAGAGCCATTAATGTATATTGTTCTGGCTGTACCATAGGGAACATAGATTCAGTTGGAACATACTTTCTTGCTAATATTTAAGAGTATACTATAGAGCTATTAATGAGCTTAGAAAATATTTAGTTTATCTTACTTTCTTCTCATTTTAAATTGAGCATAAAAGAAATGCAGTATTTTAGTTGTAACTCTGCCAATACTTCTGTCTAGAAGCCTGTTGCCATGTTTGTCTTCAGTGAAATGTGTGTCCCCAGGAAGTTGAGATTGCAATTTTTTCCCCAACTTGAACTGGTATAGTTTATTCTTGGTTATCAAAATATTGGGATTTTGAGTTAGTGAATTCATAACCTTTGAAAAAGTGTAACATATACCATATGATCTCAGTTAGCTAAAAGAGATTATTGGTGTTCAGCCATGGAGGATTAGATAAAAATGTCCAACTGAACTGCTTGGGGCTGCGTTTACTTTGTTCTTTATTTCTTACCCATGTTTTCTGTAGTGTAAGTGCTAAATAAAAGTAATTTGTATAAATCTGAAAAGAGGAATTGGAATCTAGCTGAAGTAGAGCAAAAAATATTAAAAAAGAAATGTACTCATTATCTGACTTATGTAACTGTGACCCCTTTGTATATCACCTTTATAATAATAATGAAAAGAACATCTGCAAGTTTGTACTCCAAAAAATTTAAAAAGCTCTACATTAAGGGTTTCACATTTGCAAAATATTTTTATGAAATTAATTTGATACTATAAAATGGTATTTGGGTTACTTCAGTTATAAACATTCTCAAACAAAAATAAATATTTTTTATTGTAAAGGTGATGGACAGAGGTGTTACAATTACATAAGTAAGGTAATGAGTACATTTCTTTTTGAACAGTGTTGCCCCTTTCTCGTTTTCTCTTGCTTTCCCCACCACGCTGACTCCCCTTGCTCCCAAGTTGTAAAGTTCAGTTCCAACATGCTGCTAGTGAGTGCCACTATTGCATTGGTTCACCCTTTCTTCCTCAATTTCTTTGATTCCCCTTTCCTTCCACAAATCAGATAAACTTATATACAACACAAAGTGTACCAACATCAAATACAGTGACAACAGGGGACAAAGTAAAAGGGAAAAAGAAATAACTGCAAACAGTACATTATAAAACCTCTTATTGCCACTTCTTGGAGTTCATTTTGATCATTTTGTGTGATAATATGCATCTAGCTATTGAGCTATTGTGATCCTCTGCTAAGAGATATAGTCTAGTTATTATAAATAAGGGAAGCCAGCCTGTGTTTCTTTGGGTCTGCATTCTTCGTTTAATATAATTTTTTCCAGGTCTTTCAATTTCCTAATGAATGGGGACAATGTCATTCTTCCTGATGGAAGCATAGAACTCCACTGTGTATATAAAACATTTTCTTGATCCATTCATCTACTGAGAGGCATCTGGATTGATTTCATATCTTAGTTATGCTGCAATGAACATAACTGTACTGGTAGTTTAGTGTGGTCTTGTTTTTGATCATTTGGGTAAAAGCCCAGGAGTGGGATTGTTGGGTCATAGGAAAACTCTATGTTTAGTCATTTGAGGAACCTCCACACTGCTTTCCAGAGTGGTTGAACAAGTTTACATTCCCACAAAGAATGTAATAGCATTCCCTTTGGCCAAATCCTCACCATCATCTGTTATTATTAGTTTTCTTGATAATGGCCATTCTAACTGGGATGAGGTGGGATCTCAATGTTGTTTTGATTTGCATTTCTTTTATGGTCAGAGATGTTGAACATTTCCTCATGTGTCTATTGGACATTCTTATTTTTTCTTCAGAGAAGTCTCTCTTTAAGTCTTTAGCCCACTTATTAAGTGGTTGTTTCTTTGAGGATTTGCTTTTGGGGGATTTAATTTTTGAGTTCTAAGTATATTTTTAATATGAGGCCCTTGACTGTTTTATAGCTAGTAAAAATCTTCTTCCAATCGTGGGCTTTCTATTGATCTTAATAGCTATGTCCTTTGCCATGCAGAGATTCTGCAGTTTAATGCAATGCCATCAAAATCCCAACAATATTCTTGAGAGAAATAGAAGCAATCAGAAAATTTATATAGGATAATAGAAAACCCTGAATAGTAAAAACAATCCATAACAGAAAGAACAGTGCTGGAAGAATATCAATACCAAACTTCAAATTCTATTATAAAGCTGTAGTTATTTAAAAAAACAGCTTGATACTGGCACATGAACAGGCCTGAGGACCAGTCGAATAGAATTGAAGACCCAGAAATGAACCCACAGACCTATGGCAACTTAATCTTGATAAGGGAGCCAAAAACAGAAGACAGAAGAAAGAGAGCCTTTTATAAAAATGGTGCTGACAGAATTGGCTACACACATGTGGAAAACTAAGTGTAGATCCTTACATATAACCCTGCACCAGAATCAGTTCCAAATGGATCAATGATCTCAATGTAAGATTGGATATCCTGAAAATATTACAGAAAGAAATAGGGGAAACACTAGGGCTCGTTGGCACAGGGTGATACTTCCTAAATAAAGATCCAGAAACATATCAAATCAAAGAAAGACTGGATAATCAGGATTACAAAAATAAATACTTTTTAAACACTAGTAAATATTTTGTGGAAAATAAACTGTGCATTTGAAATTTAGAATAAAGAAGAATTGGCAAAGTTTTTGTGAACAGAAGGTAGGAATTGGTTTCTGAGAATAAGGGAGCAATTGGAAATGAAGACAATACCACCAGTTCCAAGAAGACCTCTCCTGGGATATGTGCATTTAACATACAAGGTAAAAGATCTGAATACTGAAAACATTGATGAAAGAAGTTATGGATTATATAAATAGAAAAAGCTATCCATCTTCCATATTGGAAGATTTAACACTGTCAAAACGTTTACATTACCCAAAGATTCACTGCAATAACTATTAAAATCTCCATGTTATTTTGCATGCACTTGGAAAATAAGTCCTAATATTCCTGTGTAACCAAAAAGATGCCCATATTCAAATCTGTCTTAAGTAAAAGTAACAAAGCTGAAGGCATCATACTACCTGATTTCAAGTTCTATGCCAAAACTATATTTATTGAAATTGCTTGATAACACCAAAATACAGCAAACTAAAACTAAAATTTACACCTGTTAGAATGATTATTTTACAGTGAAGAAAGTTGACATTTGTTGCTGTGGTATGAAGAAAAATGAACCTATGTGTACAGTTGATAATGTAACTGGGTATTTAGTCAGTATGGAAAATTGGATATTCCTGATAAACACTAAAAAACAAGAGTCCTGTGATATCCAGTACTTCCATTTCTGGGCATTTATCAAAGAAATGGGAATCAGTGTACTGAAGCCTTATGTGCAGTGCCATGATCATTGCAATATTGCTTGAAATAGCAGAAGTGTGAATGTAAATCTCAGTGTCCATCACTAGGAAAACCTAGTACCTAACCCCAATGGAATATTCTTCAATTTTAGGACTTGGAGATAACAACTTGTAATTTGCAGAAACCTGAATGGACCTAGAGGACATTATGCTACCTGATCCAAGCCACATACTTGGGAACAAATTACTCATGATCTCATAAATCCAGATGTTGAATTCTTCTCTTTAAATTTTTATTGTACAGGTGATATACAGAGGGGTTATAATTACATAAGTCAGGCAATGAACACACATCTTCTTGAACAGTGAATTGATAATGGAGATGTTAAAGATAAAATATTTCTGTCACATAGGAATAATTAGTTTACTAATCTATTGCACTAATAAGTGACTGTAATAAACAATGCATGAAATATTTCAAAGCTGCTTAACATTTTATTCATTTTTGTTTTTAAATGCAATATACTTGTTAGTGACATTGTAAACATTTTACTTCTAAACGTATCAAACATCATATCATATGTCACAAATATACACAACTGTTATTTTTCAACTAAAAGTTAGTAAAGGAATAAGCCCAAGAAATCCAAGAATACAATTCCTAGAAGTAACTTGACTTTCATGACTGAAAACAATACTTAACTCATGCTCATACATTAATAAAGAATACACAAAGGCCATGTGCTGATAGCTCACACCTGTAATTCTAGCTACTCAACAGGCTGAGATCTGAGTATCCAAGTTCAAAACCAGCCTGAACAGGAAAGTCTTTGAGACTCTTTTTTTCCAATTGACTGCAAAAAGCCAGAAGTGGAACTATAGCTGTAGCAGTAGAGACTATCCACTAGGGATAAAATGGTCAGGGATGACACCCAGGCACTTGGTTCAAGCCTCAGAATGGCACAAAAAAGGAACATTTTCAGAGAAAGACGACTAGACTACAGAACTTCACTAGGATTGCTAATACTGGGTGATGTGAGGCTTGGGCTCAGAATATACATACTCTGCTTACTGCTATATTGGCTTAAGGTGCTGATATAGTGTGGCCATCACTTCATGATTTGACTGTTGCGACATCAGTTCTACACTGATGCTACATGAGCATTAAGTTACAAATTCTGAGCCATTTCAAGACAGGAATTCTAAAAGGCAGACAGCATGAGCTTACTTAAGAGCCAAGAGTTCAGTGCATTTTTCAGTCTTCAGGATTAAAGCTCAGCTTTGGAAACTAAGAAAACAAAACAATTTGTATGTATCACATGATGTATCTCACAATACATTCATTATCTGTTACCGTCTAGATAAATACCAGTACTATACCTATATTATCTCTGCATTCTTCTCCACGCTGTGGTCTAATTTCATCTTTGACACTCAGCAAGTTTGAAAGAATCAAGCACAACACATATCTTTTCATCTGGAAACCAGGCAGAAATCAAAAACTTCCAATACATAGTTGGTATTGGAGGACAATGTCCTGAGTGAAGGTATAGGAGTTTCAGGAGCCTGAGGGAACTGTGCTCCAAGGATCTGGGGGGAATTTCAACTAAGTATCCTTACAAATTTTCTCAGTTGCTTTGCTGTCTACCTACTGTAATCTCTATACCATACACTCCAGCTCCTGTATGAAGAGAGAAAGCATAAAATGCAATGTAAACAGTAGAGTTCTATAACAAAACAAGGTTCCCCCAAGGTGATAAAATCCAATGCCCAGAATCTCTTCTAAAGGAATGGACACTTGTTAACATAAAAGTGCATGGACATCTTCTCATTTTAGCCTCCTTTGTTTTCAGCCTAAAATCATCACGCATATTTTTATTTATTTTTTATTATTGTAAAATACCATACAGAGGGGTTACACTTACATGTGCAAGATAGTGAGTACATTTCTTATCAAACATTGTTGGCTCCTCCTTTGTTTCTCCATACCATCCCTTCCCCTCTTTGTCCCTCGCCCCCACAAACCCTACCACCTCCACACCCACCCCCAAACCCCCCCACCCCGCCAAAGATGCAAAGTTCGTTTTTTGACACAATGTCTTGTACATCTCATTGTTGTAATGGGTCTACCTGTACCCCTATTTAAAAAGTTTGTTTTTTCCCTTCCCCTCCACAAATTATATCAACATCAAATACAGTGAAAGCATAGCTTATACCCTGAGGGAGGTACATAAAAAGCAACAAGGAAATCATCTTATAAATATGTTAGAAACAATTGCAAGAAAAAAAACATGGGAATCCTTATCTTGGGGTTCATTTCACTTAACATTAACTTGTCTTATAGTTTCTGTTTGTCTCTGACAAATACTAGTTATCACAAATAAGGGAAACCATGGGACCTATATTTCTTTGGGCCTGGCTTACTTCACTTAATATAATTTTTTCCAAGTCTTTCCATTTTCTAACAAATGGGGCAATTTCATTCTTTCTAATGGAGGCATAGAATTCCATTGTGTATATATACCACATTTTCTTGATCCATTCATGTACTGAGGGGTATCTGGGTTGGTTTCATATTTTAGCTATGGTAAACAATGCTGCGATAATCATAGTTGTGCTGGTAGCTTTAGTATGGTCTTGTTTGTGATCATTTGGGTAAATGCCCAAAAGTGGGATTGCTGGGTCATAGGGGAGCTCTATGTGGAGTCTTTTGAGAAACCTCCATACTACTTTCCAAAGTGGTTGAACAAGTTTACACTCCCACCAACAATGCAGTAAGATTCCCTTCTGTCCATATCCCCTCCAGCATCTGTTGTTATTAGAGTTCTTGATTATAGCCATTCTAACTGGGGTGAGGTGATATCTAAATGTTGTTTTGATTTGCGTTTCTTTTATAGCTAGAGAGGTTGAGCATTTCTTCATGTGTCTATTGGCCATCCTTCTTTCCTTTTCCAAGAAATTTCTCTTTAAGTTTTTAGCCCATTTATTTATGGGGCAATTGTTTCTTTTGAGGATTTGTTCTTGGGGGATTTAAGTTTTGAGTTCCAGGTATATTTTAGATATGAGACCCTTGTCCGTTGTATGGCTAGTGAAGATTTTCTCCCAATCCATTGGCTTTTTATTGATCTTGCTAGCTATATCTTTGCCATGCAGAAGCTCTGCAATTTCTTGCAGTTCCATTTGTCCAACCTTTCTTTGATTTGTTGTGTTTCCGGGTCTCTATTAAGAAAATTGTGGCCTGTGCCAAGGAGACCTAGGGTGTCTCCTATTCCATCCTGTAATGTTTTCAGAGTGTCTGCTTTGACTGCCAGGTCTTTGATCCATTTGGAGTTGATTCTGGTGCATGGTGATATATAAGGATCTAGCTTTAGTTTTCTACAATCATCACGCATATTTTAAAATATTTTGGTAATGTTACTCAGGCTTTTCTGAGGTGAACTAAGGAGAACTAAGGAAAGCAAAGAATACATGTGTATTAGCTATCACAAATTTACAATCTAACGTCTTAAAAAATAACTATAACACATCTACACACCAAATTCTAAACCCACATTAAAAAAGGATAGCTCACAGGTATCAGTTCAAATTTCAGCAAGTATTTCAACAGCAAGTAAGACAGCCTTCAAATAATTGTTAAGTGATTTTTAGAAAATCTTTAATTAGGAACTGAGATGATCTAGTGAACATTCTGCTTATAGCAGAGTTAATCTCCCTGTTCCGAAGGCTGTAGATGATGGGGTTCATGAAAGGGGGCACTATGGTGTAGAACATGGCTGTCAGCAGATTTTTAAGGGATGCTTTCTCTTCAATGGGACCTAAGACAGCTACGGAGCCAGAAATTGCAAACAAAAGGAGGATGAACAATTGTGGGGAGCATGTGGATAAGGCTTTATTCCGGGCTTCCACTGAATGCATCTTTAACACAGATGTAAATATTTTAACATATGATATAATCATAATGAAAAAACATCCTAAGACAAGGCACACACTAACAGCAATGATTACAAATTCAGAAAATTGAACCTCTGAAGATGTTATTCTCAAAACTTGAGGTATATCACAGAAAAATTGCTGGATCACATTGGTCTTTGTAAATGGAAGTCTGAATATGGCACAGGTGTGGACAGCAGAATAGACCAGACCAGAGGCCCAGGAGCCACCTGCTGCCTGGGCACACATCTTCCGGGTGACAATGAGTCTGTAGTGCAGAGGGCGGCAGATGGCAATATAGCGATCAAAGGCCATGACCACAAGGAAAGCAAATTCTGCAGTGGCAAAAAGTAGGTAGAAAAAAATCTGAGCAGCACATTCTCTCAGGGTGATGGTCATGCTGCCCGTCATGGAATTCACAATGGATTTGGGAACAAAGACTGAGATGCTACAGAGGTCTACGAGGGATAAATTGCTCATAAAAAAGTACATTGGAGAATGAAGATGAGTGTCTGTCACAATTACAGTAATGGTTATTAGATTCCCAGTTAATGTTGCTAGATAAATTGCTAAAAACATCAGACTTTGTAAAACTCGTAGCTTCTGGGAGCTGGAGATATCCATGAGGAGGAACTCTGTGAAGAAGGTGATATTGTTCATGTCTGACTAGGTGGTGTGGTCTCCCTGTGTTAAAATGATGACAAGAAGAATGCAGACAATTCTTAACACTACAAACAAAATGCAGACATTGTATCAGTGTATGCTTCTCAGTAGTATCTCAGGAAAGAATAAGTGGATAAATTGAATTCCAATAAATGTACATAGACTCATAGTAAGATTAATTCCCCATTTCCTTCTATTTACAACAATTATGTCAGTCACTCTAAGTAAGATAGCTTCTCTATTGTCATCTTTCTGGGTCTAAAAATTAGAAAGATGCTACTCATTAGGTAGGATCTAGGAATCAAGAGTGAATTTGAGTGTCCCTTTCTGTGTCTGATTGTTTTAGAAAGTATTTCCATGACAACTTTAATAAATCAAACTGCAATTCTTGTGACACATAACTATATAACTATATAGTCTCAGTATTGTTTCATTTGCATTAAAATATGTAACTGGTAATAATATTATTAAAGTCTTAATATTATGTAAGAATATCATTTGCATTCCATTAGTATTTTGTATAGTATTTATTTGAAATTTAAAAATATTTAAAAATTTTCTCCCTTGGAATAGTAAAATGGTTTGATTACCCTGACATATTTATATTACCTTCCAGTATGTTTTGCAAAATATTTTACATTGATTTATTTTCTTCAAATCCTTTGGATCATATGTGATTTATTAGCCTAATTTTTATACATGAATTGAACTTACTGTTCAGAGAGAATATTTTAATTGTCAAAAGCAATGCTACTTGATCAAATTGTTAAATTAAAATAAGCTACAATTTTGATTTTCTTAATGGAAATTCCACATTAGCTCTGGATCTTTTTTTAAAGTTTCTTATTGTAAAAACACTGTATAGAGGGGTTACAGTTACATGAGTAAGGTAATGAGTACAATTCTTATAGAGCATTGTTACCTCCTCCTTTGTTTTCCCCTATCATCCCTTCCCTCCCACCTCCACACCTCCTCCCCTTCTCCCCTACCCTGCCAAAGTTGTAAAGTGTGTTTTCAGCATAGTGTTTTGCACATCTCATTATTACAATGGGTCAACCTGTATCCTTATTTCATCGTTTTGTTATTTCCCTTCTCCTCCCCAAATTACAAAAATGTATATACAAGATGCAGGGCACCGGAATTAAATTCAGTGAAAACAGGGGTTATACCGTGGGGGAAGAACATATAAAAGAAACAAAAAAATCGCATACTACATTATACATACATTAAAAACAATAGCAAGGAAAAAACAGTTGTGTCCCTATCCTGGGGTGCATATGGAGGTTCCTCATAAAACTCCACATAGAGCTCCCTTATGACCCAGCAATCCCACTTTTGGGCTTTTACCCAAATGATCACAATCAAGGCTGTACCAAAGCTACCAGCACAGCTATGTTTATTGCAGTATTATTTGCCATAGCTGAGATATGGAACCAACCCAGATGCCCCTCAGTAGTTGAATGGATCAAGAAAATGTGGTATATATACACAATGGAATTCTGTGCCTCCATCAGAAAGAATGACATTGCCCCATTTGTTAGGAAATGGAAAGACTTGGAAAAAATTATATTAAGTGAAGTAAGTCAGCCCAAAGAAACATAGGTCCCATGGTTTTCCTTATTTGCTATAACTAGTGTAAGTCTAGGACAAGCAGAAAAGGTCAAAAGCTATGTACATATGACCATTTAAATTTAAAGAAATCCTAATGTCCCCATACTAAATTCACATGACAATTGTATTCTCAGACTGACAACCTAATGAATATTCTTGTTCAGAAGAAAAAGTTCAAGGTTCACTCATGATCTTCCTTCATTTTCTCAGTGACATTATCAAGGTATTTGGTTCTCAGCTTAAAAATACACCAGAATGAGTGGGACGTCCAATTCCTTATCATTAAAATAAGATAGCAATACACGGAGATGGTAATGCTTCATAAATCCATCAATTATCAGTAATTGTCCATAATAATGGACATATTAGAAATTTCAATTTGCTGTTTCTTTTTGTCCACTTGGTATTAAAGAGACTTTTTTATTTTGATCAACATACATGGTAAAATAAAGTTGAGTTTTGACACTCACAATAAAGGGGGCACACAGAAAAGGTGGGACAAAGGGTAAACAAACTCAGTTTGTTTTGATGAAATGTCACTGCAATTTTCTTTTGCTTCTGGGTTTCTTAGCTTTTCAGATCCAGCTCAAGAAATACTTCATTGGACCTGTTGCTCAGTTTCAAGGGAATATTTCAATCTTGATAGCTTCAAACTTCTAATTTGGCTTATATATAAAACAGATATCCAGAGTTTTAAGAACAATTACCATTGTACTTATAAGCTGAATTGTTAAACGGTAAATCTTTTGTACAACTACTTAAAGATAATAATAGTGTAATTTTTAAAAAGAACAATGACCCAAAATAAAAACTCAAATCTGAAACTATCAGTTTGTCCTATAAATATGCCATAAATCATTAAGCATACTTGAGAACTTGAAGTATATTTTAGGTACTTATATGAATTATTTATTACTTTCATGAGAGAAATATATATAAGTTAATAAATTCAAAGATACCTGAGAAGTGAGGATATGAGTGTAACCTCACTAACATGAATATTACTTTGCTTCTTTCTTCAGGAAATAAAGTACAAAAAGTTACTTCTTAGTCCATTCCACATATTGTATGAGTATTTCTGGTTCTGAATTATTTATAAATATGGAGTTTTGGAACTTGTGTGGTCAAACTTCTGATGCTCTCTAGAGACATGACCTCTAGATTTCAACCTCCAAAGAGGCCAATTTTATGTAACTGTTAACTGGTAAACAAGCAATGGCCATACCATCGAGATTAATTAAATTTCTGAGTTTGTGGGAGATAATTTATGTGATGAAATAAAAAAATATTCAAAAATGCTTAGTACATCACAAACTTTCCACTTAATGTCTAACTCTAAAATTAATTTATTAATATTATAGTTTTAAAATTTACATTCGAGGGCTGGGATGTAGCTCAGTAGCACACTTGTCTATCAAGTGAAATGTCCTGGGTTCAATCAAAACAAAAAGTAAAATACAGTTTTAAAAACCCAAACAAATAAAATTTGCAGTGATAAAAAGCATTTTATGGAAGCGGCGCTGTAGCTCATGTGGTAGAGCACTACCCTTGAGCTAAAGTACTGATGGACAGAGCCCAGGCCCAGAATTCAAGCCCCACAACTGAAAAAAAAAAAGCATTTTGTAGTTAAACTGAAATACTTGGAAACGTTGCCTAACTCTAAACCAATATATGCCAGGCAGCAAATACAATGGAATTTTATACAACCAATAGAATAATACCGTGCCATTTCCAAGGAAATGGATGGGCCCAGAACAAATCCTGTTATGAGATAAGCTAAGCTCAGGGAGACAAATGGAACATGCTTTCTCTTATATGCAGGAGCTAGATCTAAAATACACTGGGACATGGTAAATAATATAGGACTCGAGACCTTCATATGCAGTGAGACCAGAGGAGACTACTCTTAGGAGAGTTAACACAAAAGTACAATGTCTATATGTATTTGATTATATAAAATATTTATCAAAATGAACTCCAAGAAATAAAAAATAGGTTTTTCCTTTGTTGTTGTTTTCTGTTTGTTTATTTATCTTTCTTTGGGATGCTAAGGGGGGCACAGATTTGGAGGGACAAAGGGTCAACAAATACAGCAGTGGTACTCACTAGATACTATGCGGAAAAATGAACAAGGCAACTTGTAGGTGAGTTGCATGACTATAACTCCTCTGTACATCATTTTATAATAATTTTTAAAAGGTTAAAAAGGTGTCACTAAAAATGGAGTCATAGCTAAGATATCCTTGTCCATGAAACTGATGGGGGCAATTTCCCTAGGTTTCTCCCAAGCAGTTTGACAGTTTGAAGTCTTACATTCACATCTTTAAATTTGAATTCATTTTTTTCTGCATGTGGCATGTAACAAAGGCTAACTTTATTCTTCTGGGAATTTTTGGTTGGTGAGGTTCTAGGTCTTATACTTGAGGGCCTGGCACTCTACCATGTGAGATGCTCTTCAGTGCTTTTTACTTTTAGCTTATTTTTAGCATAAGGGTTTTTATTGGCTTAGGACTGCCTTAGACTGCAATCTACCTATGCCTACGCTTATGACATAGCTTTTATCAAAATGTGAACCATGATGCCTAGCTTGTTTGTTGAGATGACAAGTCACTAACATTTTACCCAGGCTGGCCTTGAACGTTGAGCCTCCAGTGACTATCTCCCCAGTTGAAGGAATTATAGGCACGAGGCATATTTCTGCCCCTTCTGATGCCTTAAATAAGTTGTCCATTCTCCATTCTGTGTTCCTGACACTTTTTCAAAAACCATTCTTGCTGATTGTATTTATGTCTGAGCTCTCCAAATTTTTACAAATTATGTGTGCCCATATTTCTGCCATTGTCATGTTGTGTTTTGATTGCTCTTAACTTTGCAATAGTTTGAAATTGGGTAATGTCATGTGCCAAATTCCTTTCTTTCCCCTCGGCATTACTTGGGATTGTCAACATATTTTGTGTGTATGTCAGTCCGAAGCTTATTTTTTTCTTTTCCCATGAAAACTAACATTTGAATTTTTATAGGAATGGTGTTCAATCTATTGATACTTTGATTAATAAGGGCATTTTGATAAATTTAATCCTGCCAATCAGCAGGGACTGATACTTTTTCTAAATACAATTAGTTTCAACAATTTCTTTTTAGTTTTCAATATTTGAATCATTTCTCTTTGGTTATATCCATTAATATGTAAGGAATTGTGCATATGACATATTTCCATAATGTGATTTAACTGGAAATTCAAAATCCATTCAATGATTTGTAAGGATATGACAAAAAGTTATATGACAAAAAGTTTTCAAAATAATATTATTGGCTTCTGAACATATACAAAATAGGCTTTAGTTTAGCATTCCAAAAGTTTACTAAGTAGCTAAAATTCCTATTTTCTCAACAATAGAGCACAATTTATAGTTACACTTGGGTAGGGGGAGACTTAAACAATTAAATATTCTGCTTCTAAGTTCTTGAGAAGGAAACTAATAGAAAAGAGTGTAAATTAATATGCCTCACTTGCCTATAATTTTCATAGTTATATATTTGTTGTTGTAAAATATTTTAGGTTGGTCATACAATAAACAAACCTATTATACAAACCTAAAACTTTATAGTAGAATTTACAAATTGTCTTCAAATAAGACTGCATGAAGACCAAGTTATGATATTTAATATTGCCTCACTTGAAGGGAAATGAGCCATTCAAGCATTCAACATTTTGTAATAGACAGAGGATAAGGGAGTGATGATGCGCACAGCTTTCCCACTCAACCCTATTGCCATTTCCCAAATATGAAAAACTCAGAAAGAAGGGAAACACATGAAGGATGATTTAGGTTCAGCCTATTACTGCTCCATGCCTAATCTCTGATATTATTAGAAAAGCTTCTATTTGCATTGCAGCAACCTATGGGCTGAGTGTTTTGCTCCACATCTGAGAGACCGATTGGTTGCAGTTTGCCTGTGCTTTGTAGGGACTTCATACTCCTTGACAGGATGCCACAGGCACACACAGCTTGTCACAATACATAATGTTTGCAGAAATGATTTCTTCCCAATACTCACCTTCTCCACGAACACAAGTAGACTTTGTTTGAGGACATTCTATCCCAAGAAGATTTGTTTGATTTAGGACATTTAAGTCAACATTTCTTTTTTTTCAATATTTTGTGCATTTTTATTGTAAAAATGCTGTACAGAGGAGTTACAGTTACATGAGTAAGGTAATGAGTCCAACCTTTCTTAAGTACTTTGGGGTTTTATTGGCAAGATATACCTTATTTACAAAATTGCTTATAAATTAAAATGACCAGGCAGTGATTCCACTACTTTAAGTAGTATGTACTTTCACAATTTTTCCTCCAATCAGTTAATACAGCTGTCCCTTCCCTTTAGTCTATTTGTGTTCTATATTGGCAGTAAATTTCTTGTAGATGTTTGTTTTCTCTAACTTATGAGAAGCTGTAATTTGCATATACTCGAATCATTGCCATTTAAGCAGTTATTAATATAGACTGATGTTAACCTTTCTAAGCTAAAACCTATTTGTTGTTCTTTGTTACTTTCTGTATTTACAAACTTTCTTGCTTTTGTGGCTCTAATTGAGCATTTTCCATAGACATGGAATGTTAAACTATCTTCTGCCATGCTCTTAGGTCTCTGCATCTGGGACATGGCTGTGATTTTTTTTTAATTTAGTTTTTAAGTTTCTAATGTCTTGAACTTTCTTGAATGATAGAGGTGCTATTGTCTTTTAACACTATGGCTCTTGGCCAGCCTCTACTTAGCCTCAGGAGTTTGCTGTCATAGAAGCCTCAAATGAGCTTAGAAAATACAACTTTATCCCCATTTGCACAGAAGTGTTCAGGAATGGAGGGCTAATTATTTACTACTTACCTGTAATTTAGTCACTCGTGCCTATACAAAGAAACGGTACTAAAGCCTTTCAGCAACCATATTCAACAAGCCTTTGAGCTTGTGATCATCTGCAGATGCTCAGAGGGTTTTGGCCACTGATAGAACATGGAGACCCAATCTCTCTCCTAATAGTTGGCCTTTTGCCACACTTTCATTGACTTCTGTGAGTTGATTGCCTTATCGCAAAGTGATAATACTAAGTAAAACACAGTTTTACCTCTAAGACAAGGGCTACTGAGACTCTAGGATGTGACAACTTGTTCTAGAAATCCTTAAATGGATATGATACCTATCTGCAAAATGAGTAACCAGGCACAACATTTATGGCTCATTTCTGAAGTGGAGAAAGTCTTCGGGAGTGAGTACTGAGCACCAAGTAGTTAGTATTGGACATGGAATGAGCTGTAGAACTAGTTGGTGTCTGAGAAGTGAAACTGGACATGTTTGCTTTGACAGAACCCTCTCCTCCTCATGCTCTGTATCTCTTCCCCATTCAGTTTAGGTGAGAGTGGACAGCTACAGAGACACCAGCTTGGACATTTTTCCCCTCTTAAGACAGCCAGGCCAAAGCCCTGTGGCTAAACATTACAGAGATTATTTAAGGACAAGATTTATTAAGAATAAGATGATCTGGGAAAGATTCAGAACATCTGCTCTTCTTGTCTGTCACTGTGTTTCTCTTATAGACCTAATATGAACTGTATATTTTAATGTTTTTTTCAATCAAAACATTCCCTTTGCTGGGCGCTGATGGCTCATACCTATAATTCTAGGTACTCAGGAAGCTGAGATCTGAGGATCAAGGTTCAAAGCAAGCCCAGGCAGGAAAGTCCATGAGGTTCTTATCTCTAATAAACTATTAAGAAAAGGCCAGAAGTGACACTGTGGCTCAGGTGGTATAGCACTAGCCTTGAGTGAAAAGCTCAGACACAGCAGCCAGGCCCTCAGTTTAGTCCCACAACCAACCAAAAAAAATTTCCTTGGGAAAATCAGAACAATGATAATTACGCTCCTTCAAAAGCAATCCACAATGAGAAGTGTCTGGCCATTTTCTGATACTGAATCTTGTGTTAAATTTTTCACCATTTTCCTCCCTTTGTGACTCATGTCTTGATAGAGAAGCCTGCTGTATCCTTCATTGTCCATATCCAGATTCTGTATACAGTAGTTTCTGTACCCGTGTCTACGTCCTCATGTAGCTCATACCTTATCTCAGCCTCTTTGTTCTGTCAAACTATTTTCACAGGGGTGCAAGAAAGGAAGTACTGCTCTCACAAGAGATATTACTTTGAAAAGTAGCATACTCTTCCACAGCCTCATGACTCATGTAGGTTAATATCATTTTCAACCTCTGCAACATGTGTGCCAACAGGGCACCGTTTGAGTCACTGTGAAGACAAAATGTCATGCATACTATTTTGTGATATTGGTAGATAAAATATTACACATAAATAACATACATATATATTTCACAATAAAATACATATGTGTGTATATATGCATATATAGGTGTATATACCTATATGTATGAGTTATATGTATCTATTCATATATAACTACACTAATGTGTCCTGGGAAATACCTGAACTTTTTTATATTAAGTGCATGCCTCTCCTCTTTCTCTTTGAATGTGCATAGAAATGGCAAGTAGTTGTGCATGAGAAATGTCTCCCCTCTTTACAGTGCATTCTCAATAACCTCTTACCCAGAGACGCACCCTATAATAGCCTAAAAGTGGGATTGCTGGGTCATAGGGGAGCTCTATCTGGAGTCTTTTGAGGAACCTCCATACCACTTTTAAAGTGGTTGAACAAGTTTACACTCCCACCAACAATGCAGTAGGGTTCCCTTCTGTCCACATCCCCTCCATCATCTGTTGTTATTAGAGTTCTTGATTATAGGAAATAGAAGAGGCAATCCAAAAATTCATATGGAACAATAAAAAAAACCCTGAATAGCAAAAACAATCCTTAACAGAAAGAACAGTGCTGGAGGAATATCAATACCAAATTTCAAACTCTACTACAAAACCATAGTAATCAAAACAGCTTGGTACTGGCACAAGAACAGACCTCGGGACCAATGGAATAGAATTGAAAACCCAGAAATGAACCTACAGACCTATAGCCATCTAATCTTCCATAAGGGAGCTGAAAAAAATAGAATGGAAGAAAGACAGCCTCTTCAGTAAATGGCAAAATTGGTTAATCACTTGTAGCAAACTAAAGCTAGATCCTTATATATCACCAGCTACTAGAATCACCTCCAAATGGATCGAAGACCTCAGAATCAAAGCAGACACCCGCAAAACATTACAGGACAGAATAGGAAAAATCCTCGGTCTCCTTGGAACAGGCCGAAATTTTCTTAAAAGAGACCCAGAAACACAACAAATCCAAGAAAGATTGGACAAATGGGATTGCATGAAATTGCAGAGTTTCTGCATGGCAAAGGACATAGCTAGCAAGATCAATAGAAAGCCCACAGATTGGGAGATCTTCACTAGCCATGCAACGGATAAGGGTCTCATATCTAAAATATACCTGGAACTCAAAAAATTAAATCCCCCAACAACATATCCTCAAAGAAACAACTGCCCAATAAACAAGTGGGCTAAAGACTTAAAGAGAAACTTCTCTGAAGAGGAAAGAAGGATGGCTAATAGACACATGAAGAAATGCTCAACCTCCTTAGCCATAAAAGAAATGCAAATCAAAACAACATTGAGATTCCACCTCACCCCAGTTAGAATGGCTGTAATCAAAGTTTTTTTTAATTGAACTGAGTAAAGAACTTAAAAGAATAGGAAACAGAATAGTGAGTGAGAATCTTTCTCTAAAGAACCTCCTCAACCTTTCCCCTGTGAAAAACATGAATGGATTAAAAACAATAAGACATTAATACCCATTGAGACACTGTTTGGTTGTAAGAAAGAAGGAAATCTTCAAATGTTGAGTGAAATAAACCAGGATTGATTAGAAATCTGCACCAATTATTTTTAATATAAAAACTTAAGACAAATTCACAGAAAAAGGGGATGGTTTATTTGAACATAATCTTTGGCCAAGATGTCAAACATCTAAACTCACAAAATTTAAATTCATATCATTTAATAAAATATGACAAATCTATGCAATCCTGTAACCCATTCTTCCAATCAAAATTGTATACAAAACACACCATCCCCTAAAACTGCTTTTTATTTTAAAAGTCTCCCTAATTTCAGGCTTAGTACGAATTAAGTGATTTTGCATATCATGTCCTTTATTAGTTGTTTTGCAATATTTTGGATCATTTTTAATATAAGAAAAATTTTATCTTGTATAGATTTTTAGAGAATATATGTATTTTTATTTTTTTATTGTGAAAATACTGTACAGAGAGATTACAATTACATGGGCAAGATAATGAGTACATTTCTTATCAAGCATTGTAGCCTCCTCTTTTGTTTCCCCTTTCCATCCTTTCCCATCCTCCCCGCTCCCCCCTTCCCCACCCCGTACCAATGTTGTAAAGTTCGTTTTCGATATAACAACTTGTACATCTCCTTGTTGCAATGGGTCCACCTGTATCCCTAATTAGACGATTTGTTTTTCCCCTTCCCCTCCACAAATTATATTGATATCAAATACAGTGAAAGCAGGAGTTATACTGTGGGGGAGGGACATACAAAGCAACAAAGAAATCATCTTATAAATGTGTTAGAAACAATCACATAAAAGAAAAAAAAACATTTGAATACGTAAAGCTACCAGCATGACTATGTTTATTGCAGCACAATTTACTATAGCTAAGATACGGAACCAACCCAGATGCCCCTCAGTAGATGAATGGATCAAGAAAATGTGGTATATATACACAATGGATTCTATGCCTCCATCAGCAAGAATGACATTGCTCCATTTGTTAGGTAATGGAAAGACTTGGAAAAAATTATATTAAGTGAAGTAAGCCAGGCCCAAAGAAACATAGGTCCCATGGTTTCCCTTACTTGCAATATCTAGTATATGTCTGAGTCAAGCAGAAAAGGTCAGATAAGGTGATGTTAGGAAGAATATATATTTTTATATGTTATATTTTAGAGAATATATATATTTTTTAGAGAATGGAAGGAACATTTTTGCTAGTGATTTCATACAATTGTCAAAAGGGTTCTTTGATTATATACTATCATTGAACAATTTATTACCTCTTAAAATTATTCAAAATTTGGAAACTGAAGCCCTATTGATATGTGTGTGTCACTGAATGATTTTGTAATATTGTGTATTAGTCATGTAGAAAA
The DNA here is from genome assembly GCF_000151885.1 of Dipodomys ordii. NCBI lineage: Eukaryota > Metazoa > Chordata > Mammalia > Rodentia > Heteromyidae > Dipodomys > Dipodomys ordii. The sequence continues at coordinate 1,865,062 of NW_012267243.1, forward strand.
TACTGGTATAGAGTATAAAGCAGCTTTTCTGACTACGATATATTTGATTATATAATTCCAAAATTTTGTAGATTTATAAATATATTCATAAATTAATTTTATAATCACACATGAATTGGGAAGTTTATTGACATACTATTAAGACAAATTCCTAAATATTTCCATTAAAATAGTGTCAAATATGTAAATTTAATTAATCTCAATGGAGTGACCAAGATTTCTCATCAATTACAAATTGGAAGAAATTTGGCCACCACGGGTGTTGAAATCAGTAGATCTCCAGAGAATGTCAGCAGTAAGAGCTATATAAGTTCTTATTAGAAATCAACATCCAAATAAGTATTTCAGAAATCAGATGGTCTATATAATGTTAAACAAATGATAAGTGATTTAAAAAAACTTTACTTGCTGAAGAAAGCAGGAAGATTGAGGATTTTTCAGGTTTCTTTAAATTCTGTAAAAGCAATACTCATGCTAGTGAAGTTAGACTTAGTACTCTTCAGTTCTCAGGTAATTTTATATTTGTTAACATATATTTCTCTAATAATACTAACAAATGAAATGAAGAAATAGCTGTGATACACTTCAAATTTAAACATACTACTTACTATAGCTCCAAATGATTTATATATGTTCATAGAAGAGTCATTCTCGTGTTTTTAATGAGTATTTTTAATGTCCTTAATTGTTCTACAAGCCGAAGAAAGTTAACATGGCATTTCATGGAAATCAGCCTCGTAAGCAAAATTGATCTGTCAAGTAGTAAAGCAAAAGGTTAAGACTTCTAATATCTAACTGTTATGGCTCTTACTATGAACAATTTTTGATAATAGATCTGTGCATTAAATTTATAATGTTGTTTATAATGTCGATAGATATAAATATATAACCATATCATTTAATGATAAATAGTGTTCAGAACCATATCCATTATAGAAAAAAAATAGAAATAAAAACCGATTGATTTCTTCATACTACCCCTTGTATGTACATACAAAGGCTACTCCAGTTGCAGTTAGATTTGGGTTATTAAAAGGTTTTGATACTAACAAAAATAATCAATTGCTAAATATCACTGAAAAAAGAGAGGAACAAGAATGGACTGTATTTTTCAGGGGAATATAAATTAGGCTATTATGATGTAGTTTAAGAAAACAAGCATCAGATGGATTAAGCATAAGGAATTTAGAATTTGTTTGGATGGAGGATGGTTTCATTGTAATATTTCAAAGAGACGGTTTTAGATACTGTACACAGATAAAGAGGTACAGCAAGGAAACTGGCTATACATTAGCAATACATAATGGAATTTTCTATACTGAAAAAATCTTTCTTATGGGTGTTATTTTAATGGGGGAAATAAAAAGCCCACAAATATGTCTTTAAGAACAATTAAATGAGGAAATTGTGTAGGCTAACATGATTGTTATGATTTCATTTAGTTTAAAATTATCATAATTTTGGAGTTCATATCCATTATGAAACTGTTTAAAAAGCACATTTTAAGCATCAGACACAGAAGGGAATACTCCAAAATCATTTTTCAATTCTGGTACTTAGGATATAAGGAACACCAGTTGAATTTTCTTTTCTTATATTTTTTTTATTATTAAAGATACTGTACAGAGGGGTTACAGTTACATGAGTAAGTTAATGAGTATATTTCCTAACCAGCATTATTACCTCCTCCTTTGTTTTCAAACATCAGAGGCAGAAATGGAAACTCAGAGACTGGGATAGCCATTCAAAATTGGAGGAAATGAGAAAATACTTATATGCTGAATTTAAAAGGATATTTCATGTATTGAAAAACAAGGCAATAGCTCAGCAGGTTTGGTAAGGAAAAAATATATATCCTCTGAACTTCAAGATACTTTATCAATTTACTCTATCATGAGCTCTTAATTAGAAGCCCTACAGTGATGTGAATGTCTGCATCTTATTTGTAGCTGTCATGCATTGTCTAAATTCTTCTTGTCACTTTCACACACAGAGCCTGCAGCACATAGGCAGACATGGACAACCTCACCCTCTTCACAAAATTCCTCCTCATGGATGTCTGCAGCTCCAGAGAGCTCCAACTTTTGCAAAGTCTACTGTTCTTAGTCATTTATCTGGGAGCCTTAATTGGGAATCTTATGACTATTTTTCTAATTGTGACAGACAACCACCTTCACTCTCCAATGTACTTTTTTATAAGTAATTTGTCTCTCATAGACCTCTGTAGCATCTCAGTTATTGTTCCCAAATCCATTGTGAATTCCATGACAGGCAGCATGACCATCACCCTGAGAGAATGTGCTGCTCAGATTTTTTTCTACCTACTTTTTGCCACTGCAGAGTTTGCTTTCCTTGTGGTCATGGCCTATGATCGCTATGTTGCCATCTGCCGCCCTCTGCACTACGGACTCATTGTCACCCGGAAGATGTGTGCCCAGGCAGCAGGTGGCTCCTGGGCCTCTGGTCTGGTCTATTCTGCTGTCCACACCTGTGCCATGTTCACTCTTCCTTTCACAAAGACCAATGTGATCCAGCAATTTTTCTGTGATATACCTCAAATTTTGAGAATATCATCTTCAGAGGTTCAATTTTCTGAATTTGTAATCATTGCTGTTAGTGTGTGCATTGTCATAGGATGTTTTGCCTTCATGATTATGTCATATGTTAATATATTTACATCTGTGTTGAAGATGCATTCAGTGGAAGCTCGGAACAAAGCCTTATCTACATGCTCCCCACAGCTGTTCATCCTCCTTTTGTTTATAATTTCTGGCTCTGTAGCTGTCTTAGGTCCCATTGCAAATAAAACATCCCTTAAAAGTCTTCTAACAGCCATGTTCTACACCATGGTGCCCCCTTTCATGAACCCCATCATTTACAGTCTCCGGAACAGAGAAATTAACTCTGCTCTAGGAAGAATGCTCACTAGATCATCTCAGTTCCTAATCAAGGATTTTTGTCACTAAAAAGTGCTTCACAGGACTTGAGGATGTAACCTAGTGACAGAGTGCTTGCCTAGAATGTACCACATACACACAAAAAGCTGGAAGTTGCACTGTGGCTCAAGTGCTAGCCTTAAGCAAAAAGAAGCTCACTGACAGTGTCCAGGCCCTGAATTCAAGCCTCAGGACCAAACAAGAACAACAACAAAAGCTTCACAATTCTATTTGGAAGAAGCCTTCCTTATATTTGAGATATATGTGTGTATGCATATATATGCAAATATATATAGTTAAATTTGAATTTATCCTTGTTAGTTCCTTATTTTAATTGCATATCTTGCTGCCTACACTTACAATAGTAAACTATAAATGTTTCTCCCTTTTTTCTTACTAAGCTATGTAATTACTACAGATTCCTTTGCCATGAAAGGACTGAACAAATTTTCCTATACATTTCCAAACTTTGAAATTGATTTGTTAAAATTTCAGTAAGTGTCAATCTGCTAAATAAACCTATCCCTTACCTGAAAAAAATTCAATAAGATAAAAGGAGAGGCCACACATCATTTTTCCTACCTTTCCAGATACATATTCTTTTAGGACAATTTTCTTGCCTTGGATATTTCTAACCCAGATGAATCTGAGTGGTTGTCTTAAAATCTCTAATGTCTATATTATTTTTTCATTCATTCCTTTTGGCTTAAAATATTTCATTTGATTGCCCTTTAGTCAACAGATTTCCAACTCTTAAATTCATTTACTTGGTCCTAATTGTTGTTCTCTATGCTTCAAAATAATCTTTAAATTGGTCATAATAGCTTTCAGTATGAAGATCCTTCACTCTCTGTGTCAAATTTTCATCTTCAATAGTATCTATGCTGGAATTGTTTTTAAGATAGTTGTGTTTAGCAAAAAAACCATTTACTAATATTTGCCTCTCTATGTCCTGAAATTGTGTAATATTTATCACTTCCTACCATTTTTTGTCAGATTTGAGGATTTTTTATATGTAACATCATATCATCAGCAAACAATTTCATTTCTCTCCTAATGATTGTTAATTATTCACTTACTTATTTATGCACCTAACTCAGTCTTGCCTCAGTTACTATGAAGCCAACAGTGGACCACCAAACTGGAAATTCTTCCTCAGCCTCTTGAGTGCTGAGATTACAGGTGTGAACCATTGTACTAGGCCTCACTTCTTTTTCTTGTTTGCATGGTTTCTGATATTGTTTTCTTGAAGTGACCTTGTGTAATTTCAGTCCTATGCTAAACAGGAGGAGAGAGTGATATATCCTTGTTCTTTTCTAGATCTTTGAGGAAATGCTTTTATATTTTGAGTACTGGGTATGATTGCAGTGGGGGTCTTCTCATACATGGAGTTTATTTAGTTGACTTTGATCTTTCATGTGTGTGTGTGTGTGTGTGTGTGTGTGTGTGTGTTGAGACTTGAATTTAGGGCCTGAGTTCTGTCCGTTAGCTTTGTTCCTCAAGGTTGGCATTATACTACTTGAGCCACAGTTCCACTTGTAGCTTTCCAGTGTTTGTTTAACTGGATGTAAGAGTCTCATGAACTTTCCTGCTTTAGAATTGCAACCCTTATATATCAGATTCCTGAATAGTTAAGATTACAAGTGTAAGTCACTGTGCCTAGCTTTCTTCTTTAAAAATATTCTGTGATATATATATATATATATATATATATATGATGCAATTCTATGCTTCCATCAGAAAGAATAACACTGCCCCATTTGTAAGGAAATAGAAAAACTTGGGGAAAAATCATATAAAGTGAAGTAAGCCAGACCTAAAGAAACACAGGTCCCATGGTTTCCATTAATTGCAATAATTAATCTATGTCTAGGATAATCTTAGCAGATGAGCATAATCACTCAATAGCTATGTACATACGACATATAAGCTGACACTAAGGAAAATAAACTCCAAGACATGGACACAAGAGGTTTTTCTTTGTTGTTGTTGTTGTTTTTGAATGTCATGTGTGATTATGTTGATTCTTTTTTATGTTCTTTCCCCTATGGTACATCCCCTGTTGTTGTTGTATTTGATTCTGATACCCTGGTTTTATATGTTTATTTGTATGTTTATTTGAATTGGGGAACGGAAGGAGAACAACAGAATGGTGAGACAAAGGACAAGGGGGGAACCAACACAACAACGATATACACAAGACAATATGCTGGAAATGATCTGTACAATTTGGGGGTGGGGTCAGGAAGAGGGACAGTAGGAGAATAATGCGGGAGAGGTTAACAAATTTGACATCACCTTGTAACCCCTCTGAACATCACCTTGATAATAAAAAAACATTGAAACTTAAAAAAAAGAAAACTAAAGTAAAATATCACCAAAAGAAGAAAAAATATTCTTATTTGGTTTTATATCAAGGTATACTGTATTTATAAAATGCATTTGGAACTATGCCTTATAATAAAATATTCTAAATTAGTTTCAGAGTTCTTGATGGTAATTTTTCTTTAAATGTTTAATAGAATCTTTATAGTTCCTATACTGTGTAATTGACCTGAGAAGAGTTCACCTATCTGAGGAAATAAACATCAGTAGAAAAGAGAGAAGGGGAAAGAAAGCAAGAAAGCAGGAAGAAGGAAGGCAGGAAGGAAGGAAGAAAGGAAGGAAGGAAGGAGGGAAAAAAGGAAGAGAGGGAGAAGGAAGGAGAGCAAGAAGGAGGGAGGAAAGAAAGAATACCAAAGCAAAGAAAGAAAAAATACAGAAAGAAGAATGAAAGAAAGAAGAAAGGAAGCAACAAGAAAGAAAAAGAAAGAGGAAAGAAAAAATAAAGTAGGAAAAAAGGAAAGAAAAAGAAAATGAAAGGAAAGAAAGAAAAAAGATGGAAAGGAAGAAAAAGAAAAAAAGAGAAGAGAGAAACAGAAAGGGGGAGACCTTCATTCTTGGAACAAAATGTGGGCTAAAGTAACTCCTTTGACTACAGAAGTTTGTGAAAGAAAGAAAGAAAGAAGGGAGAGAGGGAGGGAGGGAGGGAGGGAGGGAGGGAGGGAGGGAAGGAAGGAAGGAAGAGAGAAAGAAAGAAAGAAAGGTTAATTTAAGGAAGGCCATCTAGTTGAAAGGAACACCTAAAACATTTATACCACAATGACCCAATTTTAGTATACTGACTAAATTTATATATTTTATACATGAATGAAAGCAATGAGATGAATGAAAACAAAACAATATGAGTTAATGTCAATAAGTAAAGCAAAACATACCATTCCTGTGCTTAAATAGAGCCTAAGCTATATATTCCTGTTAGAAAGCTGAACTTTGAATAACTAAGTTTCTATCAGAACTGAACAGACCACAATGAGAATGCTTTGAGTGTTGATAATTTTATCTTCAAATTGATGTTCTTTTTCTTTCCTTCTTGTGTATGCACACATGTGCTGATACCTGGGCTTGAACTCAGGACCTGTGCTCTTGCTCTACTATGTCACTTAAGATAAACACATGTATACCTACCTGTAACTGTAGAGCTCCATCAGCTAAAAATCCAGCCACAAACTGCTTCTGTGGGAAAATACTCTCAGGAGCTTAAGTGGAATTCTGCATTCCCTTGGTTTCAAGTTCATATCCACATTTAGAATCTGGTCTCCAATTGCTTCCCTCCTGGGGAATCTAGGTCTTAAAAAAAGAAATGTAGAAGAAGATACATGATCTTTCACTTCAATTTTACACCTCACTGGCTTTCTTCACCACTATTGTCGATTCCTAAATCTTCTCTGAGGTCCTTAGCATCTCTTTGGAGAGTAAGTCCAAACTGTCTCCACATATAGCCCCCACCCACTTGTTGTATGTGCCTTCATTTCAATAGCTTTTGCAGCCTATACCTAAAGACATAATCTGTTTTTCAGACAATTCTGGATCACTTTCTGTCTGGGTTTTCCAATGCTTGTCTCAAGCTGTGAACCCCATAATATACAGCTTGAGAAGGATAAGAAAATGCCTCTGAGAATATTTTTAAAGAAATTTTATAAAGTAAGGGGTAAGGAATGTAGCTTAATGGTAGAGTGCTTGCATGAAGCCCTGGGTTCAAGTCCTTGGTGCTACATAAACAAAAGATAAATGCAATTAATAAAAGGAAAAAATTCATTAAAAAGACATTTATAAAGTGTTTCAAATAAATTTGTATGTTCTTAAATTCTAAAGCACCCACCTTATACATGGAAAACTTACTGAAATTGAGAAATACCTTAGAATTGCTAGAGTCTTCAAATTACTATATGTATGTTGATAGAAGCAGAATGAATAATAATTATCATGTTCAGAGAGTGAATTTGGGACATTGTTGGAGCTGATATGATTTTTGGACTCAAGAGGAGACTAACAAGGATGATTTCGGGCTATTTTTACCTCACTAAGATTGTCTAAAGAAAATCTGTGACTTCAGTGTGGAGACAATGGCATTGAAGTTATTTTTTAATTATTTAAGTGAAGGCTGCACCATTTTATTGGAGATCATTTTGTGAGGTATTCTCATAAAACCACAGATTGTCACAAAGTGGTTTAGAATCAAACAAATTTAGAAGTCTTTGGGAAAAACTCAACTAATGCATTTCCATATTATTCTGTTTCAAGTTTTGTATGTGATGAAATATTCTTTTTTATTTAAGCTTAAAATAGACTTTGACCTGAGTGCGGTGCAAATTCTCCCAAATATTTAAAGGAAAAAAGGAAAGTTAATGATATATTAGAAATTATCCCTGTCATACGAGGAAGTCTCAAAACTGGTGCCAGGCACCAGTGACTCATACCTGTAATCCTAGCTATTCAGGCAACTGAGATCTGAATATCTTGGTTCAAAGACAACTTGGGCAGGAAAGTCTGTGAGACTTTTGTCTCCAATTAACCAGCAAAAGTCTGGAAGTGTATGGACACAAGAGGTTTTTATTTTGTTGCTGTTGTTTTAATGTACTATGTGATTTTTTTTTCTTTCGTATGTTCTTCCCCCATGGTATAACCCTTGTTGTCACTGTATTTGGGTCTGGTGCCCTGAATCTTATATATACCTTTTTTTCTAATTTGGGGAGGGGAAGGGAAATAACAAAATGCTGAAACAAGGATACAGGTTGACCCATTGTAACAATGAGACATACAAGACACTATGTTGAAAACGAACTTTACAACTTGGGGGGGAGTGAGGAATTGGAGAGGTGGGAAGGGGAGGGTACTAGGGGAAAAACAAAGGAAGGGTAACAATGCTTGATAGGAAATGTACTCATTACCTTACTCATGTAACTGTAACCCCTCTGGACAGTATCTGTATAATAAAAACATATTTTAAAAAATCTGGAAGTAGGTTTTTGCTCAAGTGGTAAAGCACTAGCCTTGAGCACAAAAGCTCAGGGACAGTGCCCATGCTTTGAGTTCAAGCCCTAGGACCAGCACAAAGGGGGAAAAAAAAGAAATCCACTAGTATTATATACCACATTAACAATATTTCGTTCATTTTTTCAGTTTTTAGTTTTTGATGATTCTGTCTTCTTTAAGTTATACATGTGGTATTCAAATGTACATATATGATATTCAAATGGACATCTTCAGAAGTGTTGGGGGAGGGGACAGAACTCAAAGGTAAAGGGTAAAATGTACAGCGGTGAAGCTCATTGTAGATCACTTCTATAATAACAATAGAATAATAATAATAACTATCATCAATGTAATTAGTCTCAGTGGGTTGGTCAAAAGAAGTCTGTGGAGACAAGTCATGGAAGGACTCTCAGATCTTCAGAAGACCTTGATGACCAAATCCCATAAGGTTTTTTAGAGATCCAGGGACAATAATGCCCTCAAAAATAATCACAAAGCAAAGAGTGAAGACCAAATCATACTTCCTTATTCAGTGAATAAAAATAGTGCTCTGCAAAAGGCCTCTCTGGCTCATGCTACATGAAGAGAATTAAACCTAGATTTATTGCTCCCGTACCGCTGTACCTTTGTGGAGGGTCCTGATGTACAGAGCAATATTAGATCTCCACCTTCAGGTACGTCTGGTTTTGATCCTGTGCATTCCTTTGTGAAAATTATTTGTAATTTCTCATTGGAAAATGCTCGAAATTTTCCAAAGCATACTGATCACATTCATTGTTATTAGCATTTTCATGTTTCCCTATCTCATGATTCTTTTTTCTATAATTTTTTGCAGTCCTGAGAACTTGCACACACTGAGCTAGCCCACTAAGCCTACCATTCAGCCACACATGCTGCCACTTGATTCTTCACAAGAATATTACATTCAATTACAGTTGTATATGGGGTCTACCCATCTTTACTCAACAAACGGACTTGAGTCTAGTTTTTATTTCAATACAGGGTAGTACTGCTTTCTCTCTGTATTGTTTTCAGTGTCATCGTGATCCATGGACCACAGCATCCTAGCAGACATGGATAATATCACGATCATCACAGAATTTCTCCTCATGGATATCACAAGCTCCCGAGATCTTCAAATCTTGCAAGGTTTGCTATTCTTAATGATTTATGTGGGAGCCTTAGCTGGGAATCTTCTGACCATTGTCATCATTGTGCTGGACCCACGACTTCACTTTCCAATGTTTTTCTTCATAGGCAATTTATCCTTGATAGATTTTGGTTATATTTCTGTTACCGTTCCCAATTCAGTCATCAATTCTCTGACAGGAAAGAAATGGATTTCTCTCCCAGCATGTGCCACACAAACTTTCCTATTCATCTTCTTTGGATCCACAGAGTTGTTTTTCCTAGTGGTCATGTCCTATGACCGCTATGTGGCCATTTGCCACCCTTTGCACTACGGGCTCACCATGACCTCTCGTCGGTGCATGCAGGCAGCAGGTGGCTCATGGGCCAGTGGCCTACTCTATTCTGCTCTCCACACAGGCACCATATTCAGACTTCCTTTCACCAAGTCCAATGTGATCCACCAATATTTCTGTGATGTACCTCAAGTCATGAGCATCTCCTCCCAGGCTGTGCAGTTTTCTGAGTTTGTAGCCCTAGGTGTGAGTGCTTGCATTGTTTTATTCTTTACTATCATTTTAGTCATGTCATATGTAAATATTTTTTCAACGGTGCTCCAGATGTGTTCATCAGAAGCCCGAAACAAAGCCCTGTCAACCTGCTCACCCCAGATAGCTACTTTTATTCTATTTGTGATTTCTTCACTGTTTGCTTGTTTGAGCCCTGTCTCTCATACATCCACTATTCAGTCCCTTCTCACAGCCATGTTTTACACTATGGTACCCCCTTTCATTAACCCCATCATCTTTAGTCTGAGAAACAGAGAGATTAAAAGTGCTGTGGGAAGAATGTTTAATAGATCTTTCTAAATAGGGAGAACTTTTGCTATTTGATTCCAAGTTAGTACATCAGGAATCAATGTAGAAAGAACAATTTTACATTGAATTACTACAAAAGGAGAGTCATTTGGTCACTTTGATAGATAAAACAGAAAATAAATAAATTAGTCATAGTTAATCATGTAAACAGAATCTAGTTTGAATAAATGAGTTTTATGTCTTCTACCCACCTTTTTAGGATCATATGTTTTAATTAAGAAAAGGTCTTGAAAGATAAATATTTGTTCCCCATGCACACTAACTAGATACAGGATGAAAGTTCAATTGTATCTAACTTTAAAGATATGCACTAACTTCTTTCTTTTTTACATTGTAGTCTAAATTTATTCTCATATATATTTACACAACTTTTTGCAGTAACTTCTTTTTAAAACATAATTAAGGTATTGTTCTTTAGTGCTTATATTTGGATTAAACAGTAATTTATGTGTGTATATGTTACACATATTATCATATGTATGACCTTTTATTTATTATTTCTACACATTATTTCAATGATGTACAAAATGCGGTTATATTAGATAATCACAGGGAAACATTGTTATGAACAAATTCATTCTTATCCATCCCAGGCATAACATAAGCTCTATTACAGAAGTGTGCTCTAGCCAAAGTGATTAGCTCAAAGAAAGCAGAGAACTGATGTATACACATGTACACAGATATCTGTCCTATGAATATTTTGAAAACTAATATAAATAATATATAACACCTAAAAGAAACAGATATGGAGCTGTAACACTTTTAAGATGAACATAAATCATGCGGATAGACTCTGAATAATCATAATGAAATCAAGGTGGTGGAATTCAGCTACTGAAGTCCCTATACTGGAATATGGATAGGAGAATGTGACAGGTGAGATAAAAGGCATCCTAAAGTTGGGATAGTGGAATCTAATAATAAAGGCAGGTAGGGAAAGAAACAGATTTGATTAGATACAGTATGAGTCCTACCAGAAAGAAAAAAGAAATTTTACTCACCTGACTCTCAGAACCCAATATGCAATTATAGTTTGAATAATGCTGACTTGATACACATTTGCAGATCTACATTTCAATAAAGGAATTTATACTCATAAAAGATTTTTCAGCTTCATTATGTCTACAGATTATACATAATAAATTCAGTCTTCTGCGTACATATTCACTGGTTCCTGTAGTCATTAAACACTAATAACTATGACAGTCAAGATTTGGGACCATGGACAAAATTCACAAGCACTCTACATCAAATATAATTGTTACATAAAGCTCAATCCATATGGAATATAGCTATGTGCATACATAGATTTATGTTTTCGATTCCTTCTAATAAATATTACCATAACTGAAAGCTAATGTGTTTTATTTCTTTTGTCTAACTCAAACAGAACACTGAAAAGTGAATATTGTCATTTCTTTTAACCATTTCATTTTATCTACATACTACATTTCATTTATTTATTCTCTAAGTCATGGATAACCTTATCCTTCCAAACCTTCCAAATCACAGCTTATTAAAATGTTTTATTGAGCTGGGATGTAGCTCAGTGGCAAAGCGCTTGCCTAGCAAGTGCAACGTCCTGGGTTTGATCCCCAGTACCAAAAAAGGCAGGACAAAAAAAATAAAATGTTTTATTGTTATTGTAAAGATGATATACAGAGAGGTTACACTTATAAAAGTCAGGTAATGAGTATATTTCTTTTGGAACAGTATCGCCTCTTCTCATGTTGCCTCCCAATTTTTCATTACTGAACCCCTCCCAACAAGTTCTAAAGTTCATTTTCAACATATTATCTAGTGAGTGTAACTAATGCCTTTGCTTGCTTTGTGTCCCACCACTTCTATGCTCCCCATACCTTCCCCCAGCAGCTAAACTTACATATGAGACAAAAGGTGTAGAAATAAAAAACAGTGATGAAGGAAGGGGGGAAAGCAAAATAATGAAAAGGCTCTAGTTTCCATTTCTTGGAGATCTTGGGAAAAAATAATTATATTAAGCAAAGTAAGCCAGATCTGAAGAAAGCATAGTTGCATGATTTCCCTCATTTGCTGTAACTAGAATGTGACTATAAGTCTATAAGTAAACGCACTAATGGTAAAAGACAAAACATATACTTGGACATGTTAAATTATTCAGAACATTATACATTCACACTGTGAGACCAAGGAGGATATTCTTAGGAGAGGATCACAAAGTCTCAATAGTTATGTGCATATAATCAGATAAAAAGATAAAAGTGATGTTTGCCAGAAGAAACATAGGTCCTATGGTTTCCCTTATTTGCAAAGAGAGAAGACTTTTAAAGTAAATTTTAGGGAGTATATTTGAGGAATGCTATTAGGTTACAGATGGGCAATAAAATGGCAAACAGTGAAACCAATTAAAATATACCATCAAATTTACTTTATGAAAAATTGTATTGAATCAGCATTATATAATAGATACTCATGTATTACACACATACAAATACAGCAATTATATGTAAAAATATTATCTTTAAAAATAACCAGTTATTTATACTCTCACAATGAACAACATGGAACTTATACCCGATCTTTGCCATAGCATAGGCAGCCCCAGCTATCCAATTCTTGGTATCTTATGTTCATTAAATTGTATCTTATTATACGTAACCTGCATTTGTCTGTTACTACTGAATTGAGTTTCTTATAATTGACAAATGTGAGAATTCTCCCATTGATATTAAAAAATATTCTGTTCCAATCTGATATTTCTGATTGTATTTATTCTTTGTAAGTTTGGAACTACTTATATTTTCCATTTGCCTATTGTCCTTTGTTGAAGAGAGAAATTTTAATTCAATGCAGAAAATTATTTGAACTACATCTTCTATATTTTTATCTGATTTTTGGCATTTATACTAACCCAAGATAAAGTTCTCTTCTACTCTTTATGTGCTTTCATCTTTAAATATTAACTTTGAATCTGCCTTCAGTCAAATCATTATCAAAAAAAGATGATTCTATCAAACATCTATCAAACAATCTGTTTTTCTTTTGCTAGGAAAAAACCTTTTGTCAACAAATAAAATTACTTCAAAATTAACTTAGACCCATTTCTGATCACTCTGATCTATTCTTTCAAAATTCTTATTTTTGCCTCAGAAATATATGACCTGCTAAATATTTAGTAATGCGATATGATCTTTACAGTTATTCCCCAGATGAATATCGTTCCCTTTTCTTTTTGAACCACTGAAAAGATATAAAACCTATTATAATTTAGTGTATGTAATTCCGTGGTGCTGTACATAAATAAATAAACTATATGATTAGTCATATAATTTAGTAATTTATTATATTACAATTAATTAATAAATAATGTATTAATTGTAATTAATAAATTGCATTTATGCATTGTATTTATTTATAATTAATAAACATATTTTATTGATTATGATTAATTATATGTGTTCAGATACATAATGGTATATATTAGTTATATATTTATTAATATATAATTCTTAAAATGTTAATTCTATCATCACAATAAATACTACATGTTACTATGTAATATATGTATTTAATAATCTATTATATTCCACTGTATATTACTTATATATACACATTTATATTTATTAATACGCATACTAAAAGGTGCAAAGAATTATATCTTTTTGACAAATGTCTAGTCTATTCTGTCAAAATGATTTCTATGATACATGTCCATTATAAATTATTTATTTATAATATATTGCAATTAACCAATTAATTATATTATTGTATATTATATACATATTAAACTAGTATATAATTAATATATAATTATATCAATATGCAATAGTTTATGTTATACAATTAATTATATTAACATAATTATACATATGTTATATGAATATACTTATATCAGTATATTAATATATTCATGTAATTATGTTGATATAATTATTACATCTCTACATTAACATATGAATGATTAATATATTAACATATAATTGTGTTGATTCATAATTAATATGCAATATATATATATGTTTGTTGGTGGTAGTGATAGCCGTGGGACTTGAATTCAGGGCCTGAGCACTGTCCCTGAGCCCCTTTGTGCTCAAGGCTAACATTCTACCACTTGAGCCACAGCTCCACTGTTTTGAGTGGTAAATTGGAGATAAGTATCTCACAGGTACTTTTTGTACCATGATCCTCAAATCTCAGCCTTCTGAGTAGCTAGGATTATAGGCATGACCCACTGGCACCCATGTAATATATATATATATATATATATAATACAATATGTAATATATAATTTTATAATTAATTATTTGTATTGGTATATAATTAGTAACATATCTTAATTAATTATACATTTATTTGTGTGTAATTATTACATAATATTATATAGTATATGTACAATTATAATATGCTATATAGTATCTATTAATATAAACATGTAATATATAGTATATATTGTATAAATAATATCTATTATTTACATATAAACATATTTAAATTTATTAATACCCACGCTAACAGATGCAAATATTAATGTGTTTGGATACCATGTCTGTTCTCATCATTTGCCCTTTTTTACATCATATTTCTCTGTTTAGTTGAAAGAGCTCCTTAAATATTTTGATTACCACACAGTTTTTGAATATTTTCTAAATATGTTCTCCCATTCTCTTACTTGTCTTTTAACATCATTCATACTTTCCCTTTATGCAAAGGAAGTTTTTAATTTAATGTAATATCATTTGTGAATTTTTGCTTATGTGCCCATGCTTTCTGTTTGTTCAAGAAGTTTAAGGTTTCAAATCCATTTTGACTGATTATCTGTATGATGCATTATAACCAGTTTTAGTTTTTGCACGTGCATATCCCATCAAGGTGGATCAATATTTAAAACATTTTTATAATTTCCATAAATTTCAACTATAATTTAAAAAGTAAAACAAATTTGATCTGTAGATGGTTCTTTCCCCATATTGAGGGCTTGACGTTCTTGTCTAAATCATTTGACCAAATGCAGGAGGATATTTATCTGGGTTCTTTATTGCATTCTTGTCCTATGTTCCTATATTTGTGCTAGTACCACATGACTTTGGCTATTATACCTTTGAACTATTTGAGAATCCAGTTATATAGAATCTCCTCTTCTTTTTAGAAATGTTTTATTTAAAACATTAGGTTGCTAAATGAGATATTTGTTCTTTTTTATAAGCATTTACAACTATGACTTTCCCTCTTAATCCTCTTAATTTGAAAACCATTGCTTTAGATTTATTTCATTTACTTTCTAATTCACCTCAACATTTTGCCATGCCCCTTATGATTTCCTTTTTGATTCATTTTTAAATGTTATTAAATTTTTATATATTTGCAGAATTTCCAGTATTTCTAGTTTCATTCTATTATTATTGAAGGGATACTTTTTTTTTTGGTCATGGGGCTTGAACTTTGGGCCTTGACATTGTTCCTGAGCTCTTTTTTTTTTTTTTTTGTCGGTCGTGGGGCTTGAACTCTGGGCCTGGGCGCTGTCCCTCAGCTCTTCAGCTCAAGGCGAGCGCTCTACCACTTGAGCTACAGCGCCACTTCCAGTTTTCTGGTGGTTTATTGGAGATAGGAGTCTCACAGTCTCTCCTGCCCGGGCTGGCTTTGAACCGCGATCCTCAGATCTCAGCCTCCTGAGTAGCTAGGATTACAGGCGTGAGCCACCAGCGCCCGGCTGTTCCTGAGCTCTTGAGCTCAAGGCAAGCACTCTACCACTCGAGACACAGCACCATTTCCAGTTTTCTAGTGGTTTATTGGAGATAAAAGTCTCATGGACTTTCCTGACCAAGCTGGCTTGATCCTCAGATCTCAGCCTCCTAAGCAGCTAGGATTGCAGGTGTGAGTCCCCGGCACCCAGCTGAAAGGATGCTTTTTATTGTTTGAATTCTTTTTACTTTATTAAGACTTTTGTGGCCTAATGTTGCTCATCACAGAAAATGTTCCACTTGTAATTGAGAATATAATGTGTATAGTGCTTTTCTGAAAAATAAATGTATTCCTGACATGTCTGTTAAATTCAATTTTTCTGAAAATTTTTTTTATTTTTAAGATAGGTCAGCATTGTTTTTGCCAGTTCCTTTGGGGTGCAAGTAAATACAAAATCTGCACATGTACAACTTAATGTATTTTCATGTGTGTAACATGAGTCTTATCAAAAGCAGGCAAAAGTAAATCATTGTGGATATATACCATATTTTCTTAATCCATTCATGTACTGAGGGGCATCTGGGTTGGTTCCATATTATAGCTATGGTAAATAATGCTGCAATAAACATAGTCATGCTGGTATGCCTCCATCAGAAAGAATGACATTGTCCCATTTGTTAGGAAATGGAAAGACTTGGAAAAAATTATATTAAGTGAAGTAAGCCAGGCCCAAAGAAACATAGGTCTCATGGTTTCTCTTATTAGAAATAACTAGTATATGTCTGAGTCAAGCAGAAAAGGTCAGATAAGTTGATGCTAGGGAAATGAACCCTAAGATATGTATTTAAATGTTTTTTTCATGCGATTATCTCTAACATATTTATAATTTCTTTGCTGCTTTGTATGTCCCTCCCCCATGGTATAACCCCTGTTTTCACTGTATTTGATGTTGATATAATTTGTGGAGGGGAAGGGAAAAAACAAATCGTTTATATAGGGATACAGGTGGACCCATTGCAACAATGAGATGTACAAGTCGTTATGTCGAAAAAGGAACTTTACAACTATGATGGGGGGGGAGGAGAGAGGATTTAGTGGGAGGGGTGGGGGAGGATGAGAAGGGTAAACAAAGGAGGAGGCTGCAATGCTTGATACGAAATGTACTCATTATCCTGCCCATGTAATTGTAACCCCTCTGTACAGTATGTTCACAAAAAATTAAAATTAAATAAAAGAAATGTACTCACTATCTTGCCCATGTAATTGTAACCTCTCTGTACAGTATTTTCACAATAAAAAAATTTTAAAAAGTAATTCTCATTTCTACAGCTTCAAAATCTTGAACATTGTAATATGTGTAAATTTTATTTTGCAAATGTGAAAAAATTAAATACATGCTTTACTTAATGTATGCATAGTAACAAATCTATATCTACCTAAACAGTGGTAATATTTGTCTGACCTCTTTAGAATATCCTAATTCTGTCAGGCTCTTTAAAATATTCCAATTCTGTCATTTTCATGTCTATATACTAGGAAGCTTTCCTACATTTTCATCCCATCAACTTGGTTTATGCAGGAGTACATTTAATGTTCAGTGAATATCCAAAACACAAGTGTATGTTGGCTGTGGACACTAATTATGTCTTTTAAGTAATGAACGTTTTCACTCTCAAGTTACGAGTTTGTCTACATATTTCCCCAGGAACCAGCCATCAAGAAATCTTGGCCTTTCTAAAGTAGGACATAAAAAGAATACCTTCCCTTGGTCTGTACAGAGATACTGAGATGATAGACAAATTGCTCTTCTTTGCCTGTCAGATTTAAAAGGAAAATCCAAATAGACTAGATAATATGGCTCTACACTTTATCTTTGTCCCAGAAAAACTAGTTATGGAACAGAAGTGATGAAAATGCCTAACTGGTGAAAGAAACTCCACAATAGATGACAATTTATAGTTTATTGCAATGTTACATGGGAGGTACACTATAGTGGTCTCTTCATTGAGAGAGCAATTTGCATAAACAAACTGGTACAGGCACCATCCAGAGCCATGTGCTCCATACAGGAAAATATGTCTACTTGGATGGAACAAACACTTTCTTCAGGGCCATCTGCATGTCTCTGTTCCTCAGACAGTACACAAGGGGATTCAAGCTGGGTGTGAGGACAGAGTAGAAGACGGATACTACCCGCCCTTGAGTGGGAGAGTACTGGAAAGAGGGCCTCAGGTAAGCAAAGCTTCCAGTGACATAAAACAGAACAACAGTAGCAAGGTGAGAAGAGCAGGTGGAGAATGCCTTCTGGCGGCCACTGGCTGAGTGAATCTGAGCAATGGTAGAGATGATGAGAACATAAGAGATGATGGTGAGGGTAAAAGCACTGAGGATAATGCAGCCACCCACGGCAAACCCAACCTCCTCATTCATGTGAGAGTCACTGCAGGAGAGTCTCATGATGGGGGAGCTGTCACAGAAGAAGTGGTCAATGACATTGGGCCCACAGAAAAAGAGAGAGAAGGTGTTGGCAGTGTGGAAGATGGCATAGAGCGCTCCACTCAACCAGGCCACCATGACAAGCTCTGTGCACAGCTTCCTGCTCATAATGACGCCATAGAGGAGAGGTCTATGGATGGCTAAACAGCGGTCATATGCCATAGATGTGAGCAAGAAGCACTCAGAGGCACACATCATTACAAACAGAAAGAGCTGAGCGACACACTCCCCAAAGGAAATGGACTCAGAGCCCATTAGAGAATTGGCCAGTGCCTTGGGGACAGTGACCGAGGTGTAGCACATGTCCAAGAAGGACAGATTTTTTAGAAAGAAGTACATGGGCGTGTTGAGGCGGCTGTCTAGAGTCACAGCTGCAATGATGGAGATATTTCCCAAGACAGCAAAGAGGTAGATGAAAAGGAAAAAGAAGGTGCTAATAAGCTTCATTTCGGGCATATCTGAGAAGCCCTTAAGAATAAATTCAGTTACAGTGGTCTCATTTTTCATTTTCCTTTCTAAATTGCAGAGAGAATCCAATAGCATTCAAAAGGACTGATGGTATTTGAGAAAGGCAGTGTAAAAGAAAGTCACAAGGTGGTCCGTAGATGAGCAGGGAAGTAGATCTGATGCCAATCATAATTCACCATTCTCATGCACTTGGCCCTTGTTTTGCTTTGCTTTCTCTCCTGCTCCTTCACTGTCCGAGAGATAACAGATTCTAGATCAATGAATAAGCATGTACTCTTTTGAATAGTAATCATACTGAATTCAAAGGATAGTCTGATTCATTTGGTAATTATCTACAAATCAAATTTTATATTCACTAAGGTGTATTGATGTTGCTTAGGAGATGGATCAAGGTATTGATTTTCATCGGAATGCTCACACCCCTAGTTTGTCCTTCTTTCCTTCCTTCCTTCATTTCTTTATCTGTGCTAATTGTGGGGCTGTAACTCAGGGTCTTGCAGTCTTGCTTGGCTTTTTCCCATTCTTGCCACACCTCTATTTTTGTTTTTTTTGCTGGTTAACTGGAGGTAAGAGTCATAGATTTGTTCTCCCAGGCTGGGGAAGACTCCAAACTGGGCTCTTCAGATCTCAGCCTCCTCATATCTCTTCAGGCGTGAGCTACCAGCTCCATTTTTTCATATATTGTTTATGCAATATAATCTTACTAACTTTATTTAAGCTGGCCTCCAATTCACCATCCTCTGTCTCTACCTTCTAGTAGCTAGGTTTGAAAACTTGTATTATCATGTCTGGCATCTATCAGTCTTTATATATAAAATATTAGTGATTATTACAGGAAATGAGAAAATAATAATGTTAAAAAATCATTTAAGCATACTTTAATTTTGAAAAAAAAGTATATGTATCACTAGGCTTAAATTTAAGGCCTCATACTTGCTACGATGATGCTCTACTACTTAAATTGAATTCCTTGTTCTTATTTGCTTTAGTGATTTTCCAGATAAGCCCTAACATTTTGGATGGGCTGGCATCAAGAACTATATCCCGCTTTCCATAGCCTCCCTCATCGCCATGGCCTGTTGGTGTAGATAGGGTATTGCTAACTTTTTGCACAAGCTAAGGAATTGTGATCCTACAGATCTTTGTCTGCTGTGTACCTGGGAGTTAAGATTTGAGCCCATCTCTGACCTTATCATCATATTTTCCTAAGATATTATATGGTCAAAAACTAACAGAATTTCTACTCTTCTAATCTCCATCTGATTTGTAAAGTACTACAAATTATGAATTTTAGGAAATCTCACTGGATCAGTTTGGTAAGATTTTCATAACAAAGTAGCCCATAGTGGTTGGTTTAAAAAATGCAAATATATTTCTTACAGTTTTGGAAGCCAGAAGTCCAAAAACCAAGTGTGGGGCAGGGTTCATTCTTCTGGAGAGCTGTAAAGGAAGGATATATTCCAGCTTTCCCTCCCAGGACTATAGATAGTTGGGTAAATAATTTCTATGCCTATCAGCATGTAGATTTCCTTTTATAATAAGGACATGAGAATATTTACTATACACATTACTACTACCATGACTACTACAACTACTGCTATACACACACACACACGCACACACACACACACTTGTCTCAGAGGTTATTGTAGCATATAGATTCCATGCAAATTTAAAAAACAATGAAAATTTTTTAAGACAGATATTGATGAAGGAAATTTCTAAGTTACCACATAAAGAATGGGAAGGACTGTCATTGATTGAAAGGTTACAGACTACAGCTGGAGAAAACATGCAGGTCTTTGAAAAACTCTGTCTACATAGCCAATAGTTATGGCATTTGGAGAAACTCTTCAAAGAGTGCAACAAATTATATAACATTCATTGTAGCTTTCATTAAAGACTACATATGTTTGGTTGATAATAATGTTCGGTAGTTGTCATCTTGGATCAAACTCCACCTTATCCATACTTGTTATATATCTTTTATATAGCTTTAACTTTAGTTTATTTTGTTGTATTTTTACATATTATCCAAAGGCATCATTACTAAACAAGTAAGTAGGACTTTGTTATAGGTTAAACCTATATGTAAAAGATATAAACTTTAATATTTATCTATTGAATTCTTAGTTTCTTCTTTTTCTTTCTTTCTCTTCTGTATCTCTCTTCACTCTCACATGCATAAAAAAGTTTAAAAAACCAACTTTATTAATCAAAGCTTACAACTTTATTAATCAAAACTTAAAAGATTATCTTTAAAAATATTAGTTAAAATTGATATTTGAATTAAAAATATTATAACATGAATATTCACACTAAAATGGATTCTGTATGCTATGGAATGAATTTACCTCTTATATTTCTCAAAAATCTGAAAATAAATGCAGGTATTGTTAAGCATATATTGTTAAACTTTTGCCTCACAAAATGTCAACATTTGAAGAGGTAAAGCAATTTTCAAAGCTATGGTTTTTTTTTTTACCAAAACTGGAGTGTTACCTAGGTGATTTAATCATTGTTCTAAACTTATATGTAGATATACCTAGGGGAAAAAAGAATAAAATGAATAAGAAAATCAGAACATTCTTAAAAGAGAAAAATACATTGAAGGATGGATAGAGATGGGACTGTGGATCAGATCAAGAACATTTCTAGTGATAAACGTAAATCATGAACAAAAAGTTAAAGACAGTAGTTAGACCTGGAAGCACAGATTCATATATAAAAGCAGAAAGAAATCAGTGCTGAAATAAACTCACTCAGACCTCTCTTAAGTTGATAGAACTTTGTCTGAGATGAATATCCCAAGATTCATCCTAAGAAGCTGTTTAATTACCCTAAAAATGCTCTGATATTTCCCTTCATATGCAACGGCAATGTGTGATTAAGCCACCATTCACACACATGAATAGCATCTATAATTTAAGCTCTGTTATTTAAATTAGTAATGGGCTAAAAAAATTATAATCCTAAAAGGGAGATTAGAGATTATTCCCTAGACTTTAGACCAGCCACAGTGGCTAGGGTAGCTCTCCCTGGACCTAATTTTTGAAAGAATTCCTACAAGGCCTTCTCTAATTAGTTCACGCCAAATATCCAGTAGTTAGTAATTCAACCCATGTGTGCATAAAAATCCATATGAAATACCTATTTATTGTTAGAATAGAAGTCAAATTATACTAATATAGAACTTAAAATCAGGCTGCCACCATGACTGAATTGCTTGTTCTTATTTGAGTACTTGTGCAATGATTCAAGAAGGTGCATTTTAAGTTGTCAGAGTTTGATTTCTGCTTTCCCAAATGAAGAACTGATGTGTTTACAATTTGTTCACAGTTAAAAAATTGAATATATACACAATACTTTGTGACGCAAGCTGTACTAATTTTGTTAACTTTATTTTCTGCCAGTATTAGCCAGTTCAACATAAAGTGTGTTCATTATTCCAACTTACACAACACAATTAATGCTGAATTTTATGCTAGATATCTAGTTATATAAGAAATAATTACTTTGTTGCAAAGATTCATTATTTTTATTACTTTAAGAGTTGTTTAAATAAATGAGAAATGAGGTTATATGTATGCATGCTAAAATGGTAATAGGACTAGTGTGAAAAATGATTCAATGAGCATGAGAATACTAAAATCTCTTCAAGATCCTGATTTCAGCCTGAAATCTCTGCTATTTCGTAATCATGATCCAAGGCCCATCTGGGCAAAAGTGAAAAATCAGTGGAAAATCGGTGTAAGACCAATGGAAAACCATTTGGTATACAAACCAAAACAAGAAAAATAGACCTAAAAGGGAAAAGGGTTTGGTTCAAGTGATAGAGCACTTCCTTAGGAATCCCAAGGCCTTCAGCTTAATCACAAGTACTAACAAAAACTAAAAAGGAATCTTTTTAGTTTCTGGATAAACACCTATATATAGGGTAGCTAGACTATAAGGTAACATTTTAAGGGAGCATCCAAACTGTTTTCATTATTTTCTTTATTTTCAGAAGATATATGTCCCAATCCAATAAATCTCACAAAGTTTAACAGTGGCAAAGCCTTGAATAATTCCAGTGAATCTCCCATGACTCAAAAAATTATACTATTTGCTCTTTATCTCCTTACCAAATAGTTTGCAAAACATAAACTAAGCCAGATCTGATGGCATACTCCTGCAATCTCAACACTGTAACTCTGATAGGAAGATAGTGAATCCTAGGGCAACACAGCTGCATAGGATAATCCTGTATCCAAACAACAGACACGTGTAAATTTAATATGAATTATATATGCCTGTATATATAATTAAACTTAAAATATGTTCTATGTATATCAACATATTCTGTTGTATATCCATGTATATAATAACACACAAAATTCAGCACTTTTTTGTATCTGAACAATGAACAAGATGAAACTGAAATCAGAGAAACAACTCCATTCAAACCAATAATACCTAGGAATAAACTTTCAACAGGGGAAAGACCTCTATAATGAAAACTATAAATCCCTGAAGAAAGTAATCAAAGAAGACATGGTATAAAGGAATGATTTGGATGTGTTCACATTCAAAGTTAAAGCACAATTAGTATTGAAATGCTTTCTTTCAGATTTATTTTGAAGTGTAGAAATCAACCTTTACTACTGTAAAAGAAAAAAAGAGAAGCAGAAAATTAAATAAGATGTGAACATATTGAAATTTAAGATTATTTTCTTGTGTTGAATGCCTCAAAGTTGTCAATATAATTTGCCTTTTCAAATTAAACTATGCATATGTTACTCAGGTATAATGAAAATCAAATCAGCTTTGCTTTGAAAAATATCAATTTGATTCAAGAACTTATGGGTAAGCCAGGATCTGAGGTTCATGGTTTGAAACCAACACAGGCGGGAAAGTCCATGAGATTCTTATCTCCAATTAACCACCAAAAAGCCAACAGTATACCTGTGGCTCAAGTGCAAAGTGACAGCCTTGAGCAAAGAAGCTTAAGGACAGCAGCATGGCCCTTGAGTTCAAGACCCAGTAATTCACACACACACACACACACACACACACACACACACACACACACACACACACACTGTATAGATACTTGTAATAACAAATGTCAGAAATAATAAGTATCTGAATCTGCTCCCTCATATAGATGCACCAAATTGCGATTGAGGAATGGGAGAACCAAAAATCATGACGAAATAGAAAGGTGAGAAGGTAAATTAGAAAACAGGGTACAGCTCTAGACCAACATTGAGGCAATTCTAGATTTCCTACAAGATCTATGCTCACTGTTGGTGGAAAGTAACTCTCCTTGTTTACAAAATAGCACATTACGAGATACTTTATTTTGCTCCTAATGTTGTATCGAAGGCACCATGTTGAATCTTAGGTCTTGAAAGATCTGAAAAAAAAATAACAAACTTGACTCAAGAGGTCGTAAGATGCCTAGTGACAGTGTCCAGAAAGAGGTAACAGAAATGTATCCCTGTCACCTTACTTATGTAACTGTAACCCCCCAGTTAATCACTTTGACAATAAAATTTTTAAAAAACACAACCACACAAGGCTATCCTGGAGGAGAAGAGGGTCTGACATGGACTTGCTGAGAAGTTTAAGGAACAGGAATCATGGGCAGTGAAGCATGAGGTAGCCAATTGCCCTATCCTCCCTGGCAAAGAACAAGTCCCATAGTCTAAGGTTCACCAAGGAAACAGAACAGTGACCCCTTGGCTGTCAGAGTTCTCCATTTCCTGGAGCCCACTGACTGCAGGGTACTGCCAGTTGGGGTTTGGGACTAAGCTGGAGGACTTGACAGAACAACCACAGCTGAGGGTGGCTATTGTGTCTGGCAGGAGATAGCCACAGAAGGTATCTTTGGACAAGCAGACTAATGTGCTCCTCCTGAGATACACTAGGAAGGTTCAAAACTGAAATGCAGTGGTTTGTGGCCTTACTGCCTGAAGATTACAAGAAAAGCTAAGGATACCAGATGCTGGCAGATGCCCAGCCTCCAGGAGCTGGAGGTGAGCTGCGGATGGTTGTTGAGATGTGGGAATGAGAGCTGTTAAGTACAGGACTTGGGGATTACGTTATTTCCACTATCCCCTTCCATCCCACAGAGCAGTGAAATGCTTGACAGGTCACTCAAATTACCTAAGTCCCTCAGTTCTCTAGCACCAGATCAGGACTCAATGCTCTATTTGCTCCCCTACTATCTGGTACATTCAAGGGATACCCCTAAGCTTGAATGCTTGTGATACTAAAGATACAGACATAGGGGTCTATGCATCATGTAGGAACCTGTCTTGTCCACAGACTTCAAAACTGCTTTGCGGCCCACACTGAACTCCAATAAATGACTATGGGAAACTTCTAGGGAAAAAGAAGCATGGAAGCAGACATTGACCTGTACTGGCCCCACCTCCAACATCCAACACCAACTCATACACTAGATGCTACAAGAAGCTTTCCAGTTGGTTTTCCTGTCTCTGAACGGGGCTAAAGATCACTTACATGCCTAAGCACATAGGTGAAAGCTTAACTACTAAGCTACCCCTTAGTCCAATGATAAAACACTACACACCAATTCTGCCCCACACGGACCTGCCCTGAACACTAAGAACACTTCCCCCAAAATTTGAACACAGATTCACTAATGGACAAGCACAAGAAATATGAAAAATCTAGGCAATAGACTCCAAAAGTCAACAACTATACAGTACAGGACAAGAACAATAGTGAAGGAAATGAAATCTCAATTCACAAAATAGTTATAAAAATGAGCAATGGTGTCACTGTAACCCCTCCGTACAGTATTTTTACAATAATAAAACATACAAATTTTAAAAATGAGCAATGGAGCCAGGCCTGAAACAAAAAACATTCCCATCTACAATACACACAAAAGCTATCCTTCATAATTGAAAAAGAAATAAGACCCTCTGTGATAAACAGAAAGAAAAGGAATTTGTGACCCCCTAAGACAACACTGCAGTATATACCGGAAGGATTCTATGTGGGGAAGAAGAGGCAAACACTGTGAAAATATGCAAAAGTGATTATCACCAAATGAGTAGATAAACAAATGAACTTTAGGAAAGAATAAAACACAACAAATTTTTAAAAGTCAAAATTGTATTAATTACTGCATACTTTTCAATGGTAATCACTCTGAATATTGAAGACATGAAGGCTTATTATGTGAGAAAAGCCATCTTTTTATCAAGGAGTATTGCTTTCTTTCTGTCAACTTGTGTTATTTTTATGAAAAGCTCCTGCGTTGGCCAGATGGTTGGCCCCCATGGGTTGTACTTTAGTCAAATACCGTTCCTGTTATGCTTTAAGAAATCTGTACCTGTTAGTTAAAACATGCTGTTGCAGATTGTGAACGTAAGCTCAGCCAATCTGAGCAGAGGAGCGGGGCCCAGTGCATTAGAGATAAAAGGGGAACAGGCCAC
This sequence comes from Dipodomys ordii, assembly GCF_000151885.1. Lineage (NCBI taxonomy): Eukaryota > Metazoa > Chordata > Mammalia > Rodentia > Heteromyidae > Dipodomys > Dipodomys ordii. Next base: position 1,891,438 of record NW_012267243.1, read on the forward strand.
GGCTCTGTGTGCTTGTCAGATTTTGGGCTGCTTGCACACCAATCTGCAGAAGCAAACATTGCCTTTCCAAGTTCCTTTCGATTGATGCCTTCATTCCTACTCCTATTCCTATTCCAAATCAACATCCCAAGGCATACCTAACCTAACTCTAAATGTTAATGATTTCAATTTTCCAAAGAAAAGATACAGAATGCCACAGTGGGTTTTAAAACAAGGCTCAACCATTTGCTAGTTACCAGAAATACACTGGCAAAGCCAAGTAGAGGCTTACAGTGAAAGGAGGAGTAAAACGGAACTGAAAACAAGGATTAACTATACTCGTCTCATTAGGCAGACTACAAAGCATAATTATTCAGAGAAAAGATCACTTCTTATTGATTAAAATATTTATGCTACTCAATTATACTAGACCTGTTTTCTCTCTCAAAATCCAAGGCTGTTTTTCTTGTGTTTTTGTTGTTTCTATTGAGATATGAGATCATGGTGTAGCCTGGTCTCAATATGCATTATCCTCCTACCTCGGTATTCTAAGTGCTGGGATTCAAGGTATGTGCAGCATGGTCAGTGCAACTACTATTTTTCCACAGAAAACTATCCTAAAATGTACAGGAATTACAAAGAGAAAAACAAAGACCATGTTAAACAAAATACTGGAAACACCTGAAAAAAAACATGTTAAGTCAAATAAGTCAAGCCCAGAGAGACATAGGATAAATGTTTTCTCTCATATGTGGAAGTTAGAATTATACACACACACACACACACACACACACACACATACACACACACACACACACACACACACACACACACACACACACATACACACTGTGGTATAGTATCCAAATGTAAGTAAGTGTATTAATGGAAATACGGTAGATTCAGGGATACCTCAAGCAATATATTTTTTTAGGAAGACTAACAGTTCAAAAAGAAACACCTGGAATTGTGTACTAGAAGTAGTGGGCTGAGACCAAGAGGGGGAGGGTAGATGAATGAAGAGAACAAGGGGAAATATACTGATAAAATTCAATGCATTCCTACAGAGAGAATTGAGGGAAAGGATAGGGTTGGGAGGGATGGAAGAGGAAAGTATATGTTCATATTCTACTTTGTTGAATGGCAACTTGTTCATACAACTACTTATAGTTAAAAATAAAATTAAATATATATATATATATCTATATGAACAAATTTCTTCCATCTCTAATCTCATCATCAAAGTCCAAACTGAAAGCACAATTAGATATTATATTACTTCATATCTATTCTAGTGGCTAGCATCAAAAAGATACAAGATAATGCCATTGGGAATAGATGGAGAAAATGGTTAGCATGTATACAAGTCATAAAGCCAAAAAACTAAAAGTGGGAATCACATTCTGGGTATGTACCCAAAGGAATTTAAATCAGTAGATTTATGAATTTTCATGTCCATTGCAACTTTATGCATGATAGCTTAGATGCAGAAATAATCTATGGAGCCTACTAATAAATGAGTTGCAAATTAAGTGCTATACATGTACAGTGCAATATGACTTAGTTTGAAGAGGTGGGAGATTCTGAAATTTATGACACAAATGTGCAAACCCACAGGACATTTTTTTCTTTTTTTTCTTTTTCTTTTTCTTTTTTATTGTGAAAATACCGGACAGAGGGGTCACAATTACATGAGCAAGGTAATGAGTACATTTCTTATCAAGCATTGTTGTTTGTCTCCTCCTTTGTTTTTCTCTTACCATCCCTGCCCTCCCATCTCCACGACTACACTGATCCCCCCTTCCCCCTGCCAAAGTTGGAAAGTTCGTTTTTTGACATAGCATCTTGTACATTTCATTATTGCAGTGAGTCCACCTGTATCCCTATTTAAGCAATTTGTTTTTTCCCTTTCCCTCCCCAAATTATACCAACATCAAATAAAGTGAAAACAGGGGTTATACCGTGGGAAGGGACATACAAAGCAACAAAAAAAATCACCTTATAAATATGTTAGAAACAATTGCAAGAAAGAAAAAAACATTTGGATACTTATCTTGGGGTTCATTTCACCTAACATGAACTTATCTGACCTTTTCTGCTTGTCTCAAACATATACTAGTTATTGCAGACTAGGGAAAACATGGGACCTATATTTCTTTGGGCCTGTCTTACTTCACTTAATGGTTTATTTTTATTTATATATAAATCTTATTTTACTGGATTAGTACACATATATCAAATAAAAATTAATGTAAGTATAATTTTACTCTAAAATGCTTAAAGAGGAAATGTATAATTAATAAAATATTGAAGTACTTAACAGCTAAAGATGAAATTTGTTCATAAGGTCTAATATTTTGCACAACCCAAATTATTTTCTACTGTAATAAAGGATTGGATTTATGCCAACATAGAGAGTATTTCTAGACTACAGAAAATTTCCAATTAACAATGAGGAAAGGGCTCATCAGTATGTTGGAAATCTACGCTCAGGAAGCTTTCCAACTGCCTGGCTAAAAGAAAACATCATGAATATGAGTCCCTGACCCAATTTCCTTTAGCAAGCTGCCTTCTGAGAGCTGCCTTCATGTCTTTATTCCTCAGACTGTAGATGATGGGATTCAGGGTGGGAGGTACAACTGTGTAGAACACAGGCAGGAGAAGGTCTGAAAAGGAAGGGGAATCTGAAATTGGCTTCACATAGGCAATGCTACCAGATACTAGAAAGAGTGTCACCACCACAAGGTGTGGAATGCAGGTGGAAAATGTTTTTGATCTACCCACCTTGGATGGAATCCTCAAGATGGTGGAGAAAATGTACACATACGAGACAGTAATTGAAACAAAGCAGATTATCACAAGACTGGTTATAAAAACCATGACTCTAATCTCACTGATTATCACTTTGGAGTCCAAGAGGCTTAGCAGCTGTGGAATATCACAGAAAAAATGATGAATTGTATAGGACCCACAGAATGGTAAGGAGAAAGTAGATGTCACATGTAAGAACCCCGAGATCGCGCCACTGAGCCATGATATGGTCATCATCTTGACACAGGCACCTTGGTTCATGATGACCTCATAGTGTAAAGGCCGGCAGATGGCCACATAGCGGTCATAGGACATCACTGTAAGAATGGCCGTCTCAGTGGAAGCCAAGTCCATGAAAAAGAATACTTGCAGAGCACATTCAAAGAAAGAGATGAAAGTATTGTGAGTAAAGGAATTGACAATTGATTTAGGAACAGTGACAGAAATATAGCAAAAATCTAAGAAAGACAAGTTTCTTAAAAAGAAGTACATTGGCGTTTGTAGGTGGACATCCAGAGTGGTAAGCACGATGATGAGCAGGTTCCCTGTAAGAGCTGCCAGATAAACTAGCAAAAATAAAATGCCATGTATGATCTGATCCTGCAAAGAGTCTGAGAATCCCATGAGGAAGAATTCAACTGCTTCAGTTCTGTTCCCGTCATTTGTAGCCATTTCACTTCTACCTAAGAAAAGAGGAGAGTAAATTACACATATCTACCTGATCATGTATTGTACGGTAAATCATCCCAGAAGCCACATTTTAAAATGTAGAGTATTGGAGTCTTTATTATACAGTTAACAGGCTGCAGGCCACCAGTTGTTACAAAGGCCTGCAGCATGCAAATACACATAACAGAGCTAGGAAACATACTAAAAGGGAAAGAAATACAAAAACAATACCAACAAGGCAATTCAGCTCCAATGGAGAGCTGAATTGGGATGCCATGATGACTGGAGATGAGCCAGGAGACAGGACACAGGATAAGATCACAGAGACACACATGGCATCATGGCATGGTGTCCTGGTAGCTGGGCTGGTCCAGGCCTAATAGGGTTGGAAGTAAGTGGGAGATCTACAGGAAATTCCCAGTCCCAGGCACTGGACTGACAAATTCAGTAACCTATCAGCCAAATGCCCACCCCTTTCTCCAGGGATCCAGGCATGCTTATCACCTGGAAGGCAGGTGATAGGCAGGGGCTTTTCCTTTCCCCAGAATGAAGACAAGATGCCAGACCCTACAATCCACCATGTGGCCAATATGGTGCCAGCCAGAACTGATCTCCTTACTTCAATTAAATCAAGAGTGTACATATATAAATGTGGAAGCTTTCTCAAACAAATCTAAGTGATACGTATAGGACTTGTATACAAGATATACTTGCATACACAAGAGTTAATAATATACAGCAAAAATATATAACATCAACAAGATGCCTCTAACTTGAATAAAATATCAGTATTATTTCTATGTATTTTCTATATAGATTTATTATGAATTTTATTGCTAGTTTCTATGTGAAATTGTAGAATGGCAAGTCATTTGCAATAGTTCCTCTCAGTTTTATTGCAAAGAAAAAGCATTATTAAAAATCTATTAACATTTTTATTTCACAACTATTCAGTGAGATCAGAGTCACAAACATAAAAATGCTGTAACATCAATTACACATTTCACGTAGTAACAAATTGACATGATCTTGGGTTCAATGGTTTATAAGGAACAATTCTTAAGTAAAACTTATGCAAGTTAGTGGTCAACCTAGTAATCAGAAGAGGCTGATTAACAAGAACGAATGAGCCAGGCACAGAGTGCTTATGCCTGTAATATTAGCTATTCTGGGAGCTGAGATCTGAGGATCACAGTTCAAAGCCAACCCCCAGCAGGAAAGTCTGTGTGACTCTTATCTTCAATTAACTACCAAAAAGTCAAGTGTCAGGTGCCAGCGGCTCAAGACTATCATCCTAGTTACTCAGGAGGCTGAGATCTGAGCATCATGATTCAAATCCATCCCAGGCAGGAAAGTCCATGAGACTCTTATCACCAATAAACTACAAGAAAAAATCCCGAAGTGGAGCTGTGGCTTAAGTGGTAGAGTGCTAGCCTTGAACACAAAGAGGCACAGGGACACAGTTGACTGCATCAGGGAGTAAGATTGGTTTTGTTGGTATTGTCACTCACAGAAAACTTAAAGACCTGATGAGAGCTAGATATTGAAATATATATTACCCAATGGTTTTTTTGGAGTAGCACTTTTAGAATCCAACTAATAAAGACATTAATAAAAATATTTATTATATTATTAGAATATAGTTATGGATTTGGAATTCAGACTGCATCTTCAACACTGACATGAAATTAACCGATTATTTAGTATATGTCCAAATTATCTAGATAGAGAAATTGCTGTGATAATTTTTCTAGTGTCTGTTTTCTTTTTTATACTTTCTTTGCTTTGATTTAATCCCATAAACTTGGATCTGAGTTTAGTTCTTAAATTCCTATAATGCAGTAATCAAACTCAGAAATATGTTTTTGCTTTTTCAATTTTGTAGAGAAATAACTTATACAGCATAAATACCATCAATTTATGCCATGCAATTCTAGGAACTTGAGTAATTGTACAGTCTCAGCAGTGTACCACCACTAGTTAGAGCAGCATGTTTACATTCTATAAAAATATTCCTTAAATATCTTGGTGTGTAATATTTTACACTGCCAATTTCCATTCTAGGCAACCATTAATTTCCTTGCCCTTATTAAACTGGTCAACAATGAAATTGAGAAAGAAAGCCAACAAAGAGTAAATTGAATGTCCTTCAAGGGGAAATCTTGTATTTCTAAGTTTTTGCTTATTTACACTGCCTATATAGCCTATTAACCTATTGCTAGCTGGACATGAAACATTTACTTTGAACAGGAAAAATAATTTCATTCTGCATATTTGTTTTCATTGCAACTCATCAAGGGACAATTGTTTTACTCAAAACAAATTAATGAACTATATTATGACATGAATCATCAGGATAGATATCAAGAACTCTACTGTCAGGGCTAACATGCAAGAATTGAGGTAAGTCATTGGAACTGCCTGATCAACAAATTTTTTAATTTTTAATTTTTAGTTATTGTCAAGTAGTTGTGCAAAGAGATTGTATCTAAGACATAAATATATTGAGAAATTGTTATAATAATTTTATAGTGTCCATAATTTTTTACAATAACTCAGTTTGTAGGTACAGTACATCACAATTTCAACTCTTTCATCCATGCAAGACTGTTATTAACTTAAACCAGTGCAAACACTTTAAGGTATACACCAAACATTGCTTTTATCCAACATGCCACTCATAAATACATCAAAACTTTTGCCACTGAAAAATTGAATCGTAATTTAAGATGCGTGTCAAACAACACTCTTTTTCTTCCTTGTACCTTCATCATATTCAATGTATACACCCAGAGCCCAAATAGAAGTCAAAAATACAATTCATTGGTTAAAAATGAAATATCAAATGAGTAACACTAAGATCCAGTATACATATGTTTACAGGTTAAACTGGAAACAACTTTGTAACAAGTATTTAAAGATATTTTTAAAAAATAAATACATTTAGAGAATCCGTACAGGCCGCAGCCTCCATGCCTCTCTGTGATCATCAGGCCTGCAGGATGGAGAAACATGTTGGACATGCAGTCTGCTGAGGTCCATGCTGCTAATGGGCCATGGAGCCTCTACAGGGACATGCTAGCTTGGCGCCTGCGTGGCTGCGAGTGGACCATTGCCCATTCAACATCTGAGCACCACCAGCTTGTGTGAAAATCCATGGACAATCCCAAATATGTTGTCAATGTCAAGAATTGGCCTGGCCCCAGGTTTGGGCTATTTGATACTTGAAGATTTTAATGTTGCCCTAGCAGTTTTGGCTTTAGCTGGGCCGATTTGTTTGATGGATTGGGCCAACCAACAATCAGCTTTGGGAAATGCTCTCGATCCACTTGCTGATAAAATACTTATCAGTATCTTATGTGTTACCTTGCCCTATGCAGACCTTATTCCAATACCACCAACTTATATGATCATTTCAAGAGATGTAATGTTGATTGCCACTGGTTTTTTATGTTAGATATTGAATACTTTCAACACCTTACACACTAGGTAAGTATTCCAATCCTTGCTATATACTTCTACTAGTTTAAAACCAACATTCAAGCCAGGTGCTGGTGGCTCACGTCTGTAATCTTAGCTACTTAGGAGGCTAACATCTGAGGATCACGGTTCAAAGCCATCCCGGGCAGGAAAGAACATGAGACTCTTATCTGCAATAAACCACCGGAAAACCGAAGTGAAATTGTGGCTCAAGTGGTAGAGTGGTCGCTTTGAGCTGAAGAGCTGAGGGACAGCGCCCAGGCCCAGAGTTCAACCCCCACCACTGACAAAAAAAAAAAAGATAAATACTGCTGCTAAGTTAATCTTGGTGGCTGCTTCTTTTTTCCAGTTTTCAATTATACTAACAGCATTTATCAGTCCTCAGGTATTGAGGTGCTGTATAGCTTTCAACAGAGCTGCTTATGGTTGGAAGACTGTTCCCTGGTGTTCAGCTTGAAAAGGGATTTGTCAGAACAAACCATGCCATCAAAAATGAAGTAGTGTACATAGAAAATAAGCTTGAGGTGCCATGGCTTAGCTGGTTAAAGCACCTGTCTAGTGAAAATTAGTTTGTGCAGAATTTCCAGTGTATTTGTAAATACAAATAAACCTGTAATTTAGAATATTTAATCTTAGCTTTCTTGAATAATTTATAATTGACTTGTTCCATTTAATGGCAGTCTATTTTATGTGTTCTTTTTAGAGAAATAGCATGGAGACTAAAGAGTTGACATTGCTCTAAGTGGAATTTAGGTTGTTCGCAAAGCGGTGGTCATATATATTTTACACAACTTCATTGTATGCTTGAATGTTTGAGTTTTAGGTCTGTAGACATAGAAACAATTCATACGGTTCACAATAGATCATCTAGAATAATGAGAATAAAGTTAGCTTAGCTTTACTTTGTGAAGTTGTAAAGAAATTTAAAATGTAGTAACTTTTAAATCTGAAAATAAGATCACAAAAAGTCAAAGGTGTTCAAATCGTCATTGGTCTTCCAGCCTCTCGGGTACCTTATGGTTCATCAGGATACGTAACGAAGGCTGTTGAAATATGCGAACATATTTGTCATTCTTTGCATCTGAAGGCAGTGAGTTACATCTCTCCTTCCCACTGTGTTTCTAAGGTGGCAGTGTTCATATGATTTTGGGACCTGCTGTGTAATTGATACAAAACTCTATTTTTCAAAGGTTTTTTTTCAAACTTTGGGAAATAGTCTTTTGTTAAGATGCTAAGGAATAAAAGGGCTGGAAAAAAATAAATTTCGAAAATTAAAGTTATTTTCAATTTTAGTTCACGGAATTATAGAAATGGCATCATACTTACTGCATGTGGACCGATTTCTGTTGAATTGGGTCATGAAGAAATATTGGTTATTTATAATTCCAAACTCCTGGAGGTTTTTCACCTGAGAAGGAAGCTCAGACTCTGATGTGCATCAGACCCAATTGCCAAGTGTCTCCTCAGCCTTAGGTTACAACTGCAAATATTTCTATCTTCCCCCACCTAAGAAATATAAAATTGGTGAGGACCACATCTGATTTTCATTTTGCCATGGTTCTGCTGATTTTATGTGTAAACAACATGGGTAATAGCTGAAGTCTAGTGAGGGAAATTTTTCATAATTCTGAAGTCTCTGGGGATAAGATGCCTACTGTTCAAAATACTTTCCTTGAGAGAAATAAATAAAGCAAAATGTTAATTAATCCTAATGGATAGCAAGGAAGATTCATGATTCATAAGAGAATATGAAACTAATTGAATAGCACAATCTTCCTCATAACCAAAGGTTTAGATAAAGAATGTGTGCTAAAAATGAAATACAAGCTGAGTGCCAATGGCTCATGCCTGTAATCCTAGCTACTCACGTGGCTGAGATCTGAGGATCACAGTTCAAAGTCAGCCCAGGCAGGAAAGGCCATGATACTGTTATCTCCAATAAACCACAAGAAAAATGGACCTGGTTCTGTGGCTTAAGAGATAGAGTGCTAGCCTTGAGCTGAAGAGCTAAGAGACGGTGCCCAGGTCCAGAGTTCAAGCCCCACGACAAGGAAGGAAGGAAGGAAGGAAGGAAGGAAGGAAGGAAGGAAGGAAGGAAGGAAGGAAGGAAGGGAAGGAGGGAGAGATGGAGGGAGAGAGCGAGGGAGGGAGGGAGGGAGAGAGAAAGAAAGAAAAAGAAAGAAAGAAAAAGAAAGGAAGGAAGAAAGAAAAAAAGGAGAAAGAGAAAGAGGGGGACAAAAAGAGAGACAAAGAGAGAGACAAAGAAAGAGAGAGAAAGAAAAGAGGGAGAGGAAGAGGGAGAGAGGGAGGGAGTCAGGGAGGGAGGAAGAAAGGAAGGAAAGATGGTTAAAGTTACACTGTAAAATAAGCTACAGATTAGATTCTGGGACACAATTTTCATTCTTCATATTTTCATACTAATCTTCTTACCTAGTAGAATATTCACAGACTTTATCACAACCAAAAAACAAAGACAGAAAGATAAATACCTTTTTCAGTATAAAACCATCTATTACTCTTGTCATCAGAACAGTCAGTGGAATTTCTTTTTACCCAATAACTATACAATGACTTCTGTCCACAAGGGAGATAAGGGTTGAAAAATAATATGTTCCTTGCATGTTATTTCTTTTTTTATTGTGAAAATGCTGTACAGAGGGGTTACAATTACCTGGGCAAGATAGTGAGTACATTTCTTATCAAGCATTGTAGCCTCCTCCTTTGTTTCCCCTTCCCATCCCTTCCCATCCTCCCTCCCCCCCAACTCAATCCTCCCCCCCAACAAGTTGTAAAGTTCGTTTTTGACATGACAACTTGCACTTCTCATTGTTGCAACAGGTCCACCTGTATCCTTATTTAAATGATTTGTTTTTCCTCTTCCCCTCCACAAATTATACCGACATCAAATACAGTGAAAGCAGGGGTTATACTGTGAGGGAGGGACATACAAAGCAACAAAGAATCTTATAATTGCGTTAGAAACAAATGCATGAAAGAAAAAAACATTTAAAATACATATCTTAGGGTTCATTTTCCTAACATCACCTTATCTGACCTTTTCTGCTTGACTCATACATATACTAGATATTGCAAATAAAGGAAATTATGGGACCTGTGTTTCTTTGGGCCTGGCTTACTTCATTTAATACAATTTTTTCCAAGTCTTTCCATTTTCTAACAAATGGGGGAATGTCATTCTTTCTGATGGAGGCATAGAATTCCATTGTGTATATATAACACATTTTCTTGATCCATTCATCTACTGAGGGGCATCTGGGTTGGTTCCATATCTTAGCTATGGTAAATAATGCTGCAATAAACATTGTTGTGCTAGTAGCTTTAGTGTGGTCTTGTTTGTAAACATTTGGGTAAATGCCCAAAAGTGGGATTGCTGGGTCATAGGGGAGCTCTGTGTGGAGTCTTTTGAGGAACCTCCATACTACTTTCCAAAGTTTCTTTTACCTTTCTTGATTTTGAATTTTTTTGTACATTTTTACTTAGGGTCTAGCTATGTAGTTCAGGCTGACCCTGAACCTGATATGTAGCCCAGGCTGACCTCAAACTCTTAATCCTGTCTGCCTCAGCTTTCTGAGGACTGGGATTATAAGCATACACTTTCTTGCCCAATTTGAAACGTCTTTTAAAATAAGATATGACTAATGAAAAAAATATTTAATATAGTATTTTCCTTACCAATATATCAGAACAATGAGCTTCACTGATATGCAACTTCCTTGTTTTCTAATGTAGCATTATATAGTAAATACACATTGCTCTTTTCAGAGAAAACTAAGGATTTCTCTGAAACTTAAAAAAGTTATATAACAGAAAAAAGCTGAAAAACATTTATTAATTTAATATTTTTGCATCTTTGCAACTATCAGATGTAAAACATGGCATTGTATGAATATCACAATTACACACATGTCCATCTCTTTTCCATGCCCCATATTCTTCCCTGAAATGAATATGTTTACAGTTCACTTAGTTACACATAAGAGGGAGAAATCTACAAGGAAGGCAAAGCAAATGTGTGGTAACATAATTGAAGGGAAATTTAGAACTGAATTGGGCTAACTAGAAGCTGAGACCCCCAACCTCATCATCACTTCCTTGCATATCACGTCCGTAAGGTGCACAATTTTCCTGAGAAAAGTTTCTTCAGTGCCTCTTTCACATCTTTGTTCCTTAACGTGTAGATGAGGGGGTTTAAGGTGGGCGTCACCATGGTGTAGAAGAGAGAGATGAACTTGCCTTGGTCCTGGGCATAACTGTCGCTGGGTTGCAGATACATGTAGATGATGGTCCCATAGAAAATGACCACCACTGTGAGATGGGAGGAGCAGGTACTGAAGGCTTTGTGCCTGGCCTCCACTGACTTGATCCTCAGCACAGCCTGAGTAATGAAGCCATACGAGATGAGGATGAGGGTGGGTGGGATGATGAGGAACAGGATACTAACAATGAAAAGCACTAACTCATTCACAGTAGTGTCCACGCAAGCCAACTTGAGGAGAGCTGGGACTTCACAAATGAAGTGATCCAGCTTGCGGTTACCACAGAGAGGCAACTGCAAGGTAAAAGTAGCATGGATAAGAGAATTGGCCAATCCGCTGAGCCAGGAGAGGGAAGCCAGCTGTTGGCAGACCCGAGGATTCATGATGACAACATAATGGAGGGGCTTGCAGACTGCCACATAGCGATCCAAGGCCATGACAGCCAAGAGGATGCATTCAGTGGAGCCTAGTGCTAGGGAAACGTAGAGCTGCACCACACAACCACCATACGTGATGGTCTTCTCTGGCCCTCGAAGATTAACCAAAGTTTGAGGAGCAAGGCTGGTAGTGAAACAGAGGTCCAGGAAGGAGAGGTTGCTGAGAAAGAAGTACATGGGCGTGTGGAGAGAAGACTCCAGATAAGAGAGGATCATGATGGTGAAGTTCCCCACAAGGGTTAGAAGGTAGAAGAAAAGGACAAATATGAAGAGCACAGACTCCAGTTGAGGGTGCTCTGAGAAGCCTAGCAGGATGAAACCCTCCAGCGAACTCGTATTGGTCCATCCCATTCCTTCTGCACCTATGAAAGGAGGAACGGGACAGGTACCTTTGACATAGTCCATTGCAGAAAAACAAAACACAAGAGCTGAGCTGATCATGGAAGATGATTTATCCAAACTATTTTTTTTCGCCCCAGTGTATCCCTGACTAGGGACACAGATTCATTTTTCAACATTCAGCCAAATGGAAATCAAGAATATTTACAACTATAAAGCAGTCGGAGGAGTGATGAATAAAAACAACCAAGTACATATTTACAATAATACCAAGAAATGCAGTGACTTATGCCTAAAGATAAGTATCTTTCAATATAAACAAGAGCAATATCTCTTCTGATTTCAACTGTTGGAAAAAATCCAATCCTAGTCACAGATGGGGAAAAGAGACTCCTCTCCATTTTACCCCACCCACAGGCATCCTTACAGGAGATATTATAAAGAAAAGAATACCCTGGAATATACACATGAAGGAGTCCTTGAGACTCTAAACATCAGATAAAGAGAATAAGGAATAGAGAAGCTTAAGACAAAAAAATGTTCATTTGTGGAAGAACATGAGCAGGTTAAGGCTCTTAAGTCCTTGATCGCAGCTGCCTTTGGTGTTGAACACACTGGCTGTGTGGCAGGTCTCCTGGACAGTAGCTTCCTCATGAGGCTGCCAAGCAGACTTCCCAGCTGCCTCTGATTGTGCCTGAAAATAAAATCATACATAAGTTTTTAACTATTACCTAGCTCCTTAGTGACCTGCACTGTGCTTCCATGCAGCCCTGTTCTCTCCAACCTTGTACATGTGACAAGTTTGGGGGAGAGTTTGGCAAATAACCAGACTTCTCTCACTTTGGAAAAAAATACAGTTGGACCAAGATATTCCTCTGATCTTGTTATTTCCCAGACACACTGGTCTTGTGGTAATTCCATCCATTGGAGGAAACAGAAGATCCATGACTTCAGAATTCCCAAGATTATCTCTTAAAATTTAAGGCCGGGCTGGGAGATCAACCTACGAGAATAAAGTACTTGGTCTAATGTTTGAGCAGGCAACACCAAGCAAAGTACATTCTGCTCCCTGCTGCTCCTGAAATTTCACACTACTACCCTAGCTGAAATGACTTAGAGACCATTGTGTTCAAAGAGTCAACAGAGAGTTTCCCTTTGCAAGACATTTGTTTCTTACTCAATTAAATGTAGTTGATTCTTTTCTTTTTATTTAAACTTTCTATTTGCCTTTATTTTTTCAACTATAAGCTTGAAGCTTTGGTTTTAGAATGTATTTGGATTGATAGCAAAATTCAGGGGCAAGTGGAGAGATGAACCATTTTTTAACAATACAAAAGGTAACATCTATTCAAAAGGACATAACCATAAAAGTGTAGCATGATGGACACAAATACCTGCATAACCACCTGCTAATCAAAAGAGCGATTGTTGTTGGCAGCCCAGAGGCCCTCTATGTCCTTCCACCTACAACTGCCCCTCATAGTCTCTGACAGTCCAGCTCCCAGGTGATAGACCTCTGTGTGGGTTTATAATTTTAACAACAAAGAATGCATTTGTCTGCAACAGAATTGAATTTGCCTTCTTTGAAGGCATTCTGTTCGGGGTTATGGAAAGATTTAGAAGGAACAATGATCATCACCATGAGTAACTCCAAGCATAGTCACTATGATCCAATGACAGCATGAGGAACACAAAAAGTAAGACCTGTTTTTTGTGTTGTTGTTATTTTTTTTTTTTGGTCCTGGGACTTGAACTCAGGGCCTGGGCTCTATCCCTGAGCCTCTCTGTGCTCAAGGCTAGTGTTCTATCACTTGAACCACAGCACCACTTCTGGCTTTTTCTGTTTATGTGGTACTGAGGAATTGAACCCAGGGCTTCACGCATGCTAGTCAAGCATTCTACTAAGACATATTTCCAGATTTTAGGTTCTATTTCCATTGATTCCTTCGTTTTTGTCTTCCCCTTTAAAATTTTTACTGGAAGTGTTAAAGCAGTCTCATAATGATAATTGGTGGTCTTTATAAGTCTTGGATGATTCTATATTCAGACTGTTCTAACTTTAACTCTGAATAAACTAAAACTTACTGGCATTGCCCAGACTACCATGGACTGGCTAAACTGGGAGGTGTTGATTAGTGCAGTCCTGCTGATACCCATAAAGAATTTCTGATCACTTAAAACCTTAGTCATTCTGTTTAGCTTGTGTTGATCTTGTGCCTCAGTGTTAGCTAGCTTAGAGTTCTTTATTTCAGAAGTATGCAGTGGTGCTGTATGGTAAACTCCCTTGTGGTATCCTCCCCACCAATCTTTCTGAGATTGGAGAGATTAAAACCATTGATTTGTTTAGGGACACACTGAGTTTCACACTTGTATTACTTTATAATTAAATCTGTCTATATATCTATCTATGCAGCTGTGTATATATTAAACTGTGTCATAATCATCTTCACCCTCAATTGTGGTGTTCTTATAAAAATATCTAATTCAAATATGCCGACATTACATTAATTATTCATATGTTGCCAACTTATTCTATGGAAAATAACAAAAAAAGGGCTCATTCATACACAGATAGGAAAAACTTGAATCTCAAATAGTTTACCTATCTCACCAAACATCACTATTACTTCAGCGATAAAACAAACTCAACTGTGAAAGAAATTATAACACCTCATTTTTTATACATCCCATCAAGACACAAGAACACTGAATTATGGTTAAGCAGAATGAATTTTACTTACTTTCAGGGATAGTTAAATTTGTTCATTTTTTAATATCTTCATTTTCTAGTTTTGTGTTCCCATGTCTAAATAATTCCTGAACAAAAATACAACTGAGTGGAATACAACATATATTGAGAATCATATTTCTAACATGAGCCAAGCCAGAAAAATCCTATATTAATGATAATGAGAATTATGAAAGAAGGTAAAAGTTGGATGAAAATTACAACCTTATGAAAAGGTTATAACTTGTTCATGGCTAATAACTCTTTGGGGAAAACCAATATCCCTAGAAGGCAATTAGCTGAAGAACTGATTAACTTCTGGGCCAAATCCAAGGAGAATACTTGTAGTCCTTCTTTCTTGAATATGGCTCTGAGATTTCCTACTTCATAATGGAAATAGAATCCGTCAGAGTTTTCCACCATTGATAAAACTACATACCATCAAAAGCAAGATTACTTCTGTTATATAATTCATCCTTCCCTCATTTATAATAAAGAAAGTCTCTTCATATCTTTAATAGCTAATCCCTCACTCTATTTTGCATTTCCTGCACCAAGGTCACTCTATGAGCATATTTCTTCATTAATACAAAGTAATTTTATAATGCAACTCTTGGGGGGACCTATATTTACTGTCTTGTAACCTCATCTTTTTTCTTGAAAGCTCTCTTGCTCTACTATTTCATCTCTTAATATCCACCTTTCCCTAATTTAACTCATTGCTCATCACGTTATTTAGATGTGGATTTCTTTACTTGGCCAGATACATGTATATATGTGTACTATCTCTCCTTCAAATATAGCTTTGCAAAGCTCAGCCCTTTCTTTGGACACCATATTGTCTATAAAAGAAAGGAGTTACGTCATTTATTGCTTCTCAGTGACCTTTTCATCATTATTCCTGTATCCCACAAGTTATATGTACAGATTTAACACCTAAATATCTCAACTTTTTCACATCTTAGCTTCACAATCACAGGGAAGTTTGGGATAATTTCTGAGCTGAAATAAAATATTTTCTGCATAATATATTTCACAAAATTAAGAGAAAATGTAAATGGTTGTAATATGGCAGATATGATTAGCATTAATTTTTAAAATCCACTTGAGACTTTTCAGTCTCTACTCAAGGGCACATACTTGTTAGTTATTAAAAAGAAACAATTTTTTTTCTTGATACTGGGGCTAGGACTGAGGATCTTATGTTTTTTTACACAAGGCCAACACTTTCCACTTGAGCCACACCTCCACTTTCAAGTTTTTGCTGGTTGATTGGAGATGAGAGTCTCTTCAGTTAGACTGTTTTGCCTGGCTTCAAACCTCAATCCTCAGATCTCAGTCTTCTGAGTAGCTAGTCCTATAGGTATAGCCACTGGCACAGGGAAAAGTTTTTTTTTTCTCATAAGTCCATGTGACAGTTCATTGTAAACTATTAAACTGTCCCTTCCCTTTCTTACTTCTGATGTTTTGTCAGTTTTTGTTTTTTGGTTGGGAGTGGGGTTTTTTATTTTTTATTTTACTTTGTTTTTGTTTCTCTCTCTCTCTGTTTGTGTGTGTGTGTGTGTGTGTGTGTGTGTGTGTGTGTGTGACCTGAGTCTTGAACTCAGGGCCTAGATGCTATCCCTGAGCATTTTTGCTCACGGCTAGCACTCTACCACTTAAGTCACAGCTTTTTTGGTGGTTAATTAGAGATAAGAATCTCATGGACTTTCCTACTCAGGTTGGCTTCAAACCCCAATCCTTAGATAGCAGCCTTCTGAATAGCTAGAATTACCAGTATGAGCCTATAAAATAAGCTGCCCAGTATCTTATTTTTGTTTTTTAAATACTTTGTTTGAGCTTTGTTACAACTGAGCTCAAAAAGTCTTTAGGAAATTTTAGGAAACTATTTACTCTGGGCTTTTAGACCTATTTCTCAGGGGTGAAATCATTTGACAAGATATAACCATATGTTTCACAAGCCACATTAAATATATATGCTAACAAATTATGAAGCACTAAATAATATAAAGGCATACGTTTTTATATAGAGACCATATGTTATTTAATACATATTAAAGACACATGTTAACAGTATGTGCCCCAAATAAAATAAAAAGTGCTGGTGATAGAAGGTTTATAATGACCACTTATTGAGTCTTGATGAAAGTTTGCATATATAATAGAACTTTTACTTACTACATCTTATTACTGAAAACTGAAAGTAATAGAAGATTAGATAACTGGGAAACTTAGAATTTATTATATTTAGTAAGATGAATACAGCAAAGTAAATTATATGCATGGATGGAAATATTATAGTGAAATCCCTTTGTATATCTAATATAGGCTAAAAAAATCAGAATATCAAAACAATATTCAATCTTAACACTTATTAAACATGGTAAAAATTAAGCAATACCTATGGAAAATATTTATTAAAATGCCAGAAAATAAAATTCTATAAAAATATCATTTAAATAAATAAAAATCAAGTCACACAGAGTGCAGAAATTAAACAAAAGCAATTGCAAATGCTGAGTGAAAAGTCCTTAAATAAAATGTCAACAAAAAAGATCAGATCATAACAACACAGAAATAACAAACTGTGAATGTAGTAAATTTTAGAAATATTTCAGAAAAATTAATAGCATTTAATGCATTACATTTTTGGCTTTGATGTTAGGGTTTTATTTTCTTTTTTGTTGTTTTTAGGGGGGGTTGGTGTGTGTTTTTGTTTTTTTGGTGGTAGTGGCAATGTTGGTGTAGAATTTGTTTGTTGTGTTGAGTTTTTTGGTGCTGAACTCCAGACTTGAACTCACGGCCTGGATACTGCCCTGTAGCTTTTTTTTCCCCAAGCCTAGTACTGTACTACTTAACCTACAGCTCCACTTCCAGCCTTTTTTTTTTTTTTTTTT
>NW_012267243.1:1909104-1918139 GCF_000151885.1 Dipodomys ordii
AAATACTGAACTCATTCAAGTGCAGATATGATATTGATGTCTTTGTTTTTTCTTGTCAGTTGTGGGGCTTGAACTCTGGGCCTGGGCACTGTCCCTCAGTTCTTCAGCTCAATGTAAGCACTCTATCACTTGAGCTACAGCGCCACTTACAGTTTTCTGGTGGTTTATTGGAGATAAGAGTCTCACAGACTTTCCTGCCCAGGCTGGCTTTGAACCATGATCCTCAGATCTCAGCCTCTTGAGTAGCTAGGATTACGGCATGAGCCACCAGCACCCAGCTTCCACTTCCAGCTTTTTGGTAGTTAATTTTATGTAACCTCAGGCTCTGTTCAAAAAGTCATTGTTTATGCCTACATCTCAACTTATTTACTTATTTTTTCTCTGGTAGTTTGTCTCCCCTACACCCCCACCCCCCTCCCCAGTAGTTTTAAGGTATAACTTCTTGCACAAAAGTGTTTGACCAATATAAAGTTGGTTTGTGTACAGAATGAAAGGTAGGAATCTAGTTTGTCTTATCTACATAGATATCCTGTTCTTTCAGCATAACTTGCTATAGAAAATACTATTTCTACATCATAGGTTTAGGCCACACTATTAGCACTCAGATGGCCCTGGGCTGCATGAATTAATTTCCTGGACACAGATGCTTTTGCCTTGTTCTATCTATCTGTCTTTGTGGCAGTATAATGTGGGTAATATCATTTACAATTGTTTTTTAACTATATTTATTTTTGAATTGGTGATATTGTTGCTATGTTTCCTCTGAGTTTAGAAGAAATGGCTTTAGTTTTTCACCATTAAGTATAATGCTGGCTGTAGGTTTTCATATACTGAATGGTAGTGGGGGACTGAGACCTGTTGAGAAAGTTAGCCATTAAGACCACCATATTAAACAAGCATTGTATCCATGTGACATGAAAAGCACAATGTAGAAATATAAGAACTATGGAAAATCAAGGCAATGCCAACTCCCTTGGAAGTTTAAAACTCCAAAAACAAATCCAAACATATTGAAATGACTGGTTTCCAACTAATAAGTCAAATGTCTAGATTTTTAAAAGAATCCATTACCTCAAGGAGGAAGCAATGGAACAGAAATAGGAAGAACTCAATTCAAGATTTCATTGAGAAATTCTGCCAAGAGGTTGACATGCTGAAAAAAAAGAACTAAAGTCTTGAATATAAAATTCCTAAAATTAATCTAATTTATGTCTGTAGAGTAAATGAGATGAAACAGAAAGAAAATATTGGGTAAGGGAAACAAAGTTCAAGAATTATTAAACCCAGCTAGCAAGAAAGAAAAAAATGCAATAAGCCAATCATGCATAACTTTCAAGATTTATGGGATACAACAGAGCAAATCTATATTGTACAAGAAGTAGCTGACCCAAAAATTAAAGTCTTTTAAATCTATTCAGTAAAATGACAATCAAAAAAAATCTAAATATAAGCCAGGTGCCAGTGGCTCATGCCTATAATTCTAACTACTCAAGATGCTTAGATCTGAGGATTGTGGTTTGAAGCCAGCCCAGGAAGGAAAGTCTGTAACTCTTATCTCCACTGTTAACAAAAAAAGCTGTAAGTGGAACTGTAGCTCAAGTGGTAGAGCACTAGTCTACCATTTGTAAAAAAAATATATATATATATAAGTGTTCACGAAAAATTCTTAAGTTAAAAGGTCTTCATTGCCACAATAGAAATGTCACAAGCATATGTCATTACAATCAACCCACATGCAATAAAGATCACTGTCAGTGTAAACACATAAATCAGTTTAAGCTTTTACCAAAATCACTAATTTTAAAAATTAGAAAAATGTTTTATAATGGAAATGAAGATCTATAATAACAATAACTGGTATTATTATTTACATATCTTTGTAAGCCATGGGAAGTTATACAACTGTCCCTCTCCTTAAGAACCAGACTACAATCTAATACCAAACAGATTAATCAGTTAACCTAGCATTTTGTTCCCAATTTATTGCATACCTCTGCATATCTTTTCATGACTTAAGTAGATGAAATACAGAATGAATACACAAGACACTATGTTGGAAATGAACTTTACAACTTCTGGGAGGGGGAGGGGGGAGATGAGGGAGGGAAGGGATAGTAGAAGAAAAACAAAGGAGAGGGTAACAACGTTCTACAAGAAATGTATTCATTATCTTACTCTCGTAACTGTAACCCCTGTACAGCATCTTTACAATAAAATAAAATTTAAAAAATTATCCCGTGTACATTCATCTCTATCACATCTCTATCTAGCACTGCAGAGAACCTCAGAGACTGCATGGTTCCCTTGATACCAAAAGGAAAGGTAGTTGACTGGGCTAAACATAGTGAATTTTTTCATATTTATGTTACACATTTAAAATGAGTATCATATTTGCTACATAAATAACGTGGCTAGCAAAGATACTGAAACATTATTTACAAAGATGGTTCACCTGATGAGATGTACAAGTTGTTATGTCGAAAAACAAACTTTACAACTTGAGGGGGGGGGGAGATGGGAAGGGATGGGAAGGAGAAAACAAAGGAGGAGGCAACAGTGCTTGATAAGAAATGTACTCATTATCTTGCCCATGTAATTGTAACCCCTCTGTATGGTATTTTCACAATAAAAAAAAGATGGTTCCCCTTATATTATTATTGAGCAATAGTGAAGTAGTGAAGTTGGGATTCTATGTATATTCCATACTATGTTACATAATTAAAAATATTAGCCTAAAAATGGGGGGACTCCAAAACAACTCCAGCCGAATGCTGCTATGTTGTTTCAACATAAAAGACCTTTGTGGCAAAGTCACTTTAAAAAGTATTTTTATAATTATGTAGAATGCTCTCTCAGATGCCTCCTTAACACTCTCCTAAGTGCTGCCTTCACTTCCTTGTTCCTCAGGGTATAAATAAGAGGGTTCAGCATGGGGGTCACCACCGTGTAGAAGAGGGAAACAAACTTCCCCTGGTCCTTGGATCGACTCTTGGCCGGCTGCAGGTACATGAAGATGATGGTTCCATAGAAGATGGTGACCACCAGGAGGTGGGAGGAACACGTCCCAAATGCTTTCTGTCTCCCAGTAGCTGACTTGATCCTCAACACCGCTTGGGTAATGTAGCCATAGGAGACCAAGATGAGTGACAAGGGCAGCACTAAGAATAAGACACTAGCCACAAAGAGCTCGGCCTGGTTGAAGGTGGTGTCCACACAAGCCAACTTGATGAGCACAGGGACCTCACATATGAAGTGATCCACTCGGCGGTGTCCGCAGAAGGGCAGCTGCATGGTGAGGGTGGATTGTACCAAGGTGGTGGCCACTCCACTGAGCCATGCCATAGATGCCAGAGTCATGCGCAGACCGCGGTGCATTATGACAGTGTAATGGAGGGGTCTGCAGACAGCCACATAGCGATCATAGGACATCACGGCCAGGAGAACACACTCAGTGGATCCCAATGCAAGGGAGACATAGAGCTGAACCACACAGCCCCCATAGGTGATAGCTCTCAAGGGATCCCACAAGTTCACTAGCAGCTGAGGAATAACACTGCTGGTGAAGCACAGGTCCAGGAAGGAGAGATGAGAAAGAAAGAAGTACATTGGCGTGTGTAGTTTGGGTTCCACATGAGAGATCAGAATGATTGTGGTGTTCCCCAAAATGGTAAGCAAATACAAGATCAGGATGAGCACAAACAGAATTTTCAGAAGCTGAGGATGGTCAGAGAATCCCAGCAGGATAAAACCTGTTAGGTTGCTCTCCTTGGTACTCCTCAGCATCCCCATGAGCAGAGAACTCTCCTGATGACTCCCACACAGCTGAGAAAGATAATATATCAACTTAGTTCACTTATGGCTTAGAAGACACAGCATTATAATTAATGACAGATTCCTCTACTTTCCAATCAGGTATATTTCTACATGAATATACTAGGTTAACTCTTGATGCCTTAATTATTTTTCTGATATTCAGAAAATACCAAGCATATTTGAACCATCTTCTTTTGCCAGAAATAAATCAGACCATCCTTTTAGTCTAATCAATTTACTCTTGTACAGTATTGTCTTTGTACTTCCAGAAACTCAGAAAATTCTATCTAGAGACAGATAACTGACATTTCACTTAAGTAATTGTCAATTACACAATCTTCCCCCAAAGTATGAGAATTGGTTATAAGGTTACAAGCTGGACTTGACTATATATGATTGTCATCAATTACAAACCAACTCCCAAGTGATCATGTGTCCTGGACCCAAAAAGCATAGTTAGTAGATGAGAGTAAAGGTATTTCTTCTGACATTATACCCCTCTCCATTCATTCCATACCGTTTGTTTCCTTTTCTTTCTTTCAGTTTTTATTTATATCTTCTTTGGCTTATTTTTACATTTTTTCTTGGTTCCTTTAATGACAACCAAAGATGCTTCTGGCCCCTAAAATCATTTGTAATAAAGAAATGTTATTTCTTGATTTTCAATCTCTTCTTTCTGAAGTGATTCATACTGTAAAATCACCTCCAAAATAGATGAAAATGTGGTTTCTGTGGCTTTAAGTATGTAATTAGAGAGATGTCTTTTTTCCAAATTAAGATGTGAAATTATACTACTCAGGAAGATTTTGATTTTGGTGCTATTATGAAGAGACCAGTCTGTCCTTCATGTGCACACTTACCAAGGAGTAGGCTGGAATGTAGCTCAGTGATATAGTACCTGCCTAGCCTACGGGAAGCTGTGTGTTTCATCTGGAACACTGAAGGAAAAAAGAAAAACAAAGTCCTTCCCAAGCATATATGCCCACAAACCTTTTCTTATCGTATAGCTAAAAGATACTTTGATCAGGAGGTATTTTTGGTTTTGTTTGTTTGCTATTAAGTAAGTCATCTGTATATGTTGTTTAATGAGAATAGCATTTTAAATTATATTTTTATCTTTAAGTAGTGATACAAAGGGATTACCATTCAACAAATCAATTCCTAAGTACAATGCATCTTGACCAATGTTACTCAATGATGGTTTTAGAGACTCACAAAGCCAGTGGGCATCTACGACAAGTTTGAAGTCTGTAGCACATTTATCACAGAGTAACATCTCAAAGGCATTCCTCTATGTTGTATCTATCTTTGCATATATTATGTTTTCCATATTTTCTTTTCCCAAGTGTGACTAACACAAATGCATTCACCTACTATATAATTGATTCTCATCAGATGAACACAGAGAACAGGTCTAAAGCTGGGGGTAAAGAAACCTTTCTAATGTATTTGCCTATTGGACCTGCCTTACACATGTGTGACAATGGCATTGAATTTAATGTGGCTTCATTAACAACATTAATGTAAACAGGACCATTAGTATATGAGAATTAAGAACCACAGCCATACAGACTCTCCTCTTGACTCTCTGCCAATCTCTGCAGCCATGTTGAAGTTCCAAAGTGGAGTTCCTGAAGAGTCTCCTTACCTCAGTGCCTTTCTTCCTCCTCTCCCATTTTCTAAGCAAATGACTGTCTATTGCTAAGGTAAATGATTCCTTTACAAGTTCATTTTCTTTAAGTAAATATGAAATATTTCCTCTCCTTGTTACACATATCAGCACCTTGCAAATCATTCTCTGGTTTCTCCCTGGCCAGTGCTCTGTAAACACCCTTGAGATGATCAAAGAGGACAATGTCATGTCCACACACACACATGCAAGGTACCGAGCTGAGCTTAAAGTAAGTTCTAACAAACAGGTTGTCTGCAAGTAAACTTGGCTTTAGTGGCTGAAGTCGTGTGATAAATTCTCTCTCCGACCTAATGACGTTCACAAAAGTAAAAGAAAGTAAAAACATTAATATAAACCAGAACATTCCTTAAATTACATTTTATAAATTATATCTTTCCTGTGTAGAAACTCGGTGAGATGACCTGAGCATAAAGCACAAATCCCTTTTCTCTATTATGTTTATGAATTTATTTGTTTGCTTATTAGTAGTACTGGGGTTTGAAAGCAGGACCACATATTTCCTAGGTAAGCATGTTACCACTTGAGGCACACACCCTGCCCTTTTTATGCTTCAGCTATTTTTTTCTGGTAGGATATCATACTTTTTAACTGGGCCAAACTGGACTACAGTGCTCCTACCTCCACTTCCTGTGTAGTTGATACATGCTTGATTTGCTTGCAGGCTTCCTAACTTTGCCTAGGCAAGTTCTGAACATTGGTCTTCTCTATCTCTGAAATATCAGGGATTAAGTAGGCACACCCAGCAGGAAAATCTTTAAGCATGATCATTTCTATCACTAACTTTGGAAAAAAGCAAGTGAAGAATGTAACTGGCCATGGGAAATAAAATGCCCATGTAGAAGAATCCTCATCCTAAGAAGATGGGCTAGACTTACAGAAGAACGTATAGTTGGATGCCAGGCAAACTAAGTATTATTCTATAAAAATATTTTATTTATTTTGGGAAGAGTGATTGGAAATCTACCTGCAAGTCAACTTTATAGACAGCCACTTTCATTTTCTTTCCATATGACTGACAACATAAACTAAAAATCATCAATATTTAATCCTCCAGTAGAAATTCTAAAACCTCAAAGAAAAGAGCACCCAAAACAGAAAGGAAGTGTAGAAGAGGAAGTGAAGGTAAGCTATCTCTGTATAAAAGAGAGAAGAGCTGATATGTACCTAAGAAACATAACCGTCTATTCATCAAAAAAAAAAGTAAAAACACTCAAAAATGATAAATACAAGAAAAAAAGTCCCTAAAACGTCAAAACTGACTATGGAACATAAATTTTAAACAATTGCTAAAGAAACATTACTAACTTCTTAAAAATACCATTTTTATTATAATGGTGATGTACATAGGGGTTGCAGTTACATGAATCAGGTAATGAATATATTTCTTTTTGAACAGTGTCAGCTCTTCCCTCATTTTCTCCCACTTTTTCCCTCTAGAAACCCCTCCACCACAAGTTGAACAGTTCATTTTCAACATAGTATGTAGTGAGCATCACTGATACATTTGTTTACCCTTTGTCCCACCATTTCTATGTTCCCTATGACTCTTTCCAAAACAGAGAAACTTACACAGAAGACAAAAGGTACAGAAATAAAAACATCAATAAAGGAAGAAAAAACACAAAACAAAACAAGAAGCAAAATAACATAAAACCTCTTGTTTTCATTTCTTGGCGTTCATTTTGATGAATATTATATGCACATAGCTATTAAGCCTTTGTGATCCTCTCTTAAGATTATCCTCCTTTGGTCTTATTATGTGAAAGTCTAGAGTCATGCATGATTTATCATGCCAAAGGATATATTTTTTGTCTTTTACCATCCCATGTGTTTATTTGTGTTTCTAGGCACTTTCTAGTACAACAACAACAAATGAAGGAAACAAGACTTAAAAAGAGGCTTCTCAGAAGAAGAATGTCCAATAGACACATGAACAAATGTTTAACATCTCTGGACATAAAAGAAATGCAAATCAAAACAACATTGAGATTTCACCTCACCCCAGTTAGAATGGCCATTATCAAGAAAACTAACAATAACATGCTGGCTTGGAAGTGACCAAAAGAGAACAATATTAAGCGAAGTAAGCCAGACCCAAAGTATTAACTTTTGAGAAGACAAAAATAATTGTCTCTGTCTTCAATTCACTTGATTGAACCTCGAGCTAGTGAAAGACTGTTTGAAACAATGGAATAGAATTCCAAGGAAGGACTAACTGTGTTCTGCTGAAAATGACAGAAAAACATATTCATTCTTAAGTCATCTTTAGGACATAAAAAATAAACAGAATAAAGATCTGCATAAATAACTTCACTGAATAGAGTGGGGACATTTTAGGACAATTCTTAAGAAAGGACACATGAAAGTCATCAGCAAATATATGAAAGCAAACTTCCCAAACTTCTTACCATCAGTAGTTCACTGATGAGGAAATAATATCCATTTAGATAAAGCTGACAACAATACTGCCATGATAGGAGACTTAAAGAAATCAAAGTCATTAAGGTCCCTGAGAATGGCTAAAACAATTTTAAATAATGGGAAGCACTTTAATAAGACCTCACTACTATAACTAATACTATGAAATTAAATGAAACCAGAATGTTAATAAACTTGCATGTAAAAATACTAATATCCAGGCTGAAATAGTAATCCAATTATTACCCTAGATGTATATTGTTGATAAATTTGCAGCAGTAGAATAACACAAATAATTAGAATAACAAACTTTTTATATTGAAAAATCTGGTGATATAAAGATTTTTATCATTTGCCAAATATCAAGCCTTAGTAAAATTTAAATATAAAAGAGTAGATATGTTACTTTTTATCTATTCTTACTTTCATAAAAATGAATTATTAACAAAATTTTAACTTAACTCACACCTAAAGTCTAGCTTCTCAGAAGGCTGAAATCTAAAGATCTGGGTTTGAAGCCAGCCTGAGAAGGAAAGTCTGTGAGATTCTCATCTCCAATTAACTACTAGAAAACTGGAAGTGGTGCTATGTCTGAAAGTGGTAGAGCACTAGCATTGAGTGAAAAAGCACCCAGGCCCTGAGTTCAAGCCCCACAACTGACAGACAAAAAAAAAATGAAGGATGCAAAGTCCTACATTGTGCTTGTTCTCTATTGCTGATTTTTTTTAATCACTGAGTGATTACAGGGTGGGAGTTGAAAATGCAAATCCTGTGGAATTCCTGCATAAGTATGCTCCTTAAAATCGTTTAAATACATAAACACTGCTGTGAATCCTTTATTTTGCTAGACTCATTTTTATTTCTAAAACCCAACCACAAAATATAAATAAGAAATGTTCTGTAAAAAAAAAATTCTAAATACAACTTTCTCACCTAAACAAAATAGTGCTAACTATAGGCCCAAAGGACATGAATATCATCTGCTATTTTTTACCCTTCAAAAATCACGTTGCAAATCAAAGAAAGGTTGGACAAATGGGATTGCATAAAGTTGCAGAGCTTCTGCAGGGCAAATGACATAGCTAGCAAGATCAATAGAAAGCCCACGGAT
>NW_012267243.1:1919159-1952293 GCF_000151885.1 Dipodomys ordii
AGGGGTGTGAAGGGTAAACAAAAGGAGGAGGCTGCAATGCTTGGTAAGAAATGTACGCATTATCCTGCCCATGTAATTGTAACCCCTCTGTACAGTATCTTCACAAATAAAATTAAAAAAAATCACGTTGCACTAAAATATTCATTCTTAATGTAATATTTTGTTATTTTTTATTTTTTTAAATTGTAATTAATCCTTTGTCTTTTCTATAGGAGCAGGGGATGATGGGACATAATGCAAGAGGCAGGGCAGGGATGTGGAAGATGGAGACAAATGCTTTGTCTTTGGAGGCACACACACAGAACAGCAGGCTGTGGGCAGGCGGCGGCAGCTGAAATGAAATAAAGCAGGGGGCAGTGTGAGGAGGAGAGCTCTTCAGCACGTTTAGTCCTGTTTGGAATTCCTGGTATTTATTGGAAGTGATCAATTAATTGGCTTGAAAGATAATATATACCCTAGCATAACTATTTTTAACTGAACAAAATTGCTTTTTGATTGCTTTTTTATTTTATAAATATATATCCTATGGAGAAAGTTCAAATTGAAAGACTCTTTCTTTTGTAGTTACTATCTTTGTGCCAATCCTGGGGCTTGATTTGAGGCCTTGCACCCTCGTTCAGTGATCTTACTCATGGCTATTAATCTACCATTGGAGTCTGCAGTCATGCCACCAGTCTGGCATTTAACGGACCAATTGGAAATGGAGCGTATCAGACTTTTCCACCTAAGCAAACTTTGAAATGAGATCCTCCACATCTCAACCTCCTGAATAGCTAAGACAGTGGGTGTGACCCACTAACACCTAGCATGTTTTTTTTCTATTTTAAACATATGGAAAGCCTAGATGCTAATCAATTGAAACCCAGTATTTATTGCCTTGGGGAGAGGTGATACTGGCTGTCAGCTTGATGGAGAAAGGTAAGAAGGAAAGGAAGAGAATAGAAGGAAAAAGAAGAAAGAAAGGAAAGGAAAAGGTAGGGAAAGATTAAAGAGAAAAAGGGTTCTAGAAATAACTCCATGAATTGATTCATATGAAACTCACAGTCTTCACAATTTTAGTCACCTTAATGTCATTATGTGTATATAATAAAATATGCAATCTGACCATCATGACTAGATCTGGTTACATCTATTATCATACTTATTCCTAGCCAAGAACCTTCTTTCTGCCTTTAGGAGTTACGTCTTTCTCTGGTGTCTCTAGCTGCCTGTGAGCTGTGGAAATAAGTTGTTTTTTCCAGGTGGAGGGTCCAGAGTCACAGGAGCTACAGTGGAAAAGACAAACTAGAACGAATTGAATGAATTGAGAAAACAAAGGGTAGAGTCCTGTCATGACTACCACTTAAATTACATAAAATAATGACATAAAAAATTACCTGATCGTTCTCACCTATGGGCAATATGATACAAAGATGTCAGAAGCATCACCTGAGAATGTGGCACATGGGTGAAATGTGATCCTTGGTTACAACAGTGTCATAGTGACACTGAAACTGCAGTGGGGACTGAAACTGCAGTCATTCACCACTCCAACATGATGTGTGGTGCAGCATGAAAACACTCATCTCAAATAACAGAAAGACCTACATGACTTCTCCTGGAGAGAGTAGGGCTTCCTTAGAAACGCATGAGAATACCCTAGTCCCGCAGTCCCTAAAAAAGGCCACTTGAGTAGGAGAAACCTCACTGATGATCTTCTCAGGAACTAGTTTATGCTGGGAAGGAGAAAAGATTTGCTCATGTTGCCTCAGCCTGCCCCCAGAAGGGTTAGGGAATTACCATCTTCCCTCTGTGGAAAAATTGAAACTCATTAAAATGCCCATAGCAGAGCATTCTGTATGCGGTCATGGAAAATTACTCTGCAGCTCTCATTCCTGCCTATTACTCCAGGTTGATCTCACTATAGTCAATTACCCCTACATGTTTGTGCAAATGAATGAACACTGTGGCTTCTACTCCTTGTTTTTACTCTTACAATACTACAATGGGCTTGAAGAAGTTAAAAATAATATTGAAACATCACAGGTTACCCCCTTTAAATTACATGGATTTTCATGTCTTGTATATCAGTTAAAAATAAATCTATTCTTTGGAAGCAAAAAAAATATTATCTTTAACTCTCTATTTCCAAATTCTGTATCCTGCCTAATCAGCACATTTTCTTTTCTACTACATTTTTTTCTAGATCACTGTGTCCAATTTTACTTGAATATTAGAGATGCTATGTCCCCTCAGCACAAGGAACAACACCATTTGCAGCCATGTGATACTATATCATGTGTGCCCCTTCACCAATTCGTCTAGGAGGTTTAAAGGAAATGTCTTTTCTGACCCTGGAATAGGTGATACAACATAAGAACTACTTAACTTCTATTACAAGATTTCAGCCCTTTAAAACTGAGTCTGGAGGAAGTGCCTCACCCCTATATTCCTAGCTACTCCAGAGGTTGAGATCTGTGGTTCAAGGACTTTCTGGGCAGGAAAGTCTATGAAACTCTTATCTCCAATGAACTGCCAAAAATAATCTAGAAATGGAGCTGTGGCTCAAGTGGTTGAACACTAGCCTTGAGCACAAAATTACAAAACCCAAGCCTGAGTTTAAGCACTATGACCAGCATGAAACAAAGAAACAAGAGAAAACAAAAACAAAAACCTCATCCAGTGATCCTTTTGGATACAATTATTAACATATTTTGTAATTTAGAAAATAAAAATTCTGCCACCATTCTTCAAAGTGAATTGTAACTACTTAGATAATGTTGTTTGGAAACTATCAATTTACTGCAAAAGTCACAAATAAAAGACTAATATGCCAGGTACTGGTGGCTCACACCTGTAATTCTAGCTACTCAGGAAGCTGAGATCTGTGGATTGTGATTCAAAGCCCAGGCAGTAAAGTCCATGAATGAGACTGTTATCTCCAATGAATCACCAAAATCCTGAAAGTGGTGGTGTACTCAAAGTGATAGAGTGCTAGCCTTGAGCAAAAGAGCTCAGAGACAGAGCCCAGGCCGACACAAATAATAATATAGCCAGGCACTGGCAGCTCACACTTGTAATCCTAGCTACTAAAGAGGCTGAGATCTGAGGATTACAGTTCAAAGCAAGTCTGGGTAGGAAAGTCCATGGGACTCTTAGCTCCAATAAACCACCAAAAAACCAGAAGTGGTGCTGTGGCTCAAGTGGTAGAGCACCCACCTTGAGCTGAAGAGCTAAGAGACAGTGACCAGTCTCAGGTTCAAGCCCCACGACCAACATCATCATCATCATAGTATAGCTATTATTGTTATACTTTGATTTACATTTAATATTGTATAGAATTTTCTAAAATGAGAGTAACATCTTCCATAACATACATATGACCAGATAAGATGATGTTAAGTGAAACGAACTCTAAGATAGGGACACAAGTGTTTTTTTCTTTCTTGCTATTGTTTTTAATGTTTTTATAAGGTACCATCTGATTTTTTTGTTGCTTTGTATGTTCTTCTACTGTATAACCCCTGTTTTCACTGTATTTGATGTTGGTATAATTTGGGGAGGGGAAGGGAAAAAAACAAAATGTTTAAATAAGGATACAGGTGAGCCCATTGCAACAATGAGATGTACAAGACACTGTTGAACAATGAACTTTACAATTTAGGCAGGGAAGGAGAGCTGGGGGGAATGTAATGGATGTGGGAGGGAAAGGATGGTAGAGGAAAAACAAAGGAGGAGGCAACAATACTCGATAGTAAATGTACTCATTAACTTGTTCATGTAACAATAACCCTTATGTACAGCATTTTCACAATAAAAAAATAAAAAAATTGGCTTCTATTCTTTGATAATAGATATTGTCACACAGAGAAAAGCTACCAAATATGGAAGTAGGACTTTAGACTGCAAACTCTATGAAGGTATGAGTACTAGGTTTATTTATTTGTTGGTTTCAAATCTGTGTCCTTATGTCTCAATAACTGGTGAATAAATAAATCCATTTCTTAAGAAAAATTTCAGTTGCATGATGTGTCAAAAATTACATATACTTTGTAGTATATAAAAATGCAGGAGTAAATAAAAAATGAAATTGAAACAAAATGCCAGCATGAACTCAAAAACATGCAGGTTGTAACGAAAAAAAAGTGACTAAGTCATTAAGTAAATATTCTTTGTCTTACAGGGATGCCAAGCATGCCCTCCCCATGGCAAATGAGAAAGTTCAAGTGGAAGGAAATGAGTTCAGTACAGAAGTAGCTAATAACAGGGAAAATTCACAGGACTGACTATTTAATGCAGTAGGTGTCATTTTCTGATCATGATAACAGTGAGGGAGAAAAAAAGACAAATGGGAGCTTATGGTTTAGCTGTGATATGTTAATTCTGAGCTTGTTTTAAAAATGCACAGCATAGTTTACTTCATATAATTTTTCCAAGTCTTTCCATTTCATAACAAATGGGGCTATGACATTCTTTCTGATGGAGGGCACAGAATTCCCTTTTACATATATATACCACATTTTCTTGATCTATTCATCTACTGAGGGGCATCTGGGTTGGGTCCATATCTTAGCTATGGTAAATAAGGCTGCAATAAACATAGTTGTGCTGGTAGCTTTAGTATGGCCTTGTTTGTGATCATTTGGGTAAATGCCCCAAAGTGGGATTGCTAGGTCAGGTCATAGGGGAGCTCTATGTAGAGTCCTTTGAGGAACCTCCATACTGCCTTCCAGAGTAGTTGAACAATTTTCACTGCACCAACAAGGCAGTAGTGTTCCCTTCTGTCCACATCCTCTCCAACATCTGTTGTTATTAGAGTTCTTGATTTTAGCTATTCTAACTGGGGTCAGGTGGTATCTCAATGTTGTTTTGATTTGCATTTCTTTTCTGGTTAGAGAGGTTGAGCATTTCTTCATGTGTCTATTGGCCATTCTTATTTCCTCTTCAGAGAAGTTTCTTTTTAAGTCTTTAGCACACTTATTTATCAGGCAGTTGTTTCTTTGAGGATTTGTTGGCTATGTACATATGACCATATAAGATGATGTTAAGAGAAATGAACACCAAGATAGGGACAAAATTTTTTTTCTGTCTTGCTGTTGTCTCTAACTTATTTATAATGTATCATGGATTTTTTTTGTTTCTTTGTATGTTTCTCCCCCCTGCACTATAACTCCTGTTTTCACTGTATTTGATTCCATTGCCCTGCATCTTGTATATACATTTCTCTAATTTGGGGAAGGGAAAAACAAAATGCTTAAATAGGGATACAGGTTGACAGTTGACCCATTGTAACAATGAGATGGGGGGCGGAGTAGTTGTGGAGGTGGGAGGGAAGGGATGGTAGAGAAAAAACAAAGGAGGAGGCAACGATGCTCAATAGGAAATGGACTCATTACCTTGCTCATGTAACTGTAACCGTTCTGTATAGTATTTTTACAATAAAAACATACAAAAATAAATATGCACAAGCAGAGGTATTGTACCTTAAATAATTGAATGTGCAGAGATAAGAAAGGTTTGTGCTGGATAAAGATTTTATTTTTTCATGTGATTACGTTTTAAGAGTTGCATTCTGTCTAAACCACAGCAAAGAGGAAACACAAAACTTCAGACACTTCTAGAAGAGGAGCAGAGTTGCAGCCATGGAGATCAGTTTATTGTGCGCGGCTGGGGCTCCAAAGAGGCTCAATCAGAAATGCAGTTGGCTGAAAGAACAATGTTACTGATAAGGGTTATAAGGTGTGTTTTAAGTTGTTCATTGAAACACAAAATACTTTAGTTTCTGCCAAGGAAACAATTATATTGATATCCATGTAGCATATGGTTAAATCCATTAAACAACCCACTAAATAACACAATGTCTAGAACGGTAATCTCATTTTAACTTGTACTGCTTAATTTTGTTCAACCCTATAAGGAGAAGATATGAAGTTGTGCAAAATATTCCACCTGCCCAATTCTGAAATCTAAGCTCCAACTGAATTTTCCTACACAAAGCATACTTGCAGAGTCATGATTTGCAGAATTTGCAGAATGACCAAATCATTCATAAAGACACCCCCCCGTTAAAAAATGCATCATAATGTGCCTCTCCCAAATATCTTGATAATCAAAAAGTGCGGCTCAACGTTTTATTCCCTAGAATTTTCTTCAGTGCTGCCTTCACTTCCTTGTTCCTCAGGGTATAAATAAGAGGGTTCAGCATGGGGGTCACCACCGTGTAGAAGAGGGAAACAAACTTCCCCTGGTCCTTGGATCGACTCTTGGCAGGCTGCAGGTACATGAAGATGATGGTTCCATAGAAGATGGTGACCACCAGGAGGTGGGAGGAACACGTCCCAAATGCTTTCTGTCTCCCAGTAGCTGACTTGATCCTCAACACCGCTTGGGTAATGTAGCCATAGGAGACCAAGATGAGTGACAAGGGCAGCACTAAGAATAAGACACTAGCCACAAAGAGCTCGGCCTGGTTGAAGGTGGTGTCCACACAAGCCAACTTGATGAGCACAGGGACCTCACAGAAGAAATGATCCACTCGGCGGTGTCCGCAGAAGGGCAGCTGCATGGTGAGGGTGGATTGTACCAAGGTGGTGGCCACTCCACTGAGCCATGCCATAGATGCCAGAGTCATGCAAAGCTGGGGATGCATAGCAAAAGCGTAATGGAGGGGTCTGCAGACAGCCACATAG
The DNA here is from genome assembly GCF_000151885.1 of Dipodomys ordii. Classification (NCBI taxonomy): domain Eukaryota; kingdom Metazoa; phylum Chordata; class Mammalia; order Rodentia; family Heteromyidae; genus Dipodomys; species Dipodomys ordii. The sequence goes on from NW_012267243.1 coordinate 1,925,828, forward strand.
CGATCGTAGGACATCACGGCCAGGAGAACACACTCAGTGGATCCCAATGCAAGGGAGACATAGAGCTGAACCACACAGCCCCCATAGGTGATGGACTTATCTGAACCTCGAAGGTTGACTAGAAGCTGAGGGATTATGCTACTGGTAAAGCACAGGTCCAGGAAGGAGAGATGGGACAGGAAGAAGTACATGGGAGTGTGGAGCTTTGAATCCACAAGGGACACTAGAATGATGGTAGTGTTGCCAAGAAGGGTCATGAGGTAAAGGAACAAGATTACCCCAAAGAGAATCAATTCTAACTGAGGCCGGTCTGAAAAACCAACCAGAATGAAGCCAGGGAGGTCACTGTCATTACCCCACCACATTACTCTCACTGTTCAGAGACAGAGTCACATCCAGCAAAACCACAAGGACTTTATATCAAATACTTAACAGCTTCATATTTGAGAAAATAGGATTATGTATAAATATATGAAAAGACCAAAGTAGAGAATACCAATAGGCTGTATCCTTCATTTTTTCATCAAATATCATGTCCCATCTGGTGGCTGCATGTTTTCCATACTCCTTGAAGATAAAAGTTGAAAAAAATCAATCAGAAGTGACATTTTCCTTAAGTTTGCAAACATCATTTGTACTAGTATTGGGACTTGAACTCAAGATCTTGCACTCTTGCTTGGCTTTTGTATTCAAGGCTGTTGCTCTACCACTTGAGGTGTACCTTCATTTCTGGCTTCTTGCTAGTTAATTGGAGATAAACATTCTCTCCGACTTATGTGCCCAGGCTACCTTTCAACCAAAATCTCAGCTCTCTGAGTCCCTAGGATTACATACAAGTTGGACCCACCAATGCCTGATTCAACATCAGTTTTAGGAACTATAAGAAATACAAGAATGTAGGATATTCCTAGAGTTCACCAAATGCACAAATAAGTTATGTATGACAACACATGTCAGAGTGCATGAGATAATATGTGTGTAATGTGGATATGCACAGGGCATGAGCAATCTGCACAGGGAAGGTTCAGAACAAGTTGAGGGAGTGCTTGTGTTGCTCTCACAGAGTCAAGAAGAGAAGCAAGCCAAGTCAAGGGAATTAGTTAACTATTTGAGAGTAGGAATGGGAAGGGGAAAATTGGAGATAATGATGGAAGGGGTGACATTGATCAAGAAGCCTTTTGCTCAAACCTGATTTATTATAACTTCTTTGTACAATTTACTCAATATAAAATAAAAATTAAAAATCAACATCAAATAAAATAATGGCTTGAAAAAATTGAAGAAATATGTCATGGAATGGTCATAGGGAAAACAAGGAACTAGATTTTGGGAGTAACTACTATATATACTGGCTTTATCACATAATAGAATAAAGTTCATGCAAAATAAATTTGAATTAATTTTTCAAGTATCATAATGATCAATAGACATTACTTGATGAGCATAGACCTTGTCAAAGTGTTATTGTTATTACTTGAACTCCGCACTGCATGCTGCTGAGCTTTGCTTTGCGGGTTGGTAACAAAGATAAGGAGAAGTTCTCAGGCTGCAGGGGTTGTAGAGGGACATGATAGGGCCTGCCAGTCCTATGGTGAAGATGAAGGCATGTGGGTAAACTCTGTTTAATGTATTCAGTTGAGTATTAGAGCTTGCAGCCAGAAGACTTTCATCTGGTTTACAAGCACCTCAGTGTGGCTAAAGTTCACTTGTAGGCCTATGCCACCTGCTTCTAAACCCATTCTTTCCAACAGCACAAAGCCACTACCCATCACTACCCATACTCCAACCTCATTGCCAACTCTTACCACTCAAATTCCACTAGCTATATCCACCAGGACATTTTTATATTTGTTAAAACTTGGTTCAAATAACAACAGCATCCATTTCCATTTCTTTGGGGGATAACCTATATTTATTTATACATTATTAACATCAAAGTATGATGAACATAATGTCTCATCTATCTTTATTATCAATGTCTAGTATATTCTTCAAAAATGTTAATGGTACACCTGTTTATTGAGCAGTTACTAAACTGAAGCTATATGGTGGGACCATAGCAATGGAGCAGAGAGAAGATTGATGAAAAGGTAAGAGGATGCTACTGAAAGAGCCACCTACACGCCATTTTGAAAACAATAGTATTTCACAGAATGGATGTGTATCCCGCACCAAAATGAAACGGAGAGTACTGTCCAAGACACATATATCAAAGATATCACTCAGACTTTTACAAAGCACAGTATCACTTCAGAGAACAGGTATGAATACTACTATGCACATGGACAGATGTTTAAATATGTCTTTAAGAAATGAAATCGATGAAATGTGTGTATATGCATGATTCAAAAATGATGCAGTTGTTTCCATTTGTTACATTATTAGTGTATATTAATTTTCATATACTATCCATTTAAATATAAACACAGCAAAGAAAGTGTTTTTGCTGGGTTTTATTTGTTTTTATCCAGTGGGATTTTCTTGTTTTGTCACAATGTAGACCAGGCTGCCACAGAACTGACAACCTTCCTGCCTCAATTTCCTGGGTGCTAAAATGAAAAGGTTATGTGTCACCATACCTAACATTTGCCAACTCTCTAACGCAATATGCATATGCCATTATTTCAATAACTCTATAAATATTTACTGAATGAGTTTTCTATTCTGCCTTATGCTAGATATCAAGAATACAAAACAAGAGGATGTGATTTTCACTGTCAGGAATCTTGTTGGCCAACTGTCTATGTATTTATCCTGACAGAATATCAGGACTGGGCAGTATGTGTCACCATCCAAAGATCCAAGAGATGAATGAGGAGGTAAACAGCCTGTTCTTGGGGTGGTCACTGATCACCTTCACTTACCTTGGGAAATGCTTTCATATCTTTGGAAGGAGTTATCTCTGAGTAAAAGTGATGGTCTTGTCATAAGTTTCTCTGCATCTCCATTATGTCATCATGAGAAACTGAAATCATATTTGCCGTAAACATGTTGGAGCATCTGAACATTGACTCAACAGTAGAGCAAGCAGCATTCAGTGACCATGATGAAATCAGAGAGGGCTTTTCCAGAGAACTCACAAAGTATCAGGCTTGGCTCTGAGGACATCATTTACAGCAATCTATTTCATTCTATTCACTGTGAGTGTATTTCTTTTATATAACAAATGAGAAAGCTGAAACTGAAAAGGTAAATATGTCTTCCAAGGATACTTTAGTGAGAGAGTTAGTATTTTTTAGATACTAAAGAGCTCCTCAACTGTGCAGATCTTCTGGGTTTGAGGAGAAGTGTTACAAATAAACATATATGTTGCTATTAGGATACCACTGCTTCCCTTTCAAAAACGTGACAGAAGCACGTTATTCACTGGTCTCAGCCTTCCCTAAACTGTGAAAAGTTCTCTGAGTTCAGCCTCAAAACCATCACTGTTCCAGATCCTTGAGACCCCTCATTTAAACACCTGTTCATATTGCATGACATTAGGTAGGAAACGTTGTCCTTCTGGTGCTGTATCAATTAGTATTTAGGATACATGCATCTAAATGCGTCTCATCTGGGAAGTTAAACATGAAAACATGAGCATGGCCAATGACAGGTGGTGCTCTGATAGATATTAGAGACTGGCACTGATCCTGAATAAAGGCTTGAGGGGGAAAATGTGATGGTTGGTAGGAACTACGGTATAGTTTTGCAGCTTCTGAACCTGGGGATATATACCTAGTTATAGCACTTGAGAAAGATCATGTTTAGTGTTTAATTCCAGATGGTGTTTTCAGGCTCAGGTGCAGACCAGAGGTCAGGTGGGGATAGAGAAAGCAAAACAGAGGGTACTCTTGTCATCAACAGGATGGACACAGCTAGATCTAAGCACATTTACTGTGTACCGTGAGATTATCTAGTTGCACATTAAAAGTCATTTCAGTGTTACTTAGGGAAGAAAAGGCTACTAGAACAATCTATATAATTACCCTTAATATCTGTTAATAGTTACACTAGCTGCGGGATGTGAAATCTTCAGCCAAGAGTGAATAATCTCTCCACTCACTTCACTCCTGCAAGCTATAGTCACTGAAGTTTTATCTTTTGGTGATTAATGCTACATTATTCAGAAGTAAAATTGGAAGATGGAGAGGAAAGTTTAACAGTGAAAAAGTTGGGTTATAAGACTATTTTTATTATAATGCACATTTAAGTACTGTCCAGGGGAGAAGGCATCTTTGCTACTACCTGATCTGACACTTAAAGAAGTACAATTAAATATTTAGTATTCTGAACTCATAAAACTGAAGAAGACCCCTTCATCAGTTTTCTAAGGCACTAGCACCTTTTGAAGCATTTCAGTAGCCATCTTATTTGTTTGTTTGTTTGTTTGTTTTTTCTGATCCTGGGGTTTTGAACTCAGGGTCTGGGCACTGTCCCTGAGCTTCTTGTTGCTCCAGGCTAGCTCTCTATTGCTTGAGCCATAGCACCACTTCTGGCTCTGAGTTGCTTAATGGGGATAAGAAACACATGGACTTTCTTTCCCCAGCTGGCTTCAAGCCATTCAGATCTCTGCTTCCTGAGTAGCCAGGATTATAGGTCTGAGCCACCAGTTCCTGGCTATTTTTAACCGATTCACAAAATGATAAAAAATGTACACATCATGAGTAAAATATGATATTTTAGTGCATAGGTCCATTCTTACACCAAGATAAACATGTCTGTCTCCTCAAACATTTATTATTTCTTTAGGGTTGCAAACTCAAAATACTTTCTTGAGGCTTTTGTAAACATACACTTTATTATTATTTTATTATCACAACAGAATTCATTGCTTTCATTTAACTGTAATTTAGTAAACTTTGATCAACTTTTGCCCATTCCCTCCCTCTCCCTACTCTCTCCAGAGTATGATAACCACACCATCCTAAATTTTAAAATCAAGAAATTATGCATTAAAACTCTATTTACAGCTGGAGAATGAAACTTCTGCAAGTACCTTAGAAAGAGTTCTCTGAAGCAAGGAAGTTGTTTTCCTACCAGGGTAGCACTAAAACCAAGCCTCTTACCATGTTCTGCCCTGAAAACATGGTCATTTCCTTTTGATAAGAATTATAGGAGACAGATTTATCTATTCAGATTATCTTTTAAACTTTGTAGAACTATGAACAATAGTAACACACTGGTAAAGAAACTCTTCCTCTCTGGGTGTCCAGAACATAATCATACTGCATTAGGAAGCTGCTGATTTAACTGGATGTGTTCATTTTCCAGAGAGATTTCACATCACCCCTCTGGGATATCATGCCCCACCAGGAAGTACTTATTAAACACAAGATGGCCAAAGAAAGAAATGCACTGTAATCCCTAAAGTCATTATTTCTACCCTATGAATATTCTTCTTTAGCTTAGAAAATGTCCATAGTAACTCTGGGAAAAACTGAAGACTTCATTGAGCACAAATATTGACAATCTCCTGTCTACTCATCCAGCCAGCTGTCTCTCCAGCCTTACATGTCTATCTATTTACATCGTGATTACTCCTTCAATTATAGAAAACTCTGAAGTTCTTATCACTATCTACAATGTTCATCATGATTTTCCCCTACTTTATTTCTTCAAGTCTATTTTTTCACTTTTCTGGCATGCTCTTTTTATTTTAAACCTCTCACAGTTCCAATTTTTCTGGCATTTTTCATTTTAAATTTTCCACATTTCATATTTCTTTCAATAACTAAGGCATTGTTATCTATTCTTCCTGTAGACAGAACACTATTCTCATAGTCAAATTGTGTTTTCACGTTGGTCCTCATTCAAATCTCATCCAAACTGCCACTCTGGAATAAATATTTTTAACATACTCTAAACATCTAAACATTTTTAAGCGCGTAGCATTTTTTGAAATTTCTGTTAATGACCAGAGAGACTCAACATTTTGGTGAAAGCTTAATATTATATCTTTAGCATTTACTTGAATATCTGACACATAGCAGAATGCAATAAATATTGCTAAATGAGAAAATTTTTTTCTAATCCATACTTAAACTATCTCTATCAAAAAATTCTTCACGTTCAAAATACTCTTACATAAACTTCCTAAAATTCAATAATATAATGTACCTATTGAAGGCAGGAATCATGTCTTACTAATCTTTTTACTATCTCTGTGGCCATAAATACATATTAGTGAAGTCCAATATTAAGTGTAAAATATGTAGCTAGCCATTATTATGTTTAGCATGTTCCATAGTCATTTCTTGAGTATCTTTTTCAAGCCACAGAGTTAGAAAATGGAGATATAACAATAATCATTCTCAAGTGGTTATAAAATATAAATATATAATACTTAAATATTATATATTTATAAATATATTCATTTATAAATGAATATATATGAATGAATATAAATATATATAAATGAATATAAATGAATATATTTATAAATGTATAAATATATTTATATATAGTATAAATATATTATAAAGATATATAAAGATAGATAATAGATAGATAGATAGATAGATAGGTTCTGCCATTCCCCACTTACTCATCACTTCATTCTCCTGGTCTTTCCACCATCACCATAGTTATTATATGTTTTCCAGAATATCATAGACATGGAGTCATATAGCATACAACATTTACAAATTAACTTCTCTCAGTCGTATTTATTTACAACTTCTCCATAAATTAGTAACTTTATTAGTGGATCATTTCTCTAAATGATAGGATAATAATTCTGGATGTATTTATCCAATCACTTGTTGAAGAACATGTAGGTTGTTTCCAATACTTGAATATTATTAATATTTCTATAAGTATTTATGTGTAGAATTTTATATGCGCATAATATTTTGTCAGTTGCATAGCTGTAACTCAGGGCTGGGCACCTTCTCTGAGCCTCCTTGTGCTCAAGGCTAGTTCTCAACTACTTGAGCCACAGTTCCACTTTTGGTTTTCTTGAGTGGTTAAATTGGAAAAAAGAGTCTCACGGGGATGTTTCTGCCTGGGCTGGCTTTGAACCATGATCCTCAAATCTCAGCTGGCTGAGTAGCTAAGATTAGAAGCATAAATCACCAGAGCAAGGCTATGTGCATAATTTTTCTAGGGGTCCGGTCGTGGGGCCTGAACTCTGGACCTGGGTGCTGTCCCTCAGCTCTTCAGCTCAAGGCTAGTGCTCTACCACTTGAGCCACAGCACCACTTCCGGCTTTTTTCTTTTTTGCTTATGTGGTGCTGAGGAATCGAACCCAGGACCTCAAGCATGCAAGGCAAGCGCTCAACCACTGAGCCACCTTCCCAGCCCATATGTGCATAATTTTTAACTTATGTAAGTATCAATAAGTACAATTGCAAGGCCTAGTTAAAATAATATATTTTTCTTCTTTTTAATTACTTTTTATAATTAGCATACATTCATAGCATAAGGAAAGTTCGCTGTGATGACGCATAAGTACACTTTGAACAACTGCACCCTCTAAATATATTCCAATACACAACTGTCTCACAAAGTGACTAAATAACTGCATTCTCAGCATTAATGAATGAAAGTTGCTGCTGCTCTAAATCCTTGTTTTGGATTTTAACCATTCTAACCAGTATGTAGTGATATCTCATTTTTGTTAACAGATTGCGTAGGAAGAAATAAAACTGATTACGGATGATGTGACTAGCTATTCAGAGAATCTCAATTAACTGGCAAAAATAATACTGTATATATAACACAAACTATATACATATCTCAAAATAACTCTACATATATTAAATTTTATTCATCCATAAAATAATACTATAACATCATTTGCAAAGAAGTGGAAGGCCATGAATAAAAGATCATTCTGAGTAAAGTAAACCAGAAAAACAAAGGTGCATGTTTTTTCTCACATTTGAATCTTAGAATTAAAACATTAAAGTGTTTGTAAATACATACAATGCCTTACGTGATCACACCTCTTTTTTTCTCACACTCCTACCCAACAGGGCAGGAGGTTTCCCTTCATTAGGCTACTTGATCTTTCTCCTACTGGAGGGCACCCTTCTATTTACCTAAATGATTCCCAATCATGGCACTGGCCTACCTGCCACACCACCAGAGTGCTGGTTGCCTGATCACATCAACCTTTTGCAAGTTTCCCCTTTTTTCCCTTTTGTTATTGTTATTATAAAGATGGTGTACAGAGGGGCTATAGTTACATAGGTCAGGTAATGAGTACATTTCCTTTTGAACATTGTCACCACTTCCCTCACTCTCTTCCAGTTTTTCCCACCCACATCTCCCCACCAAGGGTGAATAAATGCAGTGACACTCAGTAGACACTATGTTGGACAGGTCCTCTTTCTTACAAAAAATTTTCTTCCATCACCTTTCAAGTTTTATTTCAAATGCAATTCTTTCTGAAAGTAACTGAATATTTATCTTAGTGTCAGTTTTCCACATCTTTAATTCCCACATTAGAAAATTTCCCCCTCCCTCTTATTGTTTTATAATTGCTTTTCCATAGCCTTTTGCAGGCTATAAGCCAGTCTGTTGTATTTATCATTGATCATCATCAGGACTATATTTACTAGTTAATAAAAAATGAAGCCGGGCACCAGTGGCACATGCCAATAATCCTAGCTATGCAGAAGGCTGAGATCTGAAGATCGCGGTTCAAAGCCAGCTCAGGCAGGAAAGACCCTGAGACTCTTATATCCAACAACCACCAAAAAACCCAAAGTGGTGCTGTGGCTTAAGCGGTAGAGTGCTCACCTTGAGCTGAAGAGTGCAGGGACAACGACCAAGCTCAGAGTTCAAGTCCCATGACCGACTATATATATATATATACATATATATGTATATGTATAATATATATATATAGCTTCATATAGATGAATAGCTGAAATCCATAAATAAAACATTCATTGAATTCAAACAGAAATATCCATAAAGTCTATAATCTATAGTTATAGCATTGACTCAGTTTTGAGTCCCTACAAGTTTGTTTCTCAAATTTTTATACTTACTTTTGTACTTTTTGCATATCTCAAATTTTTCCCCCAATCAGATCACTTCAATTTGCCATTTGCGTGTGTTTCCATGTGAGAAAAAGGAATCTTTTTTGTCAAATTAAAATGTCTCCATCTTAAATAAGAATGGCCAATAGACACATGAAGAAATGCTAAACTCCTCTAGCCATAAAAGAAATGCAAATCAAAACAACATTGAGATACCACCTCACCCCAGTTAGAATGGCTATAATCAAGAACTCTAATAACAACAGATGCTGGAGGGGATGTGGACAGAAGGGAACCCTACTGCATTGTTGGTGGAGTGTAAATTTGTTCAATCACTCTGGAGGTTCCTGAAAAGACTCCAGAGAGAGCTCCCCTATGACCCAGCAATCCCACTTTTGGACATTTACCCAAATGATCACAAACAAGGCCATACTAAAGCTAACAGCACAACTATGTTTATTGCAGCATTATTTACCATAGCTAAGACATGGACCCAACCCAGGTGCCCCTCAGTAGATGAATGGATCAAGAAAATGTGGTATATATACACAATGGAATTCTATGCTTTCATCAGAAGGAATGACATTGCCCCATTTGTTAGGAAATGGAAAGACTTGGAAAAAAATTATATTAAGTGAAGTAAGCCAGGCCCAAAGAAACATAGGTCCCATGGTTTCCCTTATTTGCAATAACTAGTATATGTCTGAGACAAGCAGAAATGGTCAGATAAGTTGATGTTAGGTGAAATGAACCCCAAGAGAAGGACTGAAATGTTTTTTCTTTCTTGCTATTGTTTCTAACATATTTATAAGATGATTTCTTTTTGCTTTGTATGTCCCTCCCCCACTACATAATCCCTGTTTTTACTGTATTTGATGTTGGTATACTTTGTGGAGAGGAAGGGAAAAAACAAATTGTTTAAATAGAAATACAGGTGGACCTATTGAAACAATGAGATGTACAAGACATTATGTTGAAAAACGAACTTTACAACTTTGGCGCGGGGCGGGGGGGAGGGGTACAGGGGAAGGAAGGGTACGATGGGAAGGGATGGGAAGGGGAAATAAAGGAGGAGGCAACAATGCTTGATAAGAAATGTACTCATTATCTTGACCATGTAATTGTAACCCTTCTGTATGGTATTTTAACCAAAAAAAAATGGAGGATATGGCTCAATGGTAAGAGTACTAGACTAGTATGAACATGATTCTAATCCTAAGCATCAATCCCTGAGTTTTAACCCTAGTACTGCCCTCCCACCAAAAAAAAGTGAAATTGATCTCAGAGACAGAAAGGACAATGGTTATTAGCCATCTCCATTATCCAGAGGGTGGAGGATAGAGGAAGACAGAGTGGGGGAAAGATTTACCAAGGGCACTAAGTTGCAGTGAGATAGGAATAAGAAGTTATGGCATTTCATTACTACAGAGTATACTTAACTACAAATAACAAGAATGTATACTTCCAAACGTAGAAGAAATAATTTTTAAAGGTTTTAACCATAAAGAATAAATGTTTGAAGCAGATATACTGAGCTGATTTAAACATTACACATAATATATAGAGAGAGAGAAAGAGAGAAACATCATGTTCATCTGTCAATGTATACAATTTTTATGTTTAAAAAAAACTCCTTGGTTTTTTTGGAGAGAGGGTGCTTTTTGGGAGGGAGCCTGTCATGGGGTTTGAACTCAGGGCCTAGAGCTTGTTCAGCTACCTTGTTGTACTGGTAGTGCTCTACCATTTTAGCCAATCTTAATATACTAGATTTTGGCAAGTTATTTGGAGATAGAGTCTCACTGACTTTTCTGTCTGGGCGGTTTTTGAATGGTAATCCTCTAGGTCTTAACCTCCAGAGTGGCTAGCAGTACATTTATAAACCACCAGGGCCTGGCTAAAACTAATTTTTAGAAGATCCACAGGAAAATGAAAATTTAATTTGAAAATGGAACACTAGATAAACTGAATGGATGGGAGGGGTGGGAGAGATGGGGGAGAATGGTGAAAGGGTGACATTAGTCAAGATGCATTATACTCACAAACTGACGTGTTGAACTGAAACTCATTTGTACAACTACTTAAGATTAAATAATAAAATTAATTCAATATATAATATGTAATTAAATTTTATTAAATTTATTTTCACGGGAACTAACAAAAGAAGTTCCTAAGCTTGCTGAGTCTGCAGGACAAGAGAAAAGCAGGAATGACACATGTATTTCTTTAGCAAAGACAATGTGATTTTGGAAAAACAAAGGAGAGAGAAAATATGTGACACCTATCTATCGTCTATCTGGATCTGAATGATCTTCTTATCTTCGTAGCCTTGAAACTCTTCCCAGCAGAGTTTGTGGAAGGTGCAACCTTGCACCTTCTTTTCAGAATTTTCTGCTTTACATCAGATAGAAGCATGGATAAAATTCTTCTGCATCCTCCATGTGTTTCAGGATTTTCTTTGGTGGCTTTTAGTGTAGAGTTCTAATTCTATTCCCTTGTGATCTGAGAGAATGCAGAGCATAACGTCAATGTTTCTGAATTTGGACTAATTTGCTTTGTGACCTAAAATGTGGTCTATTTTGGAGAATGTTCCATGTACTGCTGAGAAGAATGTGTATTCTGATGCTGCTGAGTGAAATATTTGGTAGATGTTTGTTAAGTCTAATTGATCATGTTGAAAAAGAAATTTACAACTTCAGGGGGAGGGAGGAAGTGGGGAGTTGGGGAGGTGAGGAGGGAAGGGATGGTAGGGGAAAAACAAAGGAGGAGGTAACAATGCTCCATAGGAAATGTATTCATTACTACCTTACTCATGTAACTGTAACCCCTCTGTACAGCATTTTTACAGTAAAAAATATATACAATAAAATTTATTCTGCATCCATTGATTCTCAAATGTTGTTAGCACCAAATAAACAGTATACCAACTCTGGAGGTTCCAAGTAGATCTTCATACATTCAAATGGAAGACAATATTCTGTTGAATTATAAGCAAATTAAATGTAGTCAAAACACTAAAATTAATAGAGAGACAAGAAAAGTAGGTTTGGAGTATGTGGCTCAATGGTAAAGAGCTTGCTTAATATGATCAAGGCCTGGAGTTCAATTTCCCAGTACTGCAAAATAAAATTATGTTTTTACAATTAAGCTAAAGTTACAAATAGAATAGATTATAATATTCAATGCATATCCTATAAACCAGAAAAACTGAGGGGAAAAGTAAGATTAGAAGGGATGAGAGAAAATGATGAAAGGGTTGATATTGATCAAGATGTGTTGTACTTATAAATGACATGTTGAATGGTAACCCCTTTGTACAATTACTTTGAGACAATAAATACTTAATAATAGGAGAGAAAAATAGCCCAAACAACATTAACATATAACTTTTAGAAAAAAGTCAAATAGAGTCAGGTGCTGGTCACTTATGCCTGTAATCCTAACTATTCAGGAGGCTGAGATCTGAGGATTATGGTTCAAAACCAGCAGGAAAAGGAAAGTCCAACTAACCACGAAAAATCTGGAAGTAAAGCTGTGACTCAACTAGTAGAGCACTAGCCTTGAGCAAAAAAGTATGGGGAAAGTGTGCACAGGTCCTGAGTTGAAGTTCTAGGACCCACACAAAGACACACACACACACACACACAAACACACACACACACACACATTTCACTAGAAGTGAAAATTATAAATAGATGTACCATTGACCAATTTCTTAGGATTTTAATACCAAATATGGTTCATATTCCTTCAGAAGAAGTATTCAATTGCAAGTTAAATTAACCAGTATATTGTAAACAAAATTACAAGCACATGTTTCTTTTTTTAAGTTTAATTTTACTAATCTTGGAACAGAATGCTCCATTTTATTCTGAACATTGATAGAAAACTGTACCTGACACATTTCATTTTCTTTCTATGACATATTTTTAGTTCCTCCTCTCAGAAAGTACAGTGTAAAAAAAGCCACTAATGCTTGAATAATTATAACAAGTTAACAAGGAAAATTTTTCCAGTACAAAGACAAAATTGTAAATGAAGATCAGGTAAGTTCATTAGTCTTATATTTTAAAAGTTGATTAGATAGAACTATACCTCAAAAGAAAAGAGATCCTTGAATGTGGAAATACTGATTCTTGATATTTGGCGAGGAGGATTAGGACTCAATATTGTAGGATGTACAACTGCTTGACCTTGTTGTCCTAGGAAATTTGTGACTATCTATATCCTCAAGCCATACAGTACAAACATGCAGAATCCTCTCTGTCATTAAGTCAGTGTAGAAGACTTCACTCTGACCATGAAGATGCCCCACAGGGTTTCCCAAGCCAATAAAATTCTATTATTTCTAAACTATGGTCAGGAATGAGTGCTTTTCAACTGCTGAGGATGTGATTACTCACAAAACCTGCTTTTCCGTCTCCTCTTCATTTCTTGAGGATGATGAGGAAGTTGAAGATTTTATTTTGGAAGCACAAATTCATAGTCATGGTCAGGGGTCAAGGAAGAGGGACAAATAACCGAAGTCCTCAGTAAGGCATATTCTGTTTCGGACTCTGCTCTGGTGGGTCTCACTGTCCTGGTGCCAGAGTCAATATTCTCATATCCATTATCATTGGAATTCAGGGAGGACCTTCGAAGGAGCCCATGATTAATGGTGGTGTAGCACACTTCTTCACAACCACTGCTGTTCTCATTGTCCTGCTAAGCATAAGGAGAAAAGAAGTTTAGGAGCTGACATCACCCCTCACATTTGAGCTCTGTGTCCTGCCCCTTCCTTCTCCTTGCCCTTACACATCTGACAGCTTCTAAACCTTGGACATATTTTAGAATATCCATGCTCCAAGCTACTCTCTTAGCAAACTCATTTCAGTGGTATATGTGGTGCCCCAAACTAATTCTTATTCCACTTTCATCTCACCCTGGATAATGCAAAAGGAAAGAAACATTTTTCTTTAATAATCACAATAATACACATCTTTCTTTAATACTAAGATATTATTGTTGCTATGAGTCTCAGCCAAAAAGAAGCCATATGCTTTACATTGCATATCTTGAAATCCAAAAGGCAATTTATCAAGTCAGATAGAAAATTTTTATAAAAGAAAATAATTGTCATAAAATTTAGAGCTTACACACATTTGAAAGCACAGGGATTTGAACTCAGGACTACATGCTTGCTAGGCAAGAGTTTTCCCACTTGAGCCAGGCCTCAATCTCTACACATACTTGCATAGATAATGAAAGAAATGAAATGTTAATCATTAATATATACTAACTCAACATCTTTATGATATAGTTTTATAAGGAAAATTTTCTCATGCTGTCGATTTCTATCATATTTATGAGCATAAATTCTAATTCTTTGGTATAAGGATTGACAAAGAATATGAGAAAAATTAAGTTAATTTTTTTGGTGGTCAGAAATTTTTTATATATTTCCATCACAATAGCTTTAAAGTTTTAAATAATACATGTCAAATAATTTTAAATTATCAAATATTAAATATTTTATTTAATGTTTTATTAAATATTTTATTGCATATTTTATTAAATTTATTTAAAATATTTTATTAAATATTTTTAAATAACACATATAGGCACCAGTTCCTCACATATGTAATCCTAGCTACCTATTCTGGAGGCTGAAAGAAAACCCAGGCAGTAAAGGACATGAGACTCTTATCTGCAAAACAAAAAGCCAGAAGTGGAGTTGTGGCTCAAGTGATAGAATGCTAGCTTTGAGAAAGAAAGCTCAGGGCAATGCTCATGCCCTGAGCTCAAGCCCCCAGACTGGCACAAAAAAATAGATGCCAGAACTGGTAATATGTGGGCCTGGGCACTGTCCCTGAGCTCTTCAGCTCAAGGCAAATGTTCTACCACTTGAGCCACAGTGCCACTTCCTGTTTTCTGGTGGTTAATTGGAGATAGGAATCTCAAGGACTTTTGGGCCAGGGCTGGCTTTGAACCAAGATCCTCAGAGCTCAGCTCCTGAGTAGTTAGGATTACAGGAATGAGCCACTGGAACCCAGCTACTAAACCACTTGTAAGTTTTATTTCCTTCTTTCTTAACTGAAACAACCAAACAAATTATTTTAAATGTGGAAGATTTCTTCATTACAAAAGAGAACAGCACTATTCTTGAATGAAGTAATCTGTATTTTGACTTTTGTCAGAAAAATATAATGAAAGTTAATCTACTAAAAGTTAATTGAGCATTTGTTCTGTTAGTTTTTAATTACCTGGCTAGAAGTAGATGGAAATTCTTTACCTAGAGGATACAAAAAAACAAAAGGAAATAAATAGGAGAATTCCAAACATTCATGAATTGGTTGAAAAGATAGATAGGATAGAACATAGTGATAAGATTGCAGGGACCCATTATCTAAACACATGTGTTTTTCCCTCTTATACCAAGGCTTTATGTTCTCTGTGAAAATGATTCACACTAAGGCTGCTGAACAAAGTAGACTTTCGAGTTTGTAACAAAATGTTATCTAAACACATGCTATGACTGTGAAATATGACAAGAAAGATAATTAGATTTGTAAATTTTGTAAAACTTCGTACATTTTGAAAAATCATAACATGTTAGCTGCAAAAAAATACCAGAAAATAAAAAATGGGTGGTATAATGGCTGGAGTATCTTTTAAGTGGTTCAGAGCTTGTCCAGTAAATGCAAGTCACTAAGTTCACACCCCAGTACTGAAAAAAAAATGTTAAGGTCTTATCTTAAAGCACCCATATAAGTTAGAATCAGCAGGATTTGGGTTAATGACTGCGAGGTAAGATTTTTAAGTGTTGCTCAACATAAGTTGCACAAAATCATTACAGTATATTATTACATAATGCAAGGAATGATGCGATTGGTTGTGGGTGAAAGTGAGTGTTAAAATAGCTCCAATCTTGAAAATAATACGAAGAGGATGTCTGATAACTTCCTTAGCATGAAAAGTGTGAGGAAGCAATAACGTACTTTTCTTATCTTGGTCTTGAATTTCTCCTTCAGCTGTGGTCACTTCCTGCCTACAAGGAAAGAGATAATAACATGAGATATGCAGATTCACCAAAGCCTAGTGTGCACTTCAAAGAAGCCTTTGGTTGCCCTTCACTAATGATCATTGCAAAGTTTGCAATGTCAGGGTGAGATGTAATGACAACATTGCTTCATCCTTTCTGTAAAAACAAGGAAAATGATGAAAAGTAGAGAATAAAACTTAGGGTGAGGCTAAGGAACTGCTAGATCATGCATATTATCACATGTAAAACAGAATGGTATTTAGAACAATTCAAGGGAGAGGGATGAAAGCCAATTTATTTCTCTGATGTTCTTTAGTATTTATGTATACATTTATTTATTTGAGATAGGGTAACTACATAGTCCAGTCTGACCTCAAGTTTGTGATCCTCCTGCCTCAGCTTGCCCAGAGTTGAGATTACAGGTGTGAACCAGTAAACTGGTCTAACACAACACTTTTTATTTCTCTCAGTCTCCTAATCTAAGGGAATCTAAGAGGAGTCTAAGGAAATTGTGGAGCCAGCAATGGATAAAGAACAACTGGCAAAGGCCTGCTCTCCTTTAGAACTGTCAGGACCCAGAAGATACCTCTTCTCTTTAACCAGGCAAACACATTTATAAACATGGGTGCACATGCACACACACACACACACACAACACACAAAAAAATCTTCTTCCTTTCAAAGTACTAAGCACTAAGTTTCAAAGATGAGCTGGATTGCAACAAAACAAAAAAAGAGAAACAATAAATGAAGAGATATTTATTAATATATTGATTAATAATTAAAATTACTAATATTAATATGTTTTATTGTGAAATAATATATCTATTTAACATTATTAGATAATATTAATAGATGTAATTTCAATTCATTATTATTTTTAATCATTATTACTAACATAGTGACAATAAATGGAGAAGAGTGAGCTGGCTCAAATCAGGAAAATAGTCTATAGCCATAAGATTCTGAATGCACTCAATCTCATCTAAAGAAAGTAAACAATGGAATGGAATTTTGAAATCTCTCAGGAAATGAAAACAACAATAAAAAATTCAAAGGACAAGGTCAATTCTTCTCAAAAGAGAAAGGTCACACACTTGTAATTAAAATTAATGATGGCCATTCTCTGACCATAAAAGAAATGGGAATCAAAAAATATTGAGATTCCACCTCACCCAAGTTAGAATGATTATGACCAAGACTAACAATAACAGATGCTGGCAGGGATGTGGTCAAAAGTGAACTCTATTACATTGTTGGTGGGAATCTAAACTTGTTCAACTACTCTGGAAAGCAGTATGGAGATTCCTCAAAAAACTAAACATAGAATTTCCCTATGGACCAGCAATTTGATTCCTGGTCATTTATCCTACATACCAGAAACAATGCCAAACTAAAACTACTAGCACAACCATGTTCATTGCAGCATTATTTATCAGAACCAAGATATGGAATCAACCCAGGTGCCCCTCCGTGGATGAGTGGATCAAGAAAATGTGGTATATATACACAATGGAATTCTATGCTTCCATCAGAAAGAATGACATTTCTTCATTCATAAGGAGCTAGGCTTAGAAAAAAATATATTTAACAAAGTAAGCCAGACCTAAAGAAACATAGGCTGCATGGTTTTCCTCAGTAGTAATTAAGATGTGCTTATAAATGTACAAGTAACCCCAATGGATAATGAAAGACAAATAATTGCACTTGGACATGGTTAATCAAACAGCACTCTAAACATTCACACCGTAAGAACAAAAGGATATTCTTAGGAGAGGATCACAAGGGCTTAAGAGCTATGTGCATTTGATCATATAAAATGCTGCTTACTGCAATGAAATCTATGAAATGTAAATACAAGGTTTTTTATTTTACTTTTTGCAGTTCTTTTTTTGCCTATTTCCCCCTTTTGCATTCATATTTGATTTCTGTACCTTTTGTCTTACATGTAAGTTTAACTGATTCGGGGAAGGAAGAGGAAGCACGGAAATGGTGAGTAAAAGGGTAAACTAAGTCAACAGTGATATTCTCTAGACACTGTTGAACATGAACTACACAACTTTTAGAGAAAGGTGGTCAGGAGGGAAGAAGCAGGGAGAAAATGAGGGAAGAGGTGACACTGTTCAAAAAGAAATGTGAAGATACTATGTTGAAAAACAAACTTTACAATTTAGGCTGGGGGGGGTGGGAGGGAAGTGTAGTTGTGGAGGTGGGAAGGAAGGGATAGTGGGGGAAAAACAAAGAAGGTAACAATGCTTGATAGGAAATGTACTCATTACCTTGCTCGTGTAACTGTTACCTCTCTGAACAGTATTTTTACAATAAAAAAGTATTAAAAATGTACTCATCATCTAACCTGTAACTGTATCCCTCTCTAAATCACCTTTACAATAAACATAAGCAATTTTTAATGAACAACAAAATAAAATTAATGATGGAAAACTAGAAAGTAGAGTGGTTAGATAAAAGATAATGATGAACAGTAAGGCCCAATGCACACATTCTTTTTATTCCCAGAGATGAAATGAAACTAAAGTATTCAAAGATGAAGGGAGAGGAAAGTTTTGAAACAAAGACATAACTCTGAAAAGTAATTGCGCAGGAGAGAGAACACAACATGGAACACTATCATTAATGATAGCGTCCAACATTGGTGAAATTTCTCACTGCAATAAACACCTGTAGCTGTGGGGCATGGATGGTATGTTAATTTGTCAATGTGCTTAATTGTAGTAATCATTTTGTAACATATATCAAAGCATTCTTCTCAAGCTACAGTGTAGCTCAGTGTTAGACACTTGCCTCACTTGTACAAGGCCTGGGTTCCATTCCCAGCACTGGAAAAAACAAAGGCATAAATTTATTATTACCCAACACATCGGTCTCACACTTCTCACCCCTGGAAGTATGAGAAGATATATTTCTGTTGGTTAAGGCATCTAATCTGTGGTACTTTGCTGAGACATGAAAACTATACCAGGCAACACTAAACAGAAAACCTGTGTTCTGCCAGGGAGTGGCCAGTTATTTCCTGTCTGCTTTCGTCCCTGGTCTTATCATCTGCTCATGCTGCCATGAAAAAGACAAACTTTATTATATCATCTTTCTTTATTTCCAAAAAAAGAGCTGAATAGAGATACATGTATCTGACTACAACTGCCTGATAGTCACACAGTGAAATCTCCCCCATCAAGCTGCTGTTTAAAGCTCCTTGAGTTTCACTCAATAAATTTTTAGAAGACAAGAGCTTAAAAGCATTCAATATTTTTTCATTTCATTATTATCTTTCTGTAATGAAGTCTTGCTGGTGTTTGAAAAATAATGCTTCAGTTCCTCTAACAAGAGAGAATTAAACAACAATACTTAGTATAGATCTCACTTGAATTTTAATATTTATTTATTTATTTCCAATGCTAAGGATGAAGCTCCAAGTCTCATATATGTTAGACAATAGGCTGACCACTGAGCTACAGCCCAAGTTATTCTTCAGACATGATCAAATAGACACTTCACTTGAATTCTTAGTTTATCTCTACTAAATATCTAATTTACATGTCTAATTTGAACAACAATATAAAGAAGCAATTTGTGTCAGTAGAAGCTTGCTTCTTTCCTCTCTAAAGCTGAAAAAGACCATAGGACAAGCCACTGTCCCCAAGGGCTGATATATCTAGTCAACTTTTGTCCAGAGAAAGTCAACATAAAACATTAATAAAAAAACATTAATAAGATACCCAATGCCTGCAAACATCATTTCATGTCACCCACAAAGAAGACTGAGGCCCTTGGTCTCAGCCCCCACACCCCTTCACACCATATAGAAAAAGGCCAACTCAGAGGAAGAAACCAAGACCTTAAGATGAAAGATCAGGAAACAGGTTGAAAGCAAAGATACAAAAAGCCCATGATAAACAAATAGAGTAGGAATTTCTGTTGCTCTAATCTGGGCCACATATCAAGATCTAGATATCTGCTATTTTTACATTCTTTTTTAAAAATATTTTTCCATTGAATGCCCTGTAAGAATTGGGTAACAGATGCACACTAGAAAGTTGTACCATGCCTTGAAGAGCATGTGGTCACAGAGGGAGTATAAGAAGCTGAAATAACACTGAGTTGCAACTTGAAATTAAGGCCACAATATGTAACTAGGCTTCTGTGGCAGAAAACTATGTAGTAAAAATGTGAAGTCTTCCATTATCTAGTTTAGAAACTCCAAGAGGAGATAATGTCAAGCATGAACAACAGTATTTAAGAAAAAAATTACTGTGCAGCCAACACCCTAGATGTCTAAGCAATCCAAAACAATGGTGGCTTTAAAAAACATGGAAGTAAAGGCTGGAAAACAAGTGGATTGATTCATTTAGAGAATAAAGAATGAGATTTAAGAGTTGTAAAAGAACCAGTCCTGTAAAGTAGTAGATTTGGTGATGAGTTTTTACTTTATTCCAGAAGCAATGGAAAACAATAGAATGGTTATAAGCAAGGAAAAGATTGTTTATAATTAGACACATTTTCTGAAGATTATTTTGGCTACCCTATGGGGAATAGGTTGAAAGTGTGGCTGTAGCCAATAGTGAACAATCTTTAATACAGCTATATGTTTCTAGACATGCTTTAAATAATCAATGAGAAGCATAGGATATATACTGATGTCCTGTCTCTCTTGTTAAGATATAGTTACCATCCAGCCTGCTCCCAAGTCATAAAGGGAGTCCCACAAAGAACTCAGCATTGTGGCTCTAAAGCTCTCAGTGCTTAAAGGCCCAGACTGGAAGTAAATCTAAAAGAAAAAGGCTCAACTCTTACCGTTTTCTTCTCACACCTACATTTTCCTTCCTGATCTTCCCTTTATTCTTTCCCAGGCAACTACATGGAAACACAGAGGAAAAAGAATTTATGAGTCAGAATGTCGAACAGCACACACACTTCTCCAACTATCAAGAAGTAAAATTAAAAATCAACAGTAAATTTATTACTAAAATTATTCATGTCTACATCAAAGTAATACACCCAAGTAATCCTTTGCTTTAAAAAAGATCATGAAGGAGGGGCTGAGAAGGTGGCTCAGAGGTAGAGGGCTTGCCTTGCATACATGAGGCCCTGGGTTCAATTCCTCAACAACACATAAACAGAAAAGACTGAAAGTGGTGCTGAGGTTCAAGTGGTAGAGCACTAGCCTTGAGCTGAAGAGTTAGACAGTGCCCAGGCCCAGAGTTCAGGACCCACAACCAACAAAAACAAAACAAAACAAAATGTGAAGGAACTTTCTGAACACACAGTAAAATAATAATGAATGATATACAAGACTATTTGAAGGGCAAAGTTCAAAGGGAAGGCAACTGTTTTCTAAAATATGTTCACAGAAAATATAAATGATTAATAATAGCAAAGTAAACATTTATCTCAAGAAACTGGAAAAAAGAAAGGTCACAAGTTGTTGGTAGAAATAAATAAATAAACAAAAAGAAACAAAAAAGAAATAAAAAATATTAAAAGGAATGAAATCAGTGACTACAATTGGCAAGACCTATTTAAGAGAAAAGGGAAAATGAATCTTTCCCACCCACAAAAATATTAAATAAAAACAAATGCTACAAATATAATTCTCAACTATTGTAGCCAATATATATGAGTGTATATAAATACAAATAGGTATCTCAGAATAAAATTTAGCACACAAGTACATTAAATAAGTCAAAAAATTCTATTCCATGTGTTTACATGAATAATCTTTACATGTTTACATGTAGAATCAAGATTCAAGTGGCAATGCACTCTGTCTTTACAAGGTATTCTATAAAGGAGAAAAACAAAATGATGGCAATTCCACATAATGAATACAGTATAGTTTCATTCCAAATTAAATAAATGGAAGAAAAATGATCAAAAGCTCAATTTGATATGAAATTCATTCCCAATTCATGAAAGTTGATGTAACAATCCTCAATAAAATGAGTTATTAAATATAAAAATTCTATAAGAATAGTACACATCACAATAAAGTAAATTTTACCCTAAATATTATGGAATTCATCAACAAAAAATATTAACACATTTAACCTCAAAAATCTAGAATTACAAAGTTCTTCCAGAAGTTGAAAAAATAATTTGATGATATTGAGCCCCATTAATAATAAAATTCTCATTAACTTTGTTATGAGGTGAATTTTATTTATTTTGATCAAGGCAGTAGACCAAAAAATCCATCCAATATAGTAGAAAATTTCAGAGAACAATCAAGATCTGTTGCAAGAATTCTTAAGAATACTATTAATAAACATAATATTGATATATTTATAAAGACATATTAATTGTAAAAAATTCAAGAACTTAGAAAAATATTAATCTTTATTGATAATTACATTTTTGGCATTTACACAAATGTTTACAAACAAGACCACACTAAAGCTACCAGCATGACTATGTTTATTGCAGCACTATTTACAATAGCTAAGATAGGGAACCAACCCAGATGCCCCTCAGTAGATGAATGGATCAAGAAAATGTGGTATATATACACAATGGAATTCTATGCTTCCATCAGAAAGAATGGCATTGCCCCATTTGTTAGGAAATGGAAAGACTTGGAAAAAATTGTATTAAGTGAAGTAAGCCAGGCCCAAAGAAACATAGGTCCCATGATTTCCCTTATTTGCAATATCTAGTATATGTCTGAGTCAAGCAGAAAAAGTCAGATAAGGTGATGTTAGGGAAATGAACCCTAAGATATGTATTCAATTTTTTTTCTTTCATGCGATTGTTTCTAACACATTTATAAGATTACTTCTTTGTTGCTTTGTATGTCCCTCCCCCACAGTACAACCCCTGCTTTCACTGTATTTGATGTCGGTATAGTTTGTGGAGGGGAAGGGGAAAAACAAATCGTTTAAATAGGGATACAGGTGGAGCCATTGCAACAATGAGATGTACAAGTCGTTATGTGGAAAACGAACTTTACAACTTTGGCGTGGGGCGGGGGGAGCAGGGAGAATTGGGGGTGCCAGGGGAAGAAGGGAAAGGAAGGGAAAGAGGCTACAATGCTTGATAAGAAATGTACTCATTATCTTGCCCATGTAATTGTAACCCCTCTGTACAGTATTTTCACAATAAAAAAAATAAATAGTGTAGAAAACTCAGTAGAAATAACAAAGCATTAAAATAAGGAAAAGCTCATCAAGACTGACTTACAAAATTCAAAAACATTCTAACAAAGCCAGAGTAGATAATATAATTCATGGTCTTGTCATTCTTGTATATGGTACCTCAAAATCAACCTAATTAAGAATTAATGGACCCTTACAAGATTAAAGCTGTGTTAGAATGCATTAAAAACACTGGAACAAAGACAGTTATTTAACTGTCTTAATTGGAGCAGTGTATCAGTACAAGCATATTGTTTAGGGTTCAAATTAACATATCTATTTACTATTATCCCAGTGAAAATTCAAGTTTGCATTTGTGATAATAAAAATCCCATATTCAGTTTTACATGTTGTGGGAAGATAAACTCTTAAAGAGCTAAATCAGTTTTCAAGTGAAGAGAGGTGTACAGGACAGAGTTGACTAACAATGTCAAAATCCATTTCCCTTTAGCCTCCTTTATCCCTTTCCAATCAGAGGGACCAGAGAGCAGCATGCCCGTCTCAGACTCATTTCAAAAGGACAGGCGTGTGTGGCATTTCATATAGACAAATGAGTGTGTATGTGTGTAACATCAGACGAAAAGTTAGGTGCTGTGTAAATTCCCAGAGGCCTTTATTCTTCCTCTGATCACCAGCTGGAAATGAAGCTGTCAACATTCCTGTCCTATTATGCTTCATAGGCTGGATAGCACCAGGAAGTTCTCAAGGTGACAGCTCCCCAGAGTCAGTTCTTAAATCCAGAGCTCAGCCATTCCAGTGATTAGCAAGTACCAAGACAACTCTTCTTGCTGAAAGAAAGAATCTTCCACAGTTTGTATTTCCTGCAGTAAAGTAAGACTATCAGAGCATGCTAACATTTTAGCAAATCATGTAAGTTAAAACAGTGTGCTACTAGTAAGATAATACACTCTGAAGAAATTACAACGAAATGGAATACAAAGAAATGGAGAAAAAGAAAAACGTGAGAATACATAGAAATAAAGGTTGATGTAGAAATTAAAAAGAGACTATATTCAATGAAAAGAGATTAGGTTTTCTAACAGATGAAGTTGTAGAATGTGACTTACTTTTTGGAGGTAAATAAAAGAAGACAGACACAGGGGTGTGCATTATATGGGTCCATTTATAAGAAGGAAAATACAGCAATAGAAATCTTAACAATGTTTGGATGAGTGGGGGGTGCACTCCAATAATCCCAACACTTGGTAAGAAGAAGGAGGAAGGTCACAAGTCCCAAGCAAAGCAGTGCTATGCCACAAGACCCAACGTCAAGAGAGAAAAAAAGCAATGACAGCAGAATTTGGAGGACAGCTTGTGGTAAGACCCGTGAGGGAACTTGAAGAGTTATGTATTACAGTTCTGGTGCTGGTATGTGGGCATATACATTTGCAAAATTCAACTCATGTTGCAATTAGTATTTGATTCTTACATGTATATGAAAATCTTATTTCACTGTAGAAATCAACAAAAAGGTATTTAAATACTAAAAAAAATAAAAGAATACACCGAGATAAAACTTGATGAATTTCACTGTATAAATAACGACGGTTTGGCTATAGCCAACACTGCAATGGCTCTACAGAATACAAAAAAGGAATATAATATATATGAGCAAAGCACTGGGCTATAACTTAGCTGGTATTAGGACTTGAACTCAGGGCTTTGCATTCTCTCATTCAACTTGCTTACTCACTCTTGGCACTTTACCACCAGAGCCATGCCACTAGCCCAAATTTTTGATGGCTAATTAAATACAAAGTCTCACTTACTTGAATCCAGCAGGATTCATGTTGTGATCCTCCAGATTTCAGCTTCCTGAGGCGCTAAGATTACAAGCAGGAGCCATTGGTAGCTGGCCTACTAACTTGGATGCCAAACATTTAAGTTGTTTTATTTTGTTGTTTTGTTTTTGTTTTTTGGATTTTTTTTATGTTACTGTGGTTTGAACTCAAAGGCTTAAACTTGCTCAGTATGCTTATTCAGCTGATGCTTCTACCACTTGAGTCATGCCTCTAGCCCCTACTATTTAACAGTTAATAGAAACTTCAAAATTCAGAAACATGGAAATTGTAAGTGTAACGAAGGAGATGAAGACTAGAAAGCTCTCAGAAGTGGAGGAATTATCGGCTCAGTCACTTGGGAAAGGAATGAGCAGCATTCCAGCACACTGCTCCCTGATGAATATGTGCAACATGTCTGACCCCAGACAAAATCGGTGGGTAGCCCAGCACGGGATGAATACTGTGGGCTGAGATTCCTACATCTGCAGAAGTAACATCTGCAGCTCTAACAACAGATCTCAAAGATCTCTGGAGATCATAGTTTCAAACACAAAGAGCATGCATTGCACCTTTTCAAATATGTATACATTCTAAAGCTAGATACAAAACTCATTCAAATTAGTACTTACAGGGAGGCAAGAGAAACTCAGAACTTGGGGAAAATGAGGAAACAAAATTAATGAAAATGGACTTGCACAAGTGAAAGCTACCCCTAATAATTGAGGAATGTATTACATTCAACACTCAGATTTAAAAATAAGGGAAGAATCTCACATCTGAAACCCAAATTGAGACAACCTCTTTTTCAACCTCTCTCCATAGCTCTCAGTGGGAGTTTCTGGTTCTCTCTCTCTCCTCTACCCTGCCTCCTCTCTAATTTTTTCAAGGCAGTATTTCATAGGCTTGTCTCAAACGTGAAATCCTCCTGCTCCACCTACCAAGTTCTGGAGTTACCATTTATGCTACTATGCCTAGCTCCATTTTTCCTTTTTTTTCCAGTTTATCAGAATATGAGCTTTTTTTATTATTGTAAAAATACGGTACAGAGGGGTTACAATTACATGAGCAGGTAATGAGTACATTTCTTATCAAGCATTGTTGCCTCCTCCTTTGTTTCCCCTTACCATGCCTTCACATCTCCACCCCCCATCCTCTACTCCCCACCTCCCCACTGGCCCAGGCCAAAGTTGTAACGTTCGTTTTTTCAACATAATGTCTTGTACATCTCATTGTTGCAATGGCTCTACCTGTATCCCTATTTAAACAATTTGTTTTTTTCCCTTCCCATCCACAAATTACACCAACATCAAATACAGTGAAAGCAGCAGTTATATTATGGCAGAGGGACATACAAATCAACAAAAAAATCATCTTATAAATATGTTAGAAAAAATAGCAAGAAATAAAAAACATTTGAGTCTTTATCGTGGGGTTCATTTCACCTAACATCAACTTATTTGACCTTTTCTGCTTGTCTCAGACATATACTAGTTATTGCAAATAAGGGAAACCATGGGACCTATGTTTCTTTGGGCCTGGCTTACTTCACT
>NW_012267243.1:1954423-1993426 GCF_000151885.1 Dipodomys ordii
TGTGTGTGTGTGTGTGCGTGTGTGTATGTGTCTGTGTGTGTGTGTGTGTGTGTGTGCGCGCGTGTGTGTATGTGTCTGTGTGTGTGTGTGTGTGTGTGTGTGTGTGTGTGTGGTGATTGATTGGTACTAGTACAGAAGCTTAAACTGATACTTGTCCTTGAGCATTTTTACTCAAAACTGACACTCTACCTCTTGAGCCGCAACTCAACTTCCATCTTATTGGTGGCTAATTGGAGATGAATGTTACAGACTTTCCTGCCCAGTCTGGCTTTGAACCATGATCCTCAGATTTCAGCTTCCTGAGTTTCTAGGGTTATAGGTGAGAGCCACTAGTGACTTACTAAAGTCTTGTGTTTTAATCCATTCCACCATACTGTGTCCTTGAATGTAGAATTGAGACTATTAACATTCAGTTAATGAAATTCCCATTTCATTACTAATGAAGGTTATGTAATAATTCCCGTCATTCTTTTGCTTTATAGTTTGATTTTCCCTAAGTCTTCATTTGCTTATATACATTTCTAGTAAGAGTTTTCTTTTTCCATATCTTTGGGTGTGTTTGTCTCTTCTGTGCAGGTCTCCCTTCACTATGTTGCTCTGCAGTGCTGGTTTACTAGTCATAAACTGCTTTAGCTTTTGTTTATTACTCAAGGTTTTATTTCTTCTTTAATATGGATACCCTTGCTGGGTACAGTAATCTATACTGAGAGTTGTTTTAGTGCCATCATTCTAATCCCTCTCTGCTTCTAAGGTCTCCATTAAGACTTGGAAAAAATTATATTAAATATAATAAGCCACACCCAAAGAAACATGGTCCCATGGTTTCCCTTATTTGCAATAACTAGTATACACCTAGGATAATCTTACCAGACAAACTGAAAAAGGTCAAAAACTATGTACTGATGACCTTATAAGATGATGCTAAGTGAAATGAACCCCAAGATATGGACACAAGAGGTTTGTTTATTTGTTCCTGTTGTTTTTAATGTACTATGTGGGGTTTTTGTTGCTTTTGTATAGTTTTCCCCTATGGTATAACCCCTGTTGTCATTGTATTTGATTCTGGTGCCCTGAATCTTGTATATACATTTTTCTAATTTGGGAAAGGGAAGAGAAATAACAAGATGCTGAAATAAGAATACAGGTTGAGGGCTGGGAAGGTGGCTCACTGGTAGAGCACTTGCCTTGCATGCATGAGGCCCTGGGTTCAATTCCTCAGCACCACATAAGCAAAAAGAAAAAAGTGGGTAAGTGGCGCTGTGGCTCAAGTGGTAGAGCGCTAGCCTTGAGCCCAGAGTTCAGGCCCCACGACCAGACCCAAAAAAAAAGAATACAGGTTGACCCATTTTAACAATGAGACATACAAGACTCTATTTTGAAAACAAACTTTACAACTTCGGGATGGGAAATAGAGGTGGGCAGGGAAGGGATGGTAGGGGAAAAAGGACAGGGTAACAATGCTAGATAGGAAATGTACTCATTACCTTACTCATGTAACTGTAACCCCTCTGTACATTATCTTTATAATAAAAAATTTAAAAACAGGAAATCTGTTATTCTTCTATATTTGCCTTATAGGTGACTCTGTGCTTCTGTCTGCCTCAGCTGTGAATGATCTTTCCTCATTATGTATGTTTGACGTTTTAATATGATATGTGAAAGATTGTTCTGTTTGGAGTTCTAAAGCCTATTGTACCTAGACACCCATCTCTTTCTCAAGATTTGGACTTTTACTGCTATGATTTTGTTTTCTGTGACATGGCTCAAACCTCTTGTCCTTCTTCTGTGCTGATGATTTATAGATTGTTAACTTTTAATGATGTCCAAGAGATATCACATGTTTTGTTTGTATTTCTTTAAGTTCTTTTATCTGCTTTCATCTGAATGCTCTAATACCTCTGCTTTTCCTTCTATCCCTCATGGCCTGTTTTCAATTTGATTCAGTCTACTGAAGGGACTTCAAGTTGTTGTATCTTGTGAGTTTTCCAATTCCAACAGTTCAACTTGATCTATTTCTGAATGTCTAAATATTTCAATACCTTTCCTTTTTCATCTCTTGCCTTATCTTTCTACTTTCATTCATCTCTTTAGGTTTTCTTGGAATTCATTCAAGTATTTGTTCATGTTCTCTTTAATTTTTGTATCTATTTTAATATTATTTAATATTTAATATTATTAGTCCTTGTTATTAGGGTTTTCCAGTTTTGGAGGTCCACCCTACCTTTCGTTTTGTTGTGTTTTGCCATATTTCTGAACTGGAATTTGTGCATTTGTGACTAAGAATCACCAAACCAAGAATCTATCCACTGAAGCAGTCCTAATGTTCAGGAAGAACAGTGTTAGTGACTGAGTTGGGATGCTATTTCTCACCACTAAATTTAGTGTATGGCTCAGTAGCCCAGCATTTGCCCACGTGCCCAGGGCATGAGATCTGATCCCCCGCACTTCTCAGATAAAGGTGGAGACTCATTGGAATCTCTGGTAGATGGGGTCAGTTATTCACCTCTGGGCTGCTTTCCCTATGGAGTATTACCTTGTTTTTGTATAATACCCACTTCTGGCTGTTAGCTAAAGCCACTATATGGCTTTAGGAGCACTGAGAAGCCTAGTTACTACACCTGCTTGTCTCAGTAGTTGTAGACCCTCTCACCATTTTACTTTTTGTGGTAGACAGAGACCATAGAAGTCTTATGATTTAGCAAGTCTGGACTCAGGACTTTCAATCTTATCTGGTAGATGTGGGCCTCAGTGCTCTTAGACCCTGCCCAGCAGTTCAGCTCCTCTCTGCTCATTTTTAGTGTACCATCAACTTTATGAGAAATTGTACAAAAATTTTTCACTGCAGCTTATTAAGAAAGAATCTAATATACTCTCTTTTTTCTAATCATTTTGTAAAACACTAAAAAGTTAAAATATCACTCCTGCTTAATTATTTACTAAAGCGAATACAAAAAGAGGCTCCGTCATATTTAGAAAGCCCATGGCTCCATCCCCTTCAACATGGCCTCCATTGCTTCAATCTCTGGCACCTAGAACTTAGTTTCCAGCAGACTCTTAAAAGAAACGGTCAAATGATGGAGCATTGAGCAGATTCAATCTTAAGAATCATTTTCTTTTTCTTTATTTTGGTTTAATATCTTTCTTCAAGACAATAGTAGAGACATAGAGCCTTATTTGCTTGGAGCCTTCCATGATTTCCTAAGATTACATTACTCCTGACTGAGTGAATGAATGAGGATTAGATGATTTTTACAGAATAGTTATCATATGAACAAGGATGGATATTAAATAAAATTTTTTCTATGCTGGATATTGAAGCCATGGCCAAGCAACACTCCACCACTAAGCTATACCCCCAGCTCCATGAATTCCTTCAAGAAATAAGTTTTATGCTGCCTAAAGAAATCTGGACAGTATGTGATTCTACCGACGGCAATATGAATTTTGTATGATTAATCTTACTTTAAATTGTTGGCTTAACATATATTGATTATACGTATTATTGTAATTAATGTGATATTTCCATACACTAAATTCTCACTTTTGAAAAATTAGCATTATCTAGACATGAACAAATACTAAAGACAATTAAAATCCTATCGCCTGATAATTCAGTAGCTTTTGTCTCATTACTAAGAAATTGCTGCATTATTCTTAGTTTATTAAGGTACGTTTGCATAGTATGTACCAATATCACTTAGATAGATGAGCAGAGAGATCAATGACAAAAAGGACCCCTGCATTCTGTATGCAATTCATGCATCAGCTATAAGTTTACAAAAGAAAAATCTTTACTACTTTGTGCTTAGTGTTTTCACACTGCATATAAACAATCTGCAGAAGGTTGTACTGTATGCCTCATTGTCCTCTACAGGTAGACTCTCCTGTTCCAGAGGTATGAAATATAACATAAATCCACTCTCTTCAAGGACACAAATTCTAGAGAAGGATGCTCTCAAATAATCAGAGCTTTGTGGTTCATTTCAAGTAATGGAGAACACCTGTGTAATTTTCTTACACTAATGTATATTACCAAGTGAAAGAAAACAACCAAACATTCTATCTACCAAACATTATAACTATATGCCATGAAAGTAAAACTAAAGAGACAGTAAAAGATCAGTGATTTTTCAGGGGCTTGAGCAGAGGAGGAATGAATGGATGGACCAACAGCATGTTTTCAGAGCAATGAAAATGCTCTATGATGTTATATACATAATATACATTAGCCCCAACCATTCAAAGACTGAAGAACTAAAAATCACTGAAAAGCATTACTCCAACCAAAAGCACATATTTTGTGAACATGCTTTTCAGGAACTGCCATTCTCATGTTGACTTCATGAAGCCAACAGATAGGATGATAAGCCCTGGATCTCCAGATAACAGAAAAGAGGAGCTGAAAGATCTAAGTGATCAGGTCTAGAACCTCCAGGTAAGATACAGAATTCAAATTTAAATTCAAACTTCAGGAAAAACAGAGAGAAAGGAAAGATGAGGAAGAATAATGGAAGGAATATCATTGCTCAAGATACATTATACTCATAAACTGACATGCTGAATTGAAACCCATTTCTTTTGGCCAGTCCTGAGGTTTGAACTCAGAGCCTGCATGTAACCCCTAACTCACTTTGTGTTCAAGGCTAGCACTTTGACCCTTGGCCACAGCCCCTGGTCTTTTAAGGAGATCATCCTCAGATTCAATCTTCTTAAAGTCCACCCTTGCTACAAATTCATTCTCAGCTTTCTCCCAAGGAAGACAGCATTCAGTCAGGACTCACCTGAGATCTCTCAGGAGAGAGTTTCCCATCCTCTCACTGGGACTCGACTGCTCTTCTTCTCTGTTTCTAGGTTTTACACCTCTCTTGAGGAAGCAACACTAGGTCAAAAGCTTAAGGCAGGATGTTGCATCTGACCTCATTGGCTTATGATTTAGCCAATCACAAGCTGCCAGAGGACTGGATATGATAGAGGAGGCACAAACCAGTTTTTAAGGGGAGGGGAAAAGAAGACAAGGGAAATGCATAATATGTGCATAGCACATGTGGTACGGGGGAGGGGGAGTCCAGTTGAAACATGACACAGTAAATGTAACAGTCATTTTGCTTCAAGGAAGTCTCAGGTGAAAGGGTAAGGATTTGCTTATTCCTAAGGAATCTGAACCCTCCAGATTCCATATGCTGTTCTCTTTCAAAGACAAAGTGTTTTCCTGGGATAATAAAAAATTCATTGTCTCTGGTTATGACAATTAAATCACGGATCAACATTTTGTTTTCCTTGGAGACAAAATGGGAAGCAGTAAAAGAAGCAGAGAAAGCAAGGCTGTTGAGGTAGTTAGAGAAACAAAGGTTTTTTTAGTAGTCAGCTCCAAGGCTAATGTGGCAAACAGGAAGAGTGCAAGTGTGATAGACTCTCTTCACCATCTGGCCCTGTATTTCCTCCCGGACACCACCCACTCAGCCACAGGACAGACTTGTCCCTAGAGATAAAGTCAAGGCCACAGTATCAGCAGCAGGCCATCAGCTAACAGCGGACTCTGAGCACTGCAGTGTGGACAGGCAAGTGGCTTATTCATTTTTCATTATTCGTTACCCACTGCCCAAGGCTAGTTTCCCTCAGTTTTGGCCATTGTGGAATTAATTTGCAGTATAAACATAGATCACACTCACCTATTCCAACAGTTTTCCTGATGGGGAAACTAAAACTGAATTTTTCCATCCCCACCAGTGGGAGCATTGGAAGTCTTTAGTGCTGTACCATAATGTATAAGTTCTGCATTACTATTTTGCCAACGCATAACAATGCTCGATAGGAAATGTACTCATTACCTTACTCATGTAACTGTAACCCCTCTGTACAGTATCTTTACAATAAAATGTATATATATTAAGAAAAGAAATACACTGAATGCCACACCTTGGTTCAGTTTTCCAAAGTCATATTTGGGAACCTATTACAGCACTGCCTTCCAAACTTGTGCATGTATGCATATAACCTGAGAATCCGGCCAAAATGTCAAATCTGACTCTGTCTACCACAAGTCAGTGCTTGAACTTTGTGAAAAGCCTCAAAGTGAGGAGCACCTGGAATCCCAGAGTCCCTATGGCACCTGGAACCAAGCCAGCTGTACTACAATGTGTCTCCTGGACCAGCAGCTAGGTCATCACAGTAGGAATCATCAACTCCTCAGAACTGCAGAATCCAAAACCTGGGACTGGATTCCTATTCTGTGCTGAAATTGGAGAACTGTGGCCATAAAGCATTCTTTCTCTCATCTGATTTCTCACAGATAAATTCATCCCTCCCCAAGTGCTCAATTAAGGAGGCCTATTCAGGTGTCTCAGACACTGAACAACAGAGGCAAGGCAACACAAAAGGTATCCCGCTGAGACATCTGTCCCACGCTAGTATGAACTAAGCTGGCAAACGACAGGAACTAACTCTCCCACTAAGCAATGAACCTCCTAGCCCTCAAGTTCTTCATCTGTAGATCGGATGAAAGTAAAGAAAGGGATTTGGGGTACACTGTAAACTCTTCCAACATGATAGCTGTTACTGTTGACTGAGCTCAATAGATAATCATAATGCTCAATTTCACATATATTCTAAGTGTCCTATGATGAATCATAGTCCCTTGTCTTTTCAGAAATGATGTCTTAATTTGCTAGCCTGATACAATTTTTCTACCTTATGTATATCTTCTCAATTGATAGTCCTGCTAGCTTGCTCTTCTCTTTCATTTCTTTAACTTGGTTTCTTGTCTTCTAACAAGTTTGTGTTTCATGCATCTGATGAAGATATTGAAATCATTATTTGCACTGAAAATCAAGAGGTAGTACCCTATTTGTGCTTTCTGTACCTGATATTTAATAACAAGTGCTATTTTCTTTTTTTCTGCTTATTTTATTACTATATGCATGATGTGGGGAAATCCAGAAGATATAACTAAGAAAAACAAAAATAACATTTAAAAATCTTAGAATCCTAGTCCCATTGATTCCTTCTTCTTATATCAATTTTATGTAGAAGTGATATTTGTACATTTATGTGAGGTATGTTATGATTATTCAATACAGTTGTACAATGTATAGTGACAAAATCAGGATGATAAGCACTTTGAGCTCCTATAAACATTTCACATTCTCCATGAGTTGGGAACTTCCAAACTCCTTCAGATGGTTTTCATTTTGCTTTTGTGATTTTTGTTTTGTTGGTTTGTTACTGGGGTTTGCTTTGCACTCACAAGACAGGTGCTGTACCACTTGAGCCATACCCTTAGCTTTTTATTTTCTTATTTTTCAGATAGGGTCTAGCTTTTATGCCAAGGCTAGCCTGGACTAAAATCTTACTATTTGTGTTTCCTGTGTAGCTGGGATGACAGGTGCATACCACCATACCCAACTTTTTTTGTTTTAACTTGTGAACTTTTTTGCGTAGGCTGGCCCTGATAGCAGCCTCTAAAGTAGGTACATTTGCAGGTATGAGTCACCACATCTGGTTTCTTCCTGAGTACTTTGATGCACGTTCTACTTACCACAAATGATGCATGTGTGTGAAAACATGAACATACCCAATGGTTTAAATGTTCCCCAATGGAGATTATGCTTTGCATATGTCTTTCTCATCTCATCTAAAGATGTTTGTTTTTAAGGAAAGTTTGTTTTTCAGTTTTATTTAGACATAATTGATATATAAAATCTAAATATAATTAATATCACAATTTGGTAAGTTTGGGCATCCACATACATCTGTATATGTATTAACATTAAAATAATTATTATTATAACAAGTAAAATAAGCATATCCATCACCTTCAACAGCTTCCTGTGTCTCTTTGTATCTTGTTTTATTTATTTATTTACTGTCAAGAGCATTTAACATGAGGGCCAATAAAATGAGAATTAAGCATTAGAAAAGCTAATAATCAAAGAAATTAGTTGTTTGGCTTCAAATGCCTTCAGTGTCAGTGCTTCATTAAAGTTTGTTTTAACTTATTTATTGTTATTGTAAAGATATACAGAAGAGTTACATAAATCAGATAAAGACTACATGTCTCTCCCAGTGTTTCCCTACCATTTCCACCCACAAGTTGTGTAGTTCATTTTCAACAGAGTATCTAGTATCATTGCTGCATTATTTTACTGTCCCACAGTTGGTGCCCTTCCTTACCCTCCCAAAGACAGATAAATGAACAAATGAAACAAAAAGAAAAGGAAAAACAGCAACAAAGAGAAAAAACTCTTGTTTCCATTTCCTGGAATTCACTTTGATGAATATTATTTTATATAATCAGATGCACATAGCTATTGGGCCTTTGTGATCCTCTCCTAATAATATCTTCTCACTGTGTGAATATCCAGAGTCCTGTTTGATTTATCATCTCCAAGTATTTTTTTCTTTTACCATGCATTGTGTTTACTTGCAGATATGTAGGCATATTCTACTTACCACAAATGAGAAAAACAATGCAACCTATGTTTCTTTGGGTCCTGCTTACTTTACTTAACATACATTTTCCATGTCTTTCCATTTCCTTACAAATGGTACAGTATCATTTTTTCTGATGAAAGCATAGAATTCCATTGTTTATATACATTTTCTTGATCTATTTGTCCACTGAGAGTCATCTGCTTTGATTCCATATCTTAGCTATGGTAAACAATGATACAATGAACATGGTTGTGCTGGTGGCTTTAATGTGGCCTTGTTTGTGTTTTATTGGATAAATGCCCAGAAGTGGAATTGCATGTCAAGGGAAGCTCTATGATGAATTTTTGAGGAACCTCCACACTATTTTCCAGAGTGGTTGAACTAGTTAACATTCCCACAAACAGTGTAATAGAGTTCCCTTTTGGCTACACCCCCACCACCATCTGTTATTTTTAGATTTCTTGATAATGACCATTCTAACTGGGGTGAGGTGTAACCTCAACATTGTTTTGATTTGCATTTCTACTATGAACAGAGATATTGAATATTTCTTCATGTATCTATTGACCATTGTTACTTCTTCTTCTGAGAATTCTTTCTTTAAGTCTTTAGCTGATTTCTTAATTGGGAGCTTATTGGAGGAGGAGGTAATTATTTTACCTCTAAGAACATTTGAGATATAAGGCCCTTGTCTGATATATATTGAGTAAAATTCAATGAAATAGCCATCAAGATCCCAACAACATTCTTCAGTGAAATAGAGAATTAAATCCAAATTTCATATAAACTAATAAAATACCCTGAATAGCAAAAGCAATGTTTAGCTGAAAGAACAGTGCTGGAGGAGTATCAATAGCAAATTTCAACTTCCATTACAAAGCCATAGTAATTTTAAAAAAAGAAACAGCAAGCCATGCACTGATGGCTAAGACCTATAATCCTAGCTACTCAGGAGGCTGAGATCTGAGGATCACAGTTCATAGCCAGTCCAAGCAGGAAATTCCATGAGATTTTTATCACCAATTATCCACCAGAACACTGGAAGAGGTGTTGTGGCTCAAAGTGGTAGAGTTATAGCCTTGAGTGAAAAAGCTCACAGACATCATCCAGGCCCTAACTTGAAGCCCAGCAACTGATAAAAATAAAAAAACAGGTTGATACTGGCACAAGAATAAGCCTGAGGACCAATGAAACATAATAACAAACCCAGAAATGAACCACAGATGTATAGCCACCTAATATTTGATAAGGAAGCAAAAATAAACATAGATTGGAAGAAAGCTAGCCTTTTGAACAAATGGTGCTGGCAAAAACAGCTATCCACATACAGAGAACTGAAGCTAGATCCTTATATATCACCCTGTACCAGAATCAGTTCTAAATTGACCTCAATGTAAGGCCAGATACAATGAAAATATTACAGGGAAGGGTAACAATAGGACTCCTAGACATGGGTCAAAATGTCCTAAAATCCAGAATCACAACAAATCAAAGAAAGGCTGGATAAATGGGATTGCATCAAACAGAAGAAATTCTGCATGCCAAGGGACACAGCTAGCAAGACAGCCCACAGAATGGTAGAAGACTTTTATCATTTTCTTTAAATCGTATTGAATGACAAATTATCTCAGTTTGAAGAAAAGGTAAAATGATTATTACTGGCTGATTCCAATTATGCTAAAATTTTTTCTTCCTATCATAATTGGAATCATGAGGAATGTGCCTTTGAGCTTACAGTATCTTTGCACATCACCAATCTACCCACCATGACAACCTTTGCCCAACTTTATCAACTCAAAGAGTTCATTCAGTGCTGTTGTCCAGCAAAAGCTATTCTGTAACAAGCATGGTATGGATGCAAAAGCACAGGTTAACACTATTGAAAAACTTGGGGAGGGCTTTTTCCCCATCCCCTTTACTATCAGGGCCTAACCAATCATTTTCCCAGCTGGTGAATGATGCAATCTGGTTTAGCCAAACAGGTGGAGTGTAGAACTGTGGCTTCATTTTGTCCTTCCAGAATGGAAATTTCCCACCTTCCTTCTGCACATCTATCCCAAGCACCCTTTCCATAACCTCACAGGAACATTTCCCTCAATAATCTACTCAGTGTACTTTGTCACTGGTGTGTAGTCCATGGGCTATCAGGGGATAAACTTGGCTTGGTTTTGAATGCCTAATGTCCTTTGTTTTAATTTTGACACCAAGACATAGCAACTTCAGAAAACTGAATGTTTACATCCTAGTAAAATTGGAGGTAACCTTGTAGACATGGATAAATTATTACTAATGATTGATAAAGTTGTACATCCGGTTGCAGAATATGCACTTCCTAACTTTGTAGGGAATTCTGAAGCTGAGCTGTGAGGCCTGGAAAAGGTCGAGAGATTGAAATGCCACCTCAACTATCTCAGACCATTAAGAACTTGCCATGGAAATGTTGAAACAGCTCTGGAGAGGAGTAAGAGGCTGGAATGCCACCCCTTTCCTTAGTGTTGGAAGAGCTGAAGCTGGACTTTGAAAGTTAAAGTCGAATACACGTTTGAATTATACCTTGGTTGCAGTCTTCACTCTCAAAACACTAAGAGAGCCAGCTGTTCATTATGTACACAAACTGTCTCTAGATTGAAATAACAGTATAGATGACTTGTTTTCTGCACATACTCATGTTAAGTTTCTCTGTATTAAACATAATAAATATTAACTTGTTTAAGGAAACGAGTTTCAAGAGCTGGTGAGCCTTGGGCTCTCCATTACCCACTGCTTCTATATTTCTCTGTGTCGTTTCTCATTTCTTTGCCTCCGGTATCTCACCATGCTGTCCCAAATTGCTGTTAGCAACATATCTTTAGTTCTACAACTTTAAACACTGAATATAGAGCCATGGAATGAAATGTTATCTCAGCTATAAAAGATAATAAATTACTGACAGAAGAGAACATAGACAAACCATGAAAATATATGGAGTGAAAGAAACCATTCACAAAACTCAAATATTGTACAATTCCATTGTATGGGCTATCTAAAATAGGAAAAAGGGATGCACACCTTTGGAAACTAGATACTAATGAATGTTGTATTATGCTGCAAATGTACTTAATTCGACAGGCGAAACACTTTAAAATAAGATAATGGTATATGTTACCTGCGTTCTATCATATTAAAAATAATTTTATCCTATTAAGAAAAATGTTTGTCACCAAAGTTTATACCAATGAATGAATTTGTATTCATAGGCTATATATATTTTACAATAATAAAAATAATCGCTGGGCTCTGGTGGCTCACTCCTGTAATCCTAGCTATTCAGGAGGCTGAGATCTGGGGACCCTGGTTTAAAGCCAGTCTGGGCAGGAAAAGTCCCTGACACTCTTATCTCCAATAAACCACTCATTAAAAAAAAAACAGAAGTGGCACTATGGCTCAAGTGTTAGAGCATTAGTCTTGAGCTTGAGAACTGAGGGACAGCGTCCAGGTCCAAGTTCAAGCCCCACGACCGGCAAGAAAAAACAATTTAATTTTAAAAAATCATATTCAACCAAGAAAATGTTTATACACCAATGATTGCATCAAAAAAGTCTCCAGCAGGGCTGGGAATGTAGCTCAGTGGTAGAGTGCCTGCCTAGCACGTATGAAGCCCTGGGTTTGTTTACTCAGTACCACAGAAACAGCAAAAGCTGGAAGTGGTGCTGTGGCTCAAGTAGTAGAGCACTAGCCTTGAGCACAGACAGGGTCAAGAACAGAGCTCAGGCCCCAAGTTCAAGCCCCAGGACCAGAAAAAAAATACTGTAGCATTATGTGCCAAAATTAGTATAATGAACCAATATTTCAGACTACCTTCATCATTATAAAATAAATCCTTGCTGAGAGAAAATTGCTTTTCATGCTTTATAAACACTGTTTGACAGCATAGAAATATAAAATAATCTTCTATTAATAAGAAAGAAACTGTGAATACATTACAATGGCATTGTAATTATCCAACAGGGAAATGAAACCCCAAGCTGCTTCCCCTGTACTTTTACTCCCCTGAATACACCCTCCCTCCATCCTGTCCCAGTCCTGAGTACTCCAAGGAGCTTACTTAGGACTATAAAGCCTTTTTAAAAATACTTTTCTCTTTGTGGGTCAGCTTATATTTCTACCCTAAGGCATATGCCATCCTATTTATTTGGTGGGGTGGTACTGGGATTGAACGCAGGGCCTCCCACTTGCTAGACATGTATTTATCAGTTGCATTTGAATTCAAATTTTTGCTTTTAATTTGCTTTTTAGATAGGGTCTCAACTATACATATGTACCACCCCCACACAGCCTATCCTCACTTCTTTGATTACTAACTTCTAATGAAAACAAAAAAAGAATATTTTTTCTGATTCAAACATATTTTGACTTAGAGTGACTTAAGAATGCATCCTTAGACATCTGCTAAGCTGACTACTCTAGCAGGTCTGCTGTCACTGACTTGAAGATTAAACGTATTTGAACAGTTTTTACATCACATAACTGACCTGTTTTACAATGCTCCATACACCAAATTAATAAACATTACCAATCCTTAGTGAAGTATTGACTGTCTTATAGCATTTCCAACCTGCTTGAACGGAGATGAGGATGCTGCCACTTCACCACTGGTAAGTGACATTTGTGGGTCTGTCTGGTTTTCTAAATTTGGAGATTATAGATTTTCTAGCAATTCCAATTGAAGCTAATCAACACCAAACCAGCTAATGATCTTATATCCTTTCCTATGGTCTTCAGCATTTTAGACTTTCACCTACAATGTGTGACTGTATGGTTAAGTAAGGTAAATATGGGCTCCTAATATTTCCATTAACTGTCATCACGTCATTTTTCTCTGTGTAATCACACAATACTTTGGATAGGGTTTCATGTCTAACACAAGAGTTTTTGTGACCCTATTGATGAATCTTTGTGAATGAGAAAACCTCTTCATTCATTAGGGATGTAGTAACAATCAGTATATCTTAGGGATAGCCCTAATGTACTAAGAAGCTCTAGAGCTTTGGGTATGCCACTGAACAAGTCTAGAAATAGGTCAGATAATCAAAACGGTCTCTTTTTCCTCAAAGATTTTATTCAATTATTGACTCGCCTCATTAGTGATTTCAACTTCATGATTCACAACTCTAGGCAACATTTACACATCTTCTGGGCATTACCAGTTATGAGTCAACCTAGTTCCTATCTCTATGCAGAGCACATACATTCACATGTGACTGTGATGTCACTTAGCCTTCTGTTCATCTCTGATGACTATGTATAGAACAGTCTCTTAACTATGTCATGACTCTGTTGCAGATAAGTACCAATTCCTTCTCCCACCTTTCCTTCTCCCACATCCTCATTATGAAGTTGCCTCTGTTCTGATGATCTCAGCTGCCTCCCAATTGTCAGGTCATAATCTTTCTCCAAACATTCTCCCAGGAAGCCAGTGATCCTCTGGCCCGCCATATGCAAACCTCATGATTCTCTCAGCATTCTAGAGTAGTCAGATCTATATTGATATAGCTTTCATGTTATAATTTTGTCCAAAAATTTAGAATTCTTTGAGCCCATAGCTGATGCAAAACAGAAAACCTCCACATATTTTATAGTCAATATTTGTGAGGTACCATGTGAAGTTTTTCAAATCAGGGTCATTAGAATATCCATCACCTTAAACTTCCTTCATTGCTTTATGGGCAATACCTTCAGATTAATCACTTTTAATAATTTTGATGAATTATTGTTATGTTTACCCATCATGACACAGAAAACCACAACTTAACATTGTCACTGATGACATCTCTCCCTGCACGCCACCCTCCCTGCCTCTGGTAGCCATTATTCCACACAGGGATTTGTTTGAGATTATCCTTCTTAGGTTCCACTTACAACACATGTAATAGATTTTAAAACACTGTGAATTACATGTTTATTTTTGTTTGTTCAACTTCTAGAATATTTAGTGGCATGGAGAGGTAAGTTTCATTGCCTAGGCCTTTGAGAAAACCGAAAGTTGTGTATAACTTGTGTTTCTCTGACCAGGATGAGATCTAATTGTCAGAAATTGATTGTTTTTATATTTATAAGATGATTTCTTTGTTGCTTTGTATGTCCCTCATCCACAGTATAACCTCTTTTTTCACTGTATTTGATGTTGGTAAAATTTGTGGAGGGGAAGGAAAAAACAAATCTTTTAAATGGGGATACAGGTGGACCCATTGCAACAATGAGATGTACAAGACGTTATGTCAAGAAACAAACTTTACAACTTTGGTGGGGGGATAGTGGGTGGGGGGAGATGGGAAGGAATGAGAAGGGGAAACAAAGAAGGAGGCAACAATGCTTGATAAGAAATGTACTCATTCCTTTCCCATGTAATTGTAACCCCTCTGTACCGTATTTTCACAATAAAAAAATCCAAGCTAGGATAAATTAATGTTTTACAAATAAGGGCACCTGAGGGTTTTAGGATCATCTGAAGCCATCTGAACTATCTAGTTTCCACTGTAGGATTGATCATCTGGGCTGAAGGTACAGTTTATTGGTGGACCACTGGCCTTAGAATGTCTGAGTCTCTGAGTCCCATCTTCAACCATGAAACAAAAAACACTGTAGGATCCTCTGACTTCACACATTATCCTTCCTTAGGCATAGTAAATTCTATTCCATCCTTGTAAGAAGAGACACTGCTCCAGCTGCAGATAAGAGCAGAGGGCATAACACCAGTGCATAAAAAAGACAGTGGTCCACCTGTGCTGTGTTGTTCCATCTGTACACTAACAGAGGGAAAACCATGTGGGTATAAGAGTAGATGGCGGTCTACTTGTGTATAACAGCAGAGGGAAGTCCTCCTGTATATTTTAGTATATGGAATGTCTGGTTCTGATGGTGGATGCGTGTAATGCTAGCTACTCAGGATGCTGAGATTTGAAGATTGCGGTCCTAAGCCAGCCTGGGCAGGAAAAGCCTGTGAGACTCTTGTCTCCAATTAAACAGCAAAAAGTTTAAAGCAGAGATGCGAAGGATATCCTTCACATCTGCCTTTATATTGCTCCAGCCTGTCTTTATTGTGGTCTCCTATCTTTCTTACAACATATTTCACAATACATTCATTATGGCTCATTCATAATACTTATTACATAGCTTCTATGTATCTGACAGGCACTGGGAACCCAGGAGCAAACAAAATACATAGAAAGTTGTAACTCCAAACAATTCATAATTCAATGAAGTAAGACGGGTAACAATAAAATAAAGACTAATGTAATATGAATGTATAAAAACATCCACAAAGCATATTGTGTAGGCCAGATACTGGTAGCTAATAATCCTAACTACTAAGAAGGTGAGATCTGAGGATCACAGTTTAAAGCCAGTCAGGACAGAAAAACTGTGAGACCCTTACCTTCAATTAACTACAAGAAATGCTGGTAGTAGAGCTGTGGCTCAAGTAGTAGACCTCTAGTTTTGACCAAAAAATCTCAGTGATACCAACCAGCCCTGAGATCAAGCCTCAGGACCAACATACACACATACACACACACACACACACACACACACACACACACACACACATACACACAGAGTGTATTATTTTGTACAACTAACATATGCTAACTAAAAGTGACCTATTTGTTGTGAGAATGAGAACACTGTGAATGAACATAGGCCTCAGAAGGTAGAGAAGAGAGACCAGAAGGTTTTTGTCATTATGGTTGGGGATAAACCACCTGGTGTAGAAAAGGAATTGAAAAATGACCTGAGAAAGTAAAAAAGAGCATATATGGCATTTTTGGAAAAACGTCTATACATATGATCGCAGCAACATCTACAATTCTTGTGCCCAGGAAGTACAAGTGTTCCAGCAACAGAGCAATAAGATTATACACTGT
This sequence comes from Dipodomys ordii, assembly GCF_000151885.1. Taxonomy (NCBI): domain Eukaryota; kingdom Metazoa; phylum Chordata; class Mammalia; order Rodentia; family Heteromyidae; genus Dipodomys; species Dipodomys ordii. The sequence goes on from NW_012267243.1 coordinate 1,970,755, forward strand.
CTTCACGTGACAACTGATACTTCAGAATGCTTAGAAAGCAGCAGAGGAAGCACAGAGGAAAGTTAGACTATTGTTCAATGCTCATGGAATAAAGGATGACAAAATGACAGGGCAGAGAATCAATGAAAATCCAGATATATTTCATACACTACATTTCATAACAATGCAAAAATCTGCTGAAAATGTATGATTTGACAGGACACAAATTTAATACGGAGACAGCTTATCCAAATATATAAATATTAAATTTATAGTGTGAATCCAGATCGATATTGTCATTTTAATATAAAAAATCAGTGCTAAACATGATACAAAAATGTACGTTCTCTTACAGGTTACACATGTTTCGAATCCCTTTAACACTCATTCCAAAATGGCCATCATTTCAAGAGCCTTGGACATACAATGTATGTTTCCTGGCTCTATAATTATGGAGGTAATCACTGCATGCTTCACTTCCAGTGCACCTCCTCATCACAGTGGACTTTTCACTCCACACATCCCTCCCAACATATGATGATGGAAATGACCAATGAAAGTTCTCCACACGAGTTTGTGCTCCTGGGCTTCTCTGCACAGCCCTCACTGGAACCTGTCCTCTTTGGACTGGTCTCCTGCTTTTACACGGTCGCTATCCTGGGCAATGGCACCATCATTCTGGTCTCCTGGAAGGATGTGCGTCTCCACACACCCATGTACTTCTTCCTTGCCAACCTCTCCTTCCTGGACATCAGCTTCACCACAAGCATTGTGCCACAACTCCTGGTCAACCTCTGGGGACCCCAGAAAACCATAAGCTATGGAGGCTGTGTGGTCCAGTTCTATGTGTCCCACTGGCTGGGAGCCACTGAGTGTGTCCTCCTGGCTGTCATGTCCTACGACCGCTATGCGGCCATCTGCAGGCCTCTCCACTACACTGTCATTATGCACCCACAGCTGTGCATTGGCCTGGCCTTGGCCTCATGGCTAGGGGGTCTCACCACCAGCATGGTGGGCTCCACACTCACCATGCTTTTACCACTGTGTGGGAACAATCGCATCGACCACTTCATTTGTGAGATGCCCCTCATTATGCAACTGGCTTGTGTGGACACCAGCCTCAATGAGGTGGAGATGTACGTGGCCAGCTTTATCTTTGTTTTCTTGCCACTGGGTCTCATCCTGGTCTCATATGGACGTATTGCCCGCGCTGTGTTGAAGATCAAGTCCAGAGAAGGACGAAGAAAGGCGTTCAACACCTGCTCTTCCCACGTGGCAGTAGTGTCCTTGTTCTATGGGAGCATCATCTTCATGTACCTCCAGCCAGCCAAGAGCAACTCTCATGAGCAGGGCAAGTTCATAGCTCTCTTCTACACTGTAGTCACCCCGATGCTGAACCCACTGATTTACACCCTGAGGAACAAGGATGTGAAGAATGCCCTCTGGCACATTGTGTCAGAGAACTGCTGTGGCTTTGTGGAGAAACAAATCTAGAAGTGCTCTCTATTTCTCAGAAGGATGGATAATTGATTTGGAAGTTCAATATAGGGGAAAGGTAAGTGAAATATAAACCAAGTATGTCCATGTCCTGTGTTTACATCAAAGGAAAGAGAAAATATTTTGGTTTAATTTTTCATTAATTATCATTTTTATAAGTTTTTAATATGAGATGTTATAGAAGCTCAATATTATCTCATGTTTATATAGTTATATCTGTGTTTCTGTGTATTATCTGTATATTACACATTAATTGATACATTATTTCATGAATTGTTTATAAAAAATGTCTTGTACTTCCAGCTCAACCATGTTTACTGCAACACTATCCACAATAGCCAAGGTGTGGAAATAGCCCAGATGCCCCTCAATGGACCAATGACTGAAGAAAATGTGATAGATACATAGATAGATAGGTAGGTAGGTAGCTAGATCAATAGATAGATAGATAGGAATTTTACTTGTCTAATAGAAAAAAATAATACTGTACTATTTGTAAAGGAATTGAAAGAACTGGAAAGAACTATGTTAAGTGAAGTCAGTCAGGCCCTGAGAGACAAACAATGCATGTTTTCCCTTCTTTGTGGGAGCAAGATTTAGTTTATAAACTCATAGGTAAATATGTTGGGTTGTATGTAAGTATTACAAATGAATTAACTGAAATATGGCAGATTGAAAGGAGAAATCAAATAGTGTAATTCCTTAGAAAGCCAAAGTTCAGGAAAATAAAATAACAGGAAATGAGTAGGCACTCAAAAGGAGTTGATTGGTGTTAAGGGATAAAAGGTAAACAAATGAAGAGGAGAAGAGGGGAAGAATACAGTCAAGAATTTAATGCATATCCTACAAACTTGAGGAATGAGGAGAAAGTGTGGAATGGGGAGCAATGGGTGAGAATGTTGAAATGGATGACATTGATCAAGATGCATTGTCATAAATTGCTTATAAACTGCTTTCTTAAATGGCAACCCCTTTGTAAAAGTACAGAGAGATACTGAAAAATAAACTGGGTGCTGGTGTCTCACACCTGTAATCCTAGCTACTCAGGAGGCTGAGGTCTGAGGATTATTGTTCGAAGCCAACTCAGACAATCCCCATGACACTCAACTCCAATTAACCACTCAAAAACCAGAACTGGTGCCTGGCAAGGAGGATGCCCAATTGTATGGAATGCCTTCATCTTCCCCATATCTATAACTCAGTAAAGTAGATATAGATAGCCTTATAAAGATCAGGTTCTTACAGATCAGTTATGTATTTTAGACTGAATGGCTAACCTTGATCGATCTATGTGCACATGTGTTCACAATCCTAGCTATAATTTCTGTGGTTTACTAAGACACATATCTTTCTTCTGTTTTACATCCACTTCCCACACAAAATTCCCAAAACCTTTTTGAAAATCCTTTCTAATTTACAGAAAGCCCACAGGAGTTTAGGCTGATAACATGACACAGGTGGTGTCCTTAGATATCTTCCTCAAGAGGCTTGTCCCTGGGGGCTAGTCATAAATTAGAAGATTGCACCTTTCTGTCCCACCTCCATACTTCCTGAAAGAACAGTGAGAAGCCAGGAATTTAATCTAGTCACCAAATATTAATAATGAAATAAAGCATGCCTATGTAAGAGAACCTCTATCCGAACCCCAGATGATGGAGCTTAGAGTGTTTCTGGTTGTTTAACGCTTCAAGTGCCAGTAGTATTGCACTTGAAGTGCCACAGAGAGCAAAGATCCATTGTTCAAGGGGTTTTCTAGACTTAGCCCTGTGTGCTTCTTCATCTGGCCACTTATTCATACTCTTTATAATTTTTAATTAATGGTTAAATGTAAATCAAGTGTTTTCTTGAGTTCTATGAGACATTCCAAAAATACCACGCATGTGACAGGGATACTAACTAATATCCAGAGAAACCTGGGACTTGAAATTACTGTCTAGATTAAAAACAGTTTTGTATGATGATTCTTATGCCCATAGAATTCAACCCTAAATCCAAGTAGCTAATTTTAGACTTGTATTGAATGGTAGAAGCACCCCATATTTTTAATGTTAGAAGTATTAGGGCTTAGAGTAGACTTGTTCCTTCAAAATGAGGAATCTGAAAAATACTGTTCCCCCAAAAACAGTGTTTTGAGTTGCATAGTTAGTATAGCTATATTTTACTGATCTATCTACAATGAGAACTATTGCACACATTTTCATAGTGGCTTCTGAATGTGTTTCCAAGATGCAAGAGACTATTTTTACTCATTCACTATTATACTGACTTTTTTAAAATTTTTATATCCAACATTCATCATTATTAAATAAAATCTACTTCTGTAAGTTGCAAAAAATTCAACTTCTATAGATTGCCCCTGGTGCCAGTGGCTCATGCCAGTAATCCTAGCTACTCACAAGGCTGAGATCCAAGGGTCATGGTTGGAAACAAGCCCAAGCAGAAAAGTTTGTATGACTGTTATCACCAGTGAACCACAAAAAGCCAGAAATAGAGCTAGAAGTGGAGTGCTAGCCTTGAGCAAAGACAGCACCAAGGTCCTGAATTCAAGCCCTAGGGCAGACACACACACACACACACACAGAAAATGGGGAGGAAAGTTGCACAAATCTGTCCTGACACAGATAACTCACGTTTTCAGAGTTCTACTGGGTTCGTTGACTTAAAGCTTGAAACAGTATTATAAAATTGATGACATTAGTCACTCAAAGATAAGAAAATTCTGATCTACTGGGGAGGGAGAAAAAGAGAGGGAGACACTATGTAGAAAACGAACTTTACAATTTAGGAGGGGGTGGAGGTGAGGGATGGGGGGTGTAGCTGAGGAGATGTGAGGGAAGGGATGGTAAGAGAAAAACAAAGGAGGAGGCAACAATGCTGGATAAGAAATGTACTCATTACCGTGGGGGAGGGACATACAAAACAACAGAGAAATATTTTATAAATATGTTAGAAACAATACCAAGAAAGAAAAAACAATTGAGTCCTTATCTTGGGGTTCATTTCTCTTAACATCAACTTATCTGACCATTTCTGCTTGTCTTAGACATATACTAGTTATTACAAATAAGGGAAGCCATGGGACCTATGTTTCTTTGGGCCTGGCTTACTTCACTTAATACAATTTTTTCCAAGTCTTTCCATTTCCTAACAAATGGGGCTTTGCTCATGTAACTGTAACTCCTTTGTACAATATTTTCACAATAAAAAACTTAATTAAAAAAAGAAAAATAGAGGGAGAAAGAAAAGAAAGGAAGGGGGAGGTAAAATGAAAGAAGGAAGATAAGGAAGGAAAATGGAAGGGAGAGAGGGAGGGAGGGAAGGCAGAAGGAATAGAGAAAGTAAGACAAAGAAAGAAACTAAAAAGAGAAAGAAAAGCAAGGAAGGAAAGAAGGAAGGAAGAGAGGGAGGGAGGGAGGGAGGGAGGGAGAGAAGGAGGGAGGGAGGGAAGGAAGAGAGAGAGCAAGCTGTAAGGTTTTCAACTTATTAGTAGAGATAGATCCGCTTAACCCCCTTAGAGAGTATAATTTGTTTTATCCAGAAGATCTTTACTAGCTATATATCAGACAAGAACCTCATATCTGAAAAATAGAGCTCAAACAATGAAACCCTGCCCCCAAAACAAATCCTCAAAGAAACAACAGCTCCACTGATAAGTGGGCTAAAGACTTGAAAAGGGATTTCTCTGAAGAAGAGGTAAGAATGGCCAATAGACACAGTAAGAACTATTCAACATCTCTGGCCATAATAGACATGCAAATCAAAACAACATTGAGATTACAGCTCAGCACAGTTACAGTGGTCAGTATAAGAAATCTAATAATGGGCTGGGAAGTTGGCTCAGTGGTAGAGCGCTTGCCTTGCATGCCTGAGGCCCTGGGTTCGATTCCTCAGCACCACATAAGCAAAAAGAAAAAAGCCGGAAGTGGCGCTGTGGCTCAAGTGGTAGAGTGCTAGCCTTGAGCTGAAGAGCTGAGGGACAGCACTCAAGCCCAGAGTTCAGGCCCCACGACTGGACCCAAAAAAAAAAAAGAAATCTAATAATAACTGATGCTGTTAGGGATGTGGCCCAAAGGGAACATTACTATACTGTCGGTGGGAATGAAAATTTGTTCAAACATTCTTGAAAGCAGTGTGGAGATTCCTCAAAAGACTAAGCATAGAGCTCCTCTATGACCCAGCAATCCCATTCCTGGGAATTTTCCCAATGACCACAATCAAGGCTACACTAAAGCTACTAGCACAACCATGTTCATTGCAGTATAATTTACTGGGAATCAACCCAGATGCCCCTCAGTAGATAAATGAATAAAAAAATGTGCTATATATACAATAGAATTTTATGCTTCCATCAGAAAGAATGACAACCCACTGTAATGGAATGGAAAGATTTGAAATATATATATATGTACATATATAATATATATATATATATATATTAAGTGAAGCAAACTGGACCCAGAGAAACACAGGTTGCATGGTTTCCTTCATTTGTAATTGCTAGAATATGTTTAGGCTATTCTTAACAGAAGATCACAATAGCTCAATAGCTATGTGCATAAAATGATGCCTATCAAAATGAACTGCAAGAAATCGAAACAAGAGATTTATTTTTCTTCTTTTGTGTACTGTTTGAAGTTACTTCTTCTTTCTTTTTTATTTGTTCCTTTGGTTTATTTCCTGTTGTTAGTGTGTTTGATTTCTGTACACATTGTTTTAATATATAAGTTTATCTTATTTGGGGAAGGGAAGGGAATCACAGAAATGATATGGAAAAGTGAGAACCAATGCAACAGTGACACTAACCAGATACTATATTGGAAATGAACTTTGCAACTTTGGGGGAAGGAAGTTGGGGGAAGGGGCAGAATGGGTGAAAATGAAGGAGGGGGATAACACTGTTCATAAAGAAATGTATTCATGACCTTACTTATGTAACTGTAACCTCTCTATACATCACCTTTGCAATCATTTTTAATGTAAGGACAAAACAAAATGTTCTAGAATTTACATTCTAGTAACATTAGAGATAAACTATAGTAATTGCTTAGTTATTCCCAATAATTCATATTAGGTAAAGAATATGATTTTTGTCTTGTTTTGTTGTGCTGTGACAAACCTGGGGCTTGAATCAGGACCTATGCACTATCCCTGAGCTTTTTTGCTCAAGGCTATTGTCCTACCCTTGAGACCCAGGTCCATTTCTGTCTTTTTGTGGTGGTTAATTGGAAATAACTCTTTAGTAGTTAGGATTACAGGCATGAGCTACTGGCACTAGCTGGGAGGCAAATGTTTGCCTTCTTATAAATAAGAAGATCAACTAATACATATTTTGGAAGCAATCCTATTTTTTGTCTTTGATTTTCTTTTTCTTTTTTTCTATCGGTCATGGGGCTTGAACTCTGGGCCTAGGCGCTGTCCCTCAGCTCTTCAGCTCAAGGCTAGTGCTTTACCACTTGAGCCATAGTGCCACTTCTGGTTTTCTGAGTGGTTTATTGGAGACAAGAGTCTCACAGATTTTCCTGCCCAGGCTGGCTTTGAACCATGATCCTCAGATCTCAGCCTCCTGTGTAGCTAGGATTACAGGCATGAGCCACTAGTGCCAGGCTTTTGATTTTCTTAAGTGACTATATTTCTTATTATTCAAATACTTTTAGTACCAACTCTTTCATTTTCTTGCTTTAGTTTCACTAGTTAATACACAGTAACATGCCAATAACAAATGGTTTTAATACATACTCAATAGTAACTTTGAAGACTAAGGATATAATTCAGTGACAGAGCACTTCTTAGCATGCTGGATTTGGTCTCTAGTATTGAAAAATTACTAACACTTTGTCCTTATAACACACATCCAGTTGCAAAATATATAATACTAGTTATTTTGATGATATAATACAATCATTTGAACATACAATTATTTAGATTAAACCTTGTTTTCAAGAGTACTGGTTCTAGACTACAGGCTGTGTAAGGCCAACTTGTGAGCCCCTTACTGATGTCCCTCTTGTTGATTAAACCCTCAGACTAGGAAATCCAAAGACAGACAGGTGGTTCTAGATTATATAGAGAAAGAGTGAAAATATTCAATATACACATATGAAAATGGATCTAGGTAACTCGAGGGGCTGAGTGGGGTTAGGAGAGATGGAGAACAATGGAAAAATGACATTGATCAAGATTCATTGTGCTCATAAATTGCTGTATTGTATTGAAACTATGCATTCATTAATTTTAAAGAGATAAATAGAAAAATAAAATAATAATAAAATGAATTTGTAATTTCTATCTTCATTTTGCCCTATAACTTTAAACACTGACTATAATGTCACAGAATGAGATATTATCTCAGCTGTAAAAAAGAATAAATATTGACACAGGCTGTAACATATATGAACCTTGAAACCATAAAGAAAAAACACACAAAAATCTAATATTGTATGAATTTATTGTATAAGATATAAATTAGGAAAATTTATAGTAACAGAAAACAAATGAGTGTGTGCCAGAGCTGGGAGATTTGAAAAACAGGAAACGAAGTCTCAAAGGTATAGATATTTTATACCCATAAAGGGCTGCAAGCCTTTTGGAGCTAGGAAGTAAATGAGGGCTGTATAATATTGTAAATGTAGTTTGCTTCACAGACTAAACACTTTAAAAAGGTTACAATGTTATGTGTTGCCTGTATTTTACCAGAGAAAAATAATCATATCCTGTTAACAAATGTATGTTTCTCACTGAAGTGTATATCAGTGATAAATTCATATGTTCTGTGTGTTTTATGACAAACAACTTATCCATTAAGAAAATGTTAGCCCATTACTGAAGGGTACACCATTGATAGAATAATTGGATTAAATAGAGTCCATAGCATTGAATACCAAAATTAGAATAATGCGCCAATATTCCAGACTAGCTTCATCACTGTACAATAAATCCTTGTTGAAAGAGATTTAATTCTCATGCCTTACAAAGTGTTTGACAGTATAGAAATCTAAAATAATCTTCTATGCATAAAAAGAAACTGTGAGTACAGTACAAATACACGCTAATTATCCACCAGGGAAAAGAAATCCCAAGCTTCTTCCTTTCCACCTTTACTCCCCTGATATACACCACCATCCTGTCCCCTCCTGAGTGCTCCAGAGAATAAAATAGATTACTAATGACTATAAAGGCATTTTTGTAACACTTTGTTCTTTGTAGGTTAGTATTTATTTCTATTCTGGAATTGCCATGAGCTATCCTATTTTTGTTGGCCATGGGGTGGTGTTGGGAATTGAATACAAGGCCTCTCACTTGCTAGGCAAGTACTCTAACCGTAGAACTATAACTCAATCTTTTTGCCTTTAATTTGCTCCCTAACTGTACAGGCTATCTCTCTTGAGTAGCTGGGCTTACACATGAACCACCACACACATCCCATTCTCTCTCCTTGAACTACTAATTTTCTAAGGAAAAATAATGATTCAAATACATTCTGACTTAGAATGACTTAAGGATGCATCATTAGACATGCACTAAGCTAACTAGTACCGCAGGTTTGCTGCCACTAACATGAAGGTTTTCAATATTTGTACAGTTTTTAAGTCACTTAGGTGATCTGTTTTTAAATACTATATACACCAAATCAATAAATGTTACCAATCACTGAAGTAAAATACTGACTGTCTTAAAGTATTTCCATCCTGCTTGAAGAGAGATGATGCTACCTCACCACTGGTAAGTGACATTTTAGGATTGTTTGTCTAGTTTTCCAAATTTAGAGATTACAGATTTTCTGGAAATTCCAATTAATGAACACTGATCTGGTTAAATGATCCTGTGGTCTTTGGCATTTTAGCAGTTTCTTACACGGTAGGGTACAGTATGTGATGACATGAGGGACTTGGATAAAGTATGAGCTCATATTTTTTCATTAACTGTCATCATGTCATTTTTCTCTGTGGTAATCACACAATATTTGGAATAGGTTCACATGTCAAAGTTTTATTGTGACTGTGTTAGTGAATCTTTGTGGATGAGAAATCCTTTTCCTTCATTAGGGATGTAGTCACAATTAGTACATCTCAAGATGCAGCTCTAGAGCTTTGGATATTCTACTGGACAATTCTAGAAATAGGTCTGAATGGTCTGGGTTTTTTCTCAAAAACACTAACCCACTATTACGTGACTGACCTCCTGGGCAATAGTTGCATATTTTCTTCCCATTTTGCTATGAGTCAACCTAGTTCCTATCTCTATGGATAGCACACCCACCCAAAGACGACAGTGACTAAGTGTTGCCACTTAGTCACCTGTGGTGACTAGGTATGAGACAGTCACATTGGCATGACTCATTTACAGATAAGGACCCAGATTCATTTCTTTTTGTCCCACAACTGTATTATGAAGCTTCCTTTGTTCTGATGGATTCTGTTGCCTTTCCAATTGTCAGCACAGGATCCATTCCCTAGATGCTCTTTCCCTGGGAGAGTCACTGCTAGCCTGGCCTGCCAGGTGGAAATCACACCATTTTCTCAGCTTTTTGAAACAATGAAATCCATGTTAATATAGCTTTCCTCTTTTAATTTTGACAAATAATTAAAAGTTCTCTAAGCCCACTTCAAATTCAGAATGGAAGACCTCCACAAATTTTATAGTAAATGTTTAGGAGATAATATCATGTATTGATTCACAATCAAGACCAAGTCAGGATAATGAGCATATGTATCACCTTAAACATCCAGCATTGCTTTATGGAGAATACCTTCAGACACCTCTCTTCCAATAATTTTCATGAACTATTGTTATTATATTCACCCACCATGCCATTGAATACAGAAACATATCACTGGATTCGTTCATTGATCAGTGAACCTCCCTGTATTCTACTCTGTCTGCTTCTAATCGCCATTATTCTGCCCTATGATTTGTTTGATACCATCATTTTTAGGTTTCACTTATGCCATATATAACAAATTTTAAGTATTGTAAATGAACATAATGTTCCTGCTTATTTTGTTTGATCAATTTCTAGTTACAGAAAGAGGTAAATTTCACTGTCTAGGTCTTTAAGAGAGCTGAAAGAAAAGTTCATATCATCTCTGGATAATTATAACAAATTGGATATTTTTAATAATTATAATATGATTATAATAAATTGGATAATTTTAATAATTATAATATAATAAATTGTATAACTTATAATATAATTATATTATATTGTGTAACTATAATATATTATGATTATACTTATAATAAATTGATTTTTCATTGTAAAGTACATGATAGGATAAATTAATGATTTTGCAAAGAAGAGACACTGAGTTTTACAGAAACACATTATCCAGTTGTGACTACAGGATTGATCTTCTGAGCAAGGTGTGTGGTTTAGTTGCAAAACACTTGCCTAAGAATGTATGAGGCCTTTACTGTTCACAACACAAAAAAACAAAAGCACTATATGATCTTCAGATTCCACATTATCATAGATTCTTTCATTCCATCTGTGCATAAGAGTAGAGGGCAGTCCATCTGTGTATGAGTGTAAATGAAAGTCCACCATTGCACAAGAGCAGAGGATGGTCCATTGGTGTATAAAATCAGAGAGTCTCTGAAAGGACAGATGACTGTCCTTTCAACAGGATTATGTGTTTCCCCTGGATGTCCTTCACCTCTGCCCTCTTATTGCTCCAGCCACATGATATTCTTACAACCTATTTCACAAAGCATTCATGATTGCACATTCATGAAACAGATTACATAGCATATATTATCAGAGAGGGCAGCCAAAAGCAAAAGAGAATACATACAAAAATCTCATTCCAAAGAATTAAACCTAGTGAAGTGTGAGAGGCAACAACAAAGTACAACACTAATATAAGATGTACATATTAAAAATGTCACAATAAATTAACATATACTATAAAGAAAGTGACATCGTTGTGATGAAGTAGGAAGTATTGTGAATGAACATGGCCCAGGGAAGATACAAATAGGAGCCAGGAAGGGTTTCTATATTCTGCTGAAGAAGTGCTTGGGTTAAAATAATTGCTAAATGACCTGAGCAAGTGAGAAAGTGAATGTTTGGCTCTTTGGGAACAATCCCTACACATAAGAGGGGAACAACATCTGTAAGCCAGGAGAGCACAAGTGTTAGACATGCACCGCAATATGATCCTATGAGGTCTTCATGTAAACTCACAACTCATTTTTTGAGAATGCTAAGAAAGCAGCAAAAGGGAACAGAGACAAATTAGACTAGAGCTCAAAGTTCAGGAAATAAAGATGGCAAAATGACAGGGCAGAGAAGCCATGAAAATGTGGGTATATGGAGCACATTACATTTAATAACAATGTGAAAGTCTGCTGATGATTGTATGATTTGACAGGACCCAATTAAAACACTTACACAATCTATCTAAATAAGTAAATATTAAATTTGTCGTCTGAGTCCTGATGGTGCCATTTTAATATTTTAAAAGTCAGTGCTAAAAATAATACATAAATGTCCATTCTCCCCTAGGTTACCCAAATTCCCCAGCCCTTTAACACTCATTCCAAGATGGTCATGTTTGCAAGAGACTTGGGCATCCAACTTATTTTTCCTAGCTACATAATTATGGAGGCAATCACATCAAGTTTCACTTCCAGCGCACCTCCCCTCACATCCACACATCCCTCCCAACATATGATGATGGAAATGACCAATGAAAGTTCTCCACACGAGTTTGTGCTCCTGGGCTTCTCTGCACAGCCCTCACTGGAACCTGTCCTCTTTGGACTGGTCTCCTGCTTTTACACGGTCGCTATCCTGGGCAATGGCACCATCATTCTGGTCTCCTGGAAGGATGTGCGTCTCCACACACCCATGTACTTCTTCCTTGCCAACCTCTCCTTCCTGGACATCAGCTTCACCACAAGCATTGTGCCACAACTCCTGGTCAACCTCTGGGGACCCCAGAAAACCATAAGCTATGGAGGCTGTGTGGTCCAGTTCTATGTGTCCCACTGGCTGGGAGCCACTGAGTGTGTCCTCCTGGCTGTCATGTCCTACGACCGCTATGCGGCCATCTGCAGGCCTCTCCACTACACTGTCATTATGCACCCACAGCTGTGCATTGGCCTGGCCTTGGCCTCATGGCTAGGGGGTCTCACCACCAGCATGGTGGGCTCCACACTCACCATGCTTTTACCACTGTGTGGGAACAATCGCATCGACCACTTCTTCTGTGAGATGCCCCTCATTATGCAACTGGCTTGTGTGGACACCAGCCTCAATGAGGTGGAGATGTACGTGGCCAGCTTTATCTTTGTTGTCTTGCCACTGGGTCTCATCCTGGTCTCATATGGACGTATTGCTCAGGCTGTGTTGAAGATCAAGTCCAGAGAAGGACGAAGAAAGGCGTTCAACACCTGCTCTTCCCACGTGGCAGTAGTGTCCTTGTTCTATGGGAGCATCATCTTCATGTACCTCCAGCCAGCCAAGAGCAACTCTCATGAGCAGGGCAAGTTCATAGCTCTCTTCTACACTGTAGTCACCCCGATGCTGAACCCACTGATTTACACCCTGAGGAACAAGGATGTGAAGAATGCCCTTTGGCACATTGTGTCAGAGAACTGCTGTGGTCTTGAGAAGAAACAGGAACAAATCTAAAGACCTTAGCCACTTTTTAATTTTGTTGGTCATGGGGTTTGAACTTGGGCTCTGGGTACTGTCCCTGAGCTTTTCTGCTAAAGTTTCCTGCTCCACCACTGGTAGCCAGACCTTTACTTCCTGGTTTGGGTGATTAATTGGAGAAAAGAGTCTGGAAGACTTTCCTACTCACGATGGCTTCCAACACAATTCCTAAGATCTCAGCCTCCTAAGTATTTAGGATTACAGGGCATAGAAATAACTGCTTATACTTCTGCCTTCAATTCTTCTTCTTTTCCATTTTTTTACTAGTCATGGGGCTTGAATTCAGTGTCTGGGTACTCTCCCTGAGCTTTTCACTCAAGGCTAGTGCTCTACCACTTTGAGGCACAGCACCACTTCTGGTTTTATGCTGTTTAATTAGAGATATAAGACTGTCACGACTTTCTGCCCAGGCTGGCTTCAAACCAAGATCCTCAGATCTCAACCTCCTGAGTAGCTAAGATTACAGGCAGGAACCACCATTTCCCAGCCTTCCTTAGCCACTGCTAATAGAAGAGATTATTTATTTGGAGGTCTGATTAGGTAAAATGCCACTACAATATCACTTGAGCACTGGTAAGTGGAAATCTAAAACAAGTATGTTCATGCCCTAATTTCAGAACAGAGGAAAGAGAAGATATTTTGGTTTAACTTTAACTACAAAGCTTTGTTACACCATTTTTAATATGAATTGTTTTATATCTATGTATAATATATATTTCTGTGTTTATTGTCATATCTATATACTACACATATCTATGTTAAGTGTTACATTATCTTGTTAGTTGTTTATGTAAATACTAGTCACTGAGGGTGCCTAATTGTATGAAGAATCTTTCATTTTCCTTAGTATTTTTAATAACATAGTGAAGTAAATATTGGTAGAATTAAAAAGATCAAGTCTTACAAACTAATTAAATTTTGTTTTTATTGTTATTGTAGAGTTGACATACAGAAGGGTTACAGTTATGTGGATTAGGTAATAAGTACAATTGTTTTTAAATCATGTCTCCCTTTCCCTTGTTTTCTCCCAAATTTTCTCTCCCATCCTCAGTCATAAGATGAACAGATCATTTCCCACATAGTATGTGGTGAGCACCATTGTTGTATTTATTAACCCTTGTTCTACCTTTTCTGTTCCTCTTTTCCCCTCCCCAATACAAACTAACAAACAATAAAAGGAAAAGAAAAAAAACAGCAACAATGTCAACTAAAAACTATCTCGTTTCCTTTTCCACAGTTCATTTTATATGGTCAAATGTCCATAACTATTGAACCTTTGTCAACCACTCCTAGGCATATACTAATTTGGCCTCAGGGTGAATTTCTGGACTCCTATATAATTTATCATGTCCCAGTGTGTCTCCATGTATTTTTCTAATCATTCGCTGTGTTCACTTGAGGATTATAGGCACATTCTAGTTACCACAAATGAGGGAAACTACGTAACCTATTTCTTTGGCTCTGGCTTACTTCATTTAATACAATTTTTTCCAAGACTGGAAAGTCTTTTCTGAGTCACAATGAGCCCTTTTCAACCACAGGACCTTAGGCTGATAACATGACACAGGTGGTCCTCTTAGCTAGCTTCAGAATGGACTTGTCCCCAGGGAGACTAGTCATAGACTAGAAGATAGGACCTTTCAGTCCCACCTCCAGACTTCCTGATAGAAGAGAGAAGCTGGAAATAGAGTCACCAAATTCTATCATGCAATCAAGCATGTTTATATAATGGAACCTCCATCAGAACTCCCAAATAATGGAGTTTACAGTTTTTCTGATTGTACCACACTTCAAGTGCCAGGGCTATGGTGTATCCCAAACTCCACAGAGACCAAAGGTCTTGTGTTCAAGGGGTCTTCCAGACTTAACCCTGTGCCATTCTTCATCTGGTTATCCATTTGTACTCTTTTAACACCCTCCATAATAAGGTCAATTGGCTTCCTGAGTTCTAAGAACACCACCTAACTTGACAGATCCTGTTTAATAGCCAGAGAAGCAGGGGTAACCTGGGACTTGAAATTACTGTCCAACTTAAAAATGGTTTGGTGTGATGATCCTTATGCTCATAGAATACAACCCTATATCCAAGTAGCCAAAGTTAGAAATGAATTGAATGGTAGAATTCCAGAGAGTTGGAGAATTTTGTTGCTAGTGTGAAGAGTCCCATATTTTTAGTAATAGAAGTGTTATGAATAAGAGTTATCCTCCTCCTTCAAGATAAGGAATCTAAAGAATACTATTCTTTTGAGTTGAATTTGCAAGAAATTAATGTTTTACCAATAAAGTGCTATATTTTATTGATCTAGCTACAAAGAGTGAGCTATATTACAATTTCATAGTAAATTCTAGACCTGTTTCCAGGATGCATGAGAATATTTTTACTCAGTCACTATTAAATTGATGTACTTTTTTATATCCAAAAAAACATGAATCATTATACACTAACTCTGTTTCTATAGGTTTTTTAAATGATCATACAATACTGAAAACTCACGTTTTCAGAGATGCTACTGGTTTGATTGACTTAAAGCTTGAAATAGTATTATAAAGTTGATAATATTAGTCAGTAAGAGCTTTAGAATTCTGATGTTTAATGAAGTATGAGCAAACAAAAAATTATGTGATTGCAGTAATATTTGAACAGGTATTAATTATGTGTGTGTGCATGTAACTGTGTGTGCCTGTGTCTGCAATGTACCTGAGCTTTTTTGTTCAAGCCTAATGCTCTACCATTTGAGCCATAGGTCCACTTTCATCTTTTCAGTTGAAAAAATGGACCTAAGAGTCTCACAAACTTTTCTTCCCAGGCTGGCTTCAAACTTACTACCTCAGATGTAAGACTTCTGAGTAGCTAGAATTACAAGCATAGGCCACTGGTGCCCAGCTTTACTTAGTAAACTTTTATTCTCCAAATCCTGCCTCCAAAAAAAATCCCCTCACTATTCAGAATTATACATTCTCCTAAGTATCACTTTTCATCTTACAGCTTGCTTATAAATTAACACCAAAACAGTACATAATATTGGGAGGTTTAGACCACCTTGCAAATTACATTTCAGGGCTGATAACCACTGAGTTTACATCTAGTGACTCTTTAAAACACCTCCTTCATTTCTAGTGGGGAAAAGACTCTGAAGGTATGTAAAACAATGGAAAGCCATAATTTGTACATGGATAGGTTTACTGTGAAAAAAATAACATCATTAAAAATTTTGAAAACAGCCAGGCAAAGTGGCATACAATTGCAATCCCAATTCCAGAGAGGCTGAGTTAGGAAGATAATTAATTTGAGGACAGTTTGGACTACACAGATTTCTACATCATCCTGAAACCAAAGCACAAAATTGGATTTATTCATCAATTAATTATATTAAAATAACAATAAAGTAAAAACAATAGTTTATCTAAAGATAATTTAACAAAAGGATTTTTCTACCTGTTTCTTTTACATCTTTAGTTATACTCAGATTCCATATGTTTCATTATTCACATTAGGAGATTTTAAAAGTATGGGCACATTCTTTCAAAATATTTTTTATAATATAATAATATTATCCAGGTGTAGTTATGCATATCTTTAATCCCAGCACACAGGAGAATGAGGAGAATGAGGCAGAAAATTATTCATTTCAGGTCAAGCAGGGCTACATATCCAGAATCTCTCGAGGGAGAGAATGCAAGAGGGAGAGGGAAAGAGAAAGGGGGGAAAAGAAAGTGAAAGAAATAACATATTAGGAAAAGAAAAGAAAAACAAAAGTGAAAGAAGAAAAATATTAGAACAACCTACTTTACCCCTTAGAGGAAATAATTTGCTTTATGCAGAGTCTGCTAATTTAAATAGCAACTTCATTCAAAAAGTAAGCTTCAGAGTAGCATCAAGTCTGCAGTGGACCAAATATCTGGGTGCCATGCTCTATCCAAGTTGATAGATAAAATGAGCAATAATCATAAAGACTAAATAGTTACTGGAGATCATTAAATGTTTTATTTATTTTTATAATATAATCAAAGATTCTTGCTCTGCTTTAATATAAATTTTAAACAAATAGGAAATAAACTAAGACTCACCATTATATTGTAAAAAAAAATGTAAACAAGTGCTGGTAAGGACTAGAGTAAAAGGAATGAATATGCTCTTGCTCTTGGTGGGAAGGTAAATTCATGTAGCCATCCTGGAGAACAGTATGGAGTTCTTCAAAAGCTAAAAAAGTAGATCTACCAAATGACCCACTTCTGGGTATATCTACATATAAAATCAACATATGAAACAAATACCTGCATATCTATGTTTATTGCTACACTATTTACAGTAGCTATATGAAATCAGCCTAGGTGCCCATCACCAGATGAATGGATAAAGAAATTGGGGTATACACACACAATAAAATATTGGTCAGCTGCCAAATGAATGGAACTAGAGATCATTATGTTAGTGAAATAGCCAGATACAAGACAAGTACTATTTGTCCATTCTCATTTGTAAAAGCTATGAGAAATCATCCTAAAAGTAAGATAAAGATTTGAGGATGGGGTAAAGAAAGGGTAGGTTGATTTGATCACTGATTGCTATATGTACATATGGGAATATTGCATTGAAGTCAACATGTTAATTTAAATTTCTTTACAGAAACATTTATTTTTCAGCAAAATCAAAACTGTCACCTGGGTTGGGAAGGTGGCTCAGTGGTAGAGCTCTGGCCTTGCATGCATGAGGCCCTGGGTTCGATTCCTCAGCACCACATAAGCAAAAGGAAAAAAGCCAGAAGTGGTGCTGTGGCTCCAGTGGTAGAGCACTAGCCTTGAGCTGAAGAGCAGAGGGACAGCACCCAGGCCCAGATTTCAGGCCCCACGACCGGACCTAAAAAAAACTGTCACTTACCTTTTGCTGTAAATTTAAAGCTAGAAATATGAGGTTATATCAGGTGGATGAGCAATGGAGGAAGGTCAATATGAATGGAAGGAGGAAGGGTAAGCAAATGCATATTAAATGTGAGGCTGGCCAGGCATCAGAGGCTGAAGACTATAATTCTATCTAGTCAGAAGGCTAAAATATGTGGATCACCTTTCAAAGCCAACTCAGGCAGGAAAGTTCATAAGACTTTAATCTCCAAGTAATCATCAAAAGCCAGATGTAGAGCTATGGCTCAAAGTATTAGAGAACTAGCCTTGAGCATAAAAGTTCAGGGACAGGGCTCAGACCGTGAGTTCAAGCCCCAGGACCTACCAAAAAATGTATGAATATCACCAAAATGTATAGCAATAATAAATTCATGTATAGTGTGTACTTTACCATAATAAAAATAATCATACCCAATTAAGAAAATATTATGTCATCACTGAAATGTACACCATCCAGAGAATGATTAGACTGAAAAAGTCTATAGAACTGTGTGTCAACATTTGTATAATGAGCCAGTATGTCAGACTACCTCCATTAGTACACAATAAATCTTTGCTGAAAGAGATTTAATTCTCATGCTCTAGAAAGAGTAATATAAAATAATCTTCTATTCGTAAAGAAAGAAATCCTGTGAGTACATTACAACAACATGGTAATTATCCAGCAGGGAAAGAAATCCCAAGTTTCTTCCCCTCCACTTTTACTCCCCTGATATATGGCACCATCCTGTCTCCTCCTGAGTGCTCCAGAGAATAAAAGAGATTACTTATGACTATAAAGGCCTTGTATTTAATACTCTGTTCTTTGTGGTTCAGCCTATATTTCTACCCTGAATGGCATGAGCTGTGATATTTATTTTGTGGAGGATGGTACTGAGTATTGAACGGAAGACTCCCACTTGCTAGCCAAGTATTCTACCAGTAGAACTACAACTCAATTTTTAGTTGTTTTTGATTCACTGCTTATACAGCCTATACACAGTGATCCCCTTGTCTCTGTCTCTCAAGGATCTAGGACTACACACGTGTACAACTACATGCATCCCATCCTCACTTGTTTGACTATTAATTTTTAACAAAAAGTGAATGTTATTTCTGATTCAAACAAATTCCAACTTAGAATGACTTAAGAATGCATCATTAGACATGTACTAAACCCACTACTCTAGCAGATCTGCTGCCACTAACTTGAAGGTTTTCAATATTTGAACATTTTAAATTACTTAGCTGACCCGTTTTCTAGTGCTACATACACCAAGCTAATAAATGTTACCAATCCTTAGTAAAGTACTGACTTTCAGCATTTCCGTCCTGTTTGAAGGGAGATGAGGATGCTGCCACCTCACCACTGGTAAGTGATATCTGTGGGAGATTATCAATTTTCTGGCAATTCCAATTAAGGCTAGTCAACCCTGAACCAGTTAAATGATCTTACATCCTCTTTTGTGGTCTTTGGCATTCTAGCCTATTGCCTATACTGTGGGGTACAATGTGTGACTGTATGATTAACTCAGATAAAATATGGACTCAGAACATTTCCATTAACTATCACCATGTCATTTTCTTCGTTGTAACTGCACAATACTTGACATAGAGTCACATGTCAAAGTTTTATTGTTGATGTGTTGGTGAGTCTTTTTGGGTAAGTGTGCCTCTCCCTTTATTGGGATATAATAATAATCAGTATATCTCAGGGACAGCTTCAATGGTACTAAGCAGCTCTAGAGCTTTGGATATGCCACTGAACAATTCTAGAAATAGGTCAGATCATCAGAATGGTCTCTTTTTTGTCAAGACTCTATTCAGTTATTGCCTCATGACTGATCTTATGGTTCTCATTTCCAGGCAACAATTACACATTTTCTGCACAATACCAGTTATGAGTCAGCCTAGTTCCTCTCTCTAAGCTGAGCACATACACCCACAGGTGACAGAGATGTCACTTCGCCTCTGTTCATCGGTGGTAACTACGTATGGAGCAGTCCCTATGGCATGACTCAGTGGCAGATAAGTACCCCAGTTCTCCTCTTTTTGTCCCACATCCTCACTATAAAGATTCCCTTGTTTTGATTTTCCTTGTTTCACCTCCCTAGTTGTTAATTCAGAATCCATTCTCCTAGATGCTCTTTCACTGTAAGAGTCAGAACTAGCCTGGCCTGCCATATGCAAATTATATGATTCGCTCAGGTTTCTGGAGCAGTCAAGTCCCTCTTGATACAGCTTTCATAGTTTCGTCTCATCAGACACTTAAGTTTTCTAAGCCAATTTTAAATACAGAATGAAAGACATCCACAAACTTTATAGTAAATGTTTATAAGATACCATGTGTTATCTGATTGAAGATAAAGACCAAGTCAGGATAATCAGTATATCCATTGCTTTATGGAGAGAAACTTCCGATGCCTCTCTTCTAATAATTTTGATGAACTACTGTTATGACATTCACCCACCAGGCCACACAACACCAAAACATAGTACAGGACCCATTTGCTGATCAGCATCTGTCCCTATAGTCCATGCTCTCTGCCTCTGGTCACCACTATTCTGCTCTATGATTCATTTAAGATCAGCCTTTTTAGGTTCAATTTATAACATATGTAATGAAATTTAAAAGATTGTAATTGTACACAATATTCATGCCAATTTTGTTTAGTTATAACTTCGAATTCTAATTACTTCTTTGAGAAAGCTGGATGAAATCTAATTATAATGAATTATACTCTTTTCTTTTTAATGTATGTGTTAGGATTATATAACCATATTTCACAGAAGGGCTCCTGAGATTTGTAGGAGCATATGAAACACACTATCCCGTTTCTACTATAGAGCTGAATGTACAGCTGAGAATATGTACAGCCTTTTATTGTTCCCAATACTGGAATACAAAGCCAATATATGATCTTCTTATTTCCACACTGTGATCCTTAAGTCACAGATTATTTTATTTCATCTGTATAAGAAGGTAGAACAGTCTACTTGTGCATGAGAGCAGAGGGCAGT
This sequence comes from Dipodomys ordii, assembly GCF_000151885.1. NCBI lineage: Eukaryota > Metazoa > Chordata > Mammalia > Rodentia > Heteromyidae > Dipodomys > Dipodomys ordii. Next base: position 1,991,789 of record NW_012267243.1, read on the forward strand.
CCATCGGTTATATATGACTTGAGGGAATTTCAACGGTATATAAATGTATGTGGAAGCCCACCAGTGTGTAAGAGTAGAAGGTAGATAGACAGCTCTGCATGATTTTGGCAGCTTCTAAATAACTGTCTTCATTACAGTGTTATGGTGTTATGCTGGCAGTCTTCTTCACCTCTTCCCTTCACCTCTGCCCTTATATTGTCCAAACCCTACCTCTTTTGAGGCCACAGGCCATTATTATGACCTGTTCTGCAATGCATTCATTATTACATGTGCATGATACTGATTACATAGCTTCTTTGGATCAGATAAGCACTGGGGAGCCAGAAGCAAACAAAATACACAGGAAATTGTAACTCCAAAGAACGTATAATGTTGTGAAGTGAGACAGGCAACACCAAAATACAAAACTAATGTAATAGGCATATAGAAAAACATAACTATAAGACATATTGTTTTGCACCATTACCATTTACTAAATATAGAGTAACATAATTCTTGTAACACAGAAAGTACTGGAAATAAAGAGGGCCAGGAAAAGTAAGGAACAGAACCAGAAAGTGAATGGATTAAAAGAATTGTAGCTGGGTGCCTGTGGCTCATGCCTACAATCCTAGCTACTCAGGAGACTGAGATCTGAGGATCACGGTTCAAAGCCAGACTGGGCAGGAAAAGCCGTGAGACTCTGATCTGCAATAAACCATGAGAAAACCAGAAGTGGCACTGTGGCTCAAGAGGTAGAGCACTAGCCTTGAGCTAAAGAGCTGAGAGACAGTGTTCAGGCCCAGAGTTCAAGCCCCATGAGAGACAAAAAACAAAAACAAAAACAAAACTGTACAATGAGCTGAGGCAGTGAGAAAATGCACGTGTGGCTCTTCTATAGGAAAAAACCCTACACACACAAGGGCAACAACATCTACAAGCCAAGACAGTGCAGGTGTTGGACCCACAGAGCAACAAGATTATGAAGTCTTCCTGTAAAACCACAACTCATTATTGAGGATGCTTAGAGCAGCAAAAGAGAAGCACAAGGACAAGTGAAACCATTGCTCAAAGTTCAGGAGTTAAAGGATGACAAAATGACCGGGCAGAAAAGCCATGAAAATGTGGGCAGAGGTAGCACATTATATTTAATAACAATGTAAAACTCTGCAGATGATTGTGTGATTTGACAAGACAATTAGAAGGTTTATACAGTCTATCCAAATAAGTAAATAACAAATATTTACCCTGGATCCAGATGTTGTCATTCTAAGTAATAAATAAATCAATGTTAATAATACATGAATGTGCATTCTCCCCCAGGTTATACAAGTTCCTAAGACCTTTATTACTCATCCCAAAATGGCCATCATTTCAAGAGCCTGGCACATGCTTATTTTTCCTGGCTACATTCTGACGGAGGTAATCAGTGCATGCTTCACTTCCAGTGCACCTCCCCCTACATTGGCCTTGACACTCCAACTCCTCCCTCCCAGCATACGATGATGGAAATGGACAATGGAAGTTCTCCACACATGTTTGTGCTCCTGGGCTTCTCTGCCCGGCCCTCACTGGAACCTGTCCTCTTTGGACTGGTCTCCTGCTTTTACACGGTCGCTATCCTGGGCAATGGCACCATCATTCTGGTCTCCTGGAAGG
>NW_012267243.1:1994161-2042734 GCF_000151885.1 Dipodomys ordii
CACTGTAGTCACCCCGATGCTGAACCCACTGATTTACACCCTGAGGAACAAGGATGTGAAGAATGCCCTTTGGCACATTGTGTCAGAGAACTGCTATGGCTTTGTTGGGAAACGGGAACAAATCTAGGGATTTTTAGCTACCACTTAATAGGATGAATGTTTGATTTGGAGGTCAAAGTCAGTAGAATGGCACTGCTATTCAATACACTTGAGCACAGGTAAGTGGAAATCTGCACACAAGGGTGCACATGCACTATTTTCAAACCAGAGGAGAGAAAATGTTTTGGTTTAATTTTTCTAGAACTATCAAATTCTACACTCACTGTCACCTCATTTTGTTTATAGTATTATATATGTATGTTGCACATATCTATGTTGTTTTATTTCTTGTTGCTTATTTTTAAAAGCACCACTTGAGGGTGCTTAATTGTATGAAATATCTTTCATTTTCCCAGTATCTACAATAATTCAGTGAAGTAGATATTGATGGTCTTAGAAAGCTCGGCTTCTTGTAGACCAGTTACACATGTATACTGAGATCAGCTTTGATCTATCAACTGCACACGTATGCCCAAGCTTCCCTGAGACTGCTTGTGATCTATTAAAACTTACATAAGTCTTTATTCCAAGTCCCAGAACACAACTCCTAAGGCCTTTGCAGTTACCTGGGTGAGATGTGATTAGAAAGGCTTTTTCTAATTCACAATGATTCAGGCTGATAACATGGCAGAGGTGGGGCTCTTAGTTTGTAGAAGGGGCTTGTTCCCAGGGGAACTTGTCATAGATTAGAACATGGGACCTTTCAGTCCTATCTCCAGACTTCCTGAGAGAACAGTGAAAAGCCAGCAACTGAGGCTCATCACCTCATGTTAATCACGCAATCAAGCATGCCTATATAAGGGAACCTCCATCAGATTCCCAGATGATGGAGTTTACAGTGTTTGTGATTGTACCACGCTTCAATGCCAGAGGTATGGAGTACCCTGAACTCCACAAGGACCAAAGGTCTTGTGTTCAAGAGATCTTCCAGAGTTAACCCTGTTCCTTTCTTCATCTGGTTATCTATTTGTACTCTTTATAACGCCCTCTATAATAAATGATTCAATGCAAGTCATTTGTCTTCTGAGTTCTGTGAAGCATTCTAAGAATTCTACACAAGCCAGGCATCAGTGGCTCACACCTGTAATTCTAGCTACTCAAGAGGCTGAGATCTGAGGATTACAGTTCAAAGCCAGCCTGGGCAAGGAAAGTCCTCAAGATTCCTATCTCCAATTAATTACCAGAAAACAGGAAGTGGTGCTGTGGCTCAAATGGTAGAGTGCTCGCCTTAAGCTGAAGAGCTGAGGGACAGTGACCAGGCCCAGAGTTCAGGACCCATGACCCATCAAAAAAAAAAAAAAAACTACCTAAGTTTACAGAGATCCTGTCTAATAGCCAAAGAGACAGGGATAACCTGGAACTTGAAATTAGTGTGTAGAATAAAAACAGCTTGCTGTGATGACCCTTATAGAATTCAAACCTAAATCCAAGTAGCCAGTGTTAGAATTGAATTGAAATATGGAAATCCAGAGATTTGAAGAATTCTATTGCTATACCTTTGTTATAAGAGCTGTTAAGATTAAGAATAGTTTTTATTCCTTGGGGGAGGGACATACAAAGCAACAAAAAAATCACATATATAATAAAAACATTAGAAATGATAGTTCGTTTCCCTTAACATCATCTTATCCGAGCTTTTCTTCTTGTCTCAGACATATACATATTATTGCAAATAAGGGAAACCATGGGACCTATGTTTCTTTGGGCTTGGCTTACTTCACTTAATATAATTTTCTCCAAGTCTTTCCATTTCCTAAGAAATGGGCAATGTCATTCTTTCTGATGGAGGCATAGAATTCCATTGTGTATATATACCACATTTTCTTGATCCATTCATCTACTGAGGGGCATCTGGGTTGGTTCCATATCTTAGCTATGGTAAATAATGCTCTAATAAACATAGTTGTGCTGGTAAAACAAAATGTTTAAATAGGGATACAGATTGACTCATTGCAACAATGAGATGTACAGACACTATGTCGAAAAACGTACTTTACAATTTAGGTTGGGGGGGGTGGATGGTAGGGGAAAAACAAAGGAGGAGGCAACAATGCTGGATAAGAAATGTACTCATTACCTTGCTCATGTAACTGTAAACCCCCTGTACAGTATTTTTACAATAAAAAACGTATTTAAAAAAAGAATAGTTTTATTCCTTCAAGATGAGGAATCTAAAGAAAAATGTCTCTTAGAATAATATTTTGAGTTGAATTTTCAATAAATTAGTGTTTTTACCAATAAAGTGCTATATTTTACTAATCTATCTACAACTAATGAAGTATAGTACTGATTTTCAGTCTTCTCTAGACCTGCTTCCATGATGCAATAACAATTTCTTTTTACTTACTCTCTAGTATATTGGCTTGCTTTTTTATTATATCCAAGAAAGCATTCATTCTTATCAAATGATTCTTATCAAATTCTTATCAAATCTAGGCCTGAGATGTAGTTCAGAGGCAAAGTATTAGCCTAGCAAGTACAATATCTTGGGTTCATTCAATCCTCAGTACCACAAAGGAAAAGAAAACAAAACAATAAAATCTGTTTCTGCAGTTTGTAAAAATGATCATGCAACATAGTCCTTTATTGATAGGAATAATATTATCCAGGAATGCTGGTGCATACCTATAATCACACAGGAAGATGAGGCAAGAGGATTGTATATTTGATAGAAGCCTAGGCTACATAGAGAGAATCTGTCAGAGTTAGAGAGAGAGAGAGAGAGCACAATAGGGAAAGAGGGAAGGAAGGAAGGAAGGAAGGAAGGAAGGAAGGAAGGAAGGAAGGAAGGAAGGAAGGAAGGAAGGAAGGAAGGGAGGAAGGGAGGAAAGGAGGAAGGGAGGAAGAAAAAAGAAAATAGGGATATGGGGAAGTCAGACATGATCAATCTATGTCATACACATGAAATTTTTATAATGAAAATAATTATTCTGTTCATTTAACAATAAAATTTCATGAGTTACTTTCATTTCTATTTTATCTATTTTATTTTCTTGTACTTGGGATTGAATCCAAGTCTCATACCTGAGTATCTTGCCACTTGATTCATATTTTTAACCCCTTCATTTTCATATTGTTTGGGGGATAGTATCTTCACAAGTATGCTGTGGCTAGCCTTGACCCCAAGATCCTTCTACCTCTACCATCCAAGCATATGGAATTACAGGCGTGCACAACCATGCTTCACCATGTATTTCTTCTTATAATTGTGTGAACCATCTATACTCAAGAAGTCAATTTCTTTGATATTTAAGGAAAATTCTCGCTTGAATTTTTTCTTTTCTTTTCTACTTTTTTTTCAGTCATGGGGCCTGAACTCTGGGCCTGGGCATTGTCCCTCAGCTCTTTGGCTCAAGGCAAGCACTCTACCACTTGAGCCAAAGCACCACTTCCGGCTTTTTCTGCTTATGTGGTGCTGAGGAATCGAACCCAGAGCCTCATGCATGCAAGGCAAGCGCTCTACCACTGAGCCACCTTCCCAGCCCCGTCAATTCTCTTAATCAAGAGAATGAAGCACTGAAACAGTGTCAACATTTGAGGCAGGCAGCATTTTTCTGGAAGTGGAAAAAAAATAGTTCTGCGAAAAAGCTTCAACCTTTTCAATGGCAGCAACAGCAGAAGCCATTTCTCTTTGATCTCATTTCTGAGTCATTTCTCTGAGTGTTGAGCAGCAATGTCTTCATTATTGAAACAGGCAGCAACAACCAAGCATCCAATCCAATTAAGTCTTATTATAACAGACATAAGCCGATGAACTTGGAAAATCCACTCAATCTTTCTATAACTCTGTCTCATTTTTAATGTCAGTTGTTTTCCCAAAGTTCTCAGTCTAATACTCTTGAAGACGCATTCTAGGAGGAATACCTGCTATGCAAACAATTAGGTCATATTAAAGAGAAATGTCGCCATCTACTGGTAGAAAAATAAACTGATCTTAGAATACAGTCAGTACCAGTAACTCACTGTCTTCTCAGTCCCATTCAATAACTTTCTTTCAATGCATGTGTCTGTCAGCTTCACTTCAACATCTAATAAATAAGCCAGATGGAAGAGTACTAGCAAGAGCTCATAACATATATTAAATGCCTATACTGGAAATACGAGAGAGTATAGCAGTGTTCATGCCTGTAATCTTAGATAATTCAGGAGGCTGAGATCTTAAAATTGTGGTTTAAATCCAGAGCAGGCAGAAAAGTCTATGAGATTTTTATCTTCAATTAACCAAAAAAAAGTAAGGTGTGGTTCAAAGGGTATAGCACCAGCTGTGAGTCAAAAGCCAAATGAGTGTGTTAGGCCTTGAGTTCAGGTCCCAGAACTGGCACTAAACAGTTTTCTTTTCATGAGTAGGAATGAGAAAGGAAGCTTGCTTTACTCTGCTGTGTTACACCTAGTCAATATCTTTCCATAAATCACAGCTCAGAAAAATCAAGCAAGAAATCAATGGCATGAGTTAGAAGGGGATAAAACTGACAATGAACCTATTCTCAGCCATTATGATTACCTACATGGAAAATACCAAGGAATTTAAGCAGGATTTTTTTTTAAATGGACAACTAAAGAATATGCTTGTCAAAGCCTAATGATATGTAACCAATTCATAAAATTAGATGACCATATTAAGCAACACACGTGAGTCTCAGAAAGTCAAAAACCTTGTTTTCTCTCATACATGGGATCTTGTTCAACCTTAACTAAAAATAAGGCATAAATATAGAAGGTAGACTGTTGGAGGAATTGAAACCATATGATTGAATATAAGTATTCATGGCAATCGCATAAACAATGAAACCCATGAAAACTGTTTTTGAAAGAGAGAATATAAAACAGTAGTAAGAGTAACTTTAACCTCTCTTAAATAACCTTGGCAATGAAATTAAATTGAAAAAACTCAGTAGATGATCAAAATGTACTTTATACATAGGTATTGATCAAGCCAAGGAAAATGCAACCAAAATCTTCAAATTAATCCCTCTCATTACAGAGAGAAATAAAATGATGAGGTATAAAATTAATAAAACATACAAAGTATCCACGTGCTGAAATTCTAAAAAACTGATGAAAGGTGACAAATTAACGTGGAGAAATGCTACCTCCAATAGTACATGCTGATTCTACCTACCTGATCTAAATTAGTCAAAATCCCAACAATATAAACTCTTGGAAATATAAACTTTTTTGTGGATTGAACCGAGGGCCTTCTATCTTCTAGGCAAACACTTTACCACTAAGCTACATTCCCTTTAATTTTCATTTTTTTAAGATCAAAAAAAGAAAACTTTAGAGCAACTTTTAAACTTCTAGTTAAGATCAAAGGAATCACAGTATTTGATTTTTAACATTTTCTGTGAAAGACTAGAACACAAAAGAAAAACTATTTTTGATTTGTCATTTGTCAAAGAGGTTTTTGTCTCTTTATTTTTTAAGTGATTGCACAAAGGAGTTTCAATTTAACATGCTAGTTTGTGCATACAATACATCTTGATCAATGCTACTCCTATAACTCCTCCCCATCTTTCCCAGTCACCCATCCCTTCAATTTTCCTACATCATTTTCACATATGTACATTGAATATCATGACTGGATTCACCTACATACCTTCTCTGATGTGTGGAAGTTATATCTAATTTATAAATGTGAATGTAAACATATCCAGGGTTATCGGCATATACAAATGAATTAGCTAAAGTATGATACATGAAAGGGAGAATTCCAATGGCGTAACTTCTCTGAACTTACAGTCAAACAAAAGGAATACTAGCTGGGAGAAAATGAGGGAAGATGTGACATTGATCAAAAAGAAGTGTATTCAATACCTGACTTATGTAACTCTAACCCCTCAGTCCTCACCTTTGCAATAAAAAAAGAATATCAGGAAGCTAGAACTTAAAGTGTGAGGGGTTTGGGGTCAAGGGAAAAGACAGTGGACAAAGTAAAGAGTTTTGAAGATACCAACATCACAAAATATAACAGAAAAGCAACCATTCAGACTTATTCCAAATTAAGGTATTGCTGAAAGATATTGTTATGTTGAAAACTAGGATAATTACTTGCAGATTATATATCCAGCCATTAAACTCTTTCTGTCATTGCTCAAGAACCTTAAAACCCTATAGGAAGAAAAGAAACAACCTAAATTTTTCAATGTGCAAAAGTTAGAATAAAGGTGTTAAAGAAAATAGTATAATAGTGACAATAGTACATGCGAGGAAGTACATTCAGCGTCATTGAACTTAAAATTAAGTTCATTAAAATCATGATGAAATGCTAGTACACAATGATTAGTGGAGCTGTAATTATATACTGACAGTATCAAATGCTGATGAAGTTAAAAAGCCAAGAAACTCCCCTGCATAGCTTGTAAACATGCAAAGTAGACCTCACTATTGGAGAGGGGGAGCCAGTACTGGAATTGGAATTTAAACTTAGGGGACTCATACTGGCCAGTTTGGTGTTCTACCACTTGAGTTACACCTTCAGCCCTTTGTACTCTGGTTATTTTGAGATAGGACTTTGCTTTGTGTGTGAAGCCACACTTGGTAATCTTTCTATTTTATTCTTCCCACTGTAGCTGAAATAAGAGGCATACCCCACAGCTAGTCTGACCTCAAACTACAGTGATTCTATTGCACCCTCCTGAGTAGCTAGGATTACAGGCATGTACCATTGTGTTGGGTTTGGTTCATCATTCCTGAAAATAGTGTGGTGCTTTTTGTTTTATGAGCATAAATTACATTAGGTATCCCACCCCTAGAGAAATAAAAGTTTATGTTCCCATGGAAACCTGGTCACAGCTCTATTTACCATTACTCAAAACTAGAGAAACCCAAATATTCTCTGACCAGATAAACTGAGATTACCACACAGTGGAATTCTATTCGCCAACAATAATGGACTACTGCTACTGCAACCCTTGAAAGGAGTCTCAAATAAATTCTGCTGATTTTTGAAAAGGAAACGTTTAAATCAATGGTGGTGCTTTATGATTACATTTGTATGTCATTGGCCTAAAGAGAAAACTGTAGAGGTGAAAATAGACTTCCAGTTTAGGGTTGAGGGACATATGTGTCAATAAACAGCACCGGGGAAGTTTGGACTTGCTGGAATAGCCTGACCTTGGTGGTAATTACACAAATCCAAATAGAATTTCTCACTAAAAATATTACTTTTGTTTAGGACACATAAAATGCGAAACTATCTTTAAAAGCATTGCTTTTATCTAAATATATTCATATACATATACATATATTTGTATGAACCTTTGAGTCTTTGCTCTCTTTGGGAAAACTGTGTAGCAAAAAAGAATACAGTTGAAGTGCATTTCTCTTTCTGGAATATAGGATTTCTAGTACAATCTGGATATGGAAAACAGGAATAATGATCTTGGGGATTCAAGACTGAATGGTGAGCTGGGAATGGGGCTTAATGGTAGAATGCTTTCCTTGTATGCATGAAGCCCTGGATTTGATTCCTCAGTACCACTTAAACAGAAAAACCAGAAGTGGTGCTGTGACTCAAGTGGTAGAGCTCTAGCCTTGAGCAAAAGAAGCTCAATGACAGTGCTCAGGTCCTGAGTTCAAGCCCCAGGACAGGCAAAAAAAAAAAAAAAAAAGAAACACTTATGAGCCTGAGTTGTCTTAATCCTCCTCTTTGTATTGCCTGGGTTGAACCACAGAAAACAGACCTTTGTGACTACTGATGTCATTATGGTACAGGAAAGGCATTTGAACTTAAATCAAATAATCCTAGTAATAAGCATGAAGCTGATTTAAGTCAGTAGCTGTTGAACTCTTGGCCAGTTGTGTGGTTTGATCCACTGTGGATTTGGTTCTCAGAGGCAGAGTTGAAACAGACAGCAGACAATAAAGGAAAGTCTAAGGGATAAAGCCTTGGGGTTTGAGGCACACTGACTGTGAGTCAGATCTCCCACTGGGATTGTCAGCCACCAAGGCCTGAACATACATCCAAGTAGGAATGACAAAGACCCCACCCAATAAATTATCATCTCAGTGGCCCAACCCAAATTTAGGCACTTCAAACTTTTAATGATTCATTACATAGTGTGGAGTCTGTTAGCAGAAGTTTAATGAGTCCCCATGTGCCTGGTATGTTTGTTCTCAAAGGACATCTTGAACATGAAATCATATATTTTCAGAGAATGTGTTCCTTTAATATAAATAATGATTCTTGAGAGCCTTTCTTCTAATTTGAGAAAAACTGTACCAAGTGCCAACTCCTGTAATTAAAGTTGAACTACTCAGCCACCCCACCCATACGTTCCTTCCGTGTCCAGCAAAGCAAAGAGACACCAGGAATTAAGTCCAAGCTGCTCTCTTTTGCTTGCTTCTCACTTCAATCTAACCCCAAGTCCTGATCATTCTGTCACTATTTCTCTCTTATCTCTCAAATCCAATTCCTGGTTTTCATTTACTTGGTAGTTGTCTCATAACTTCCTGGAGTTATTAACATGCTTTTCCTTCTCTTTCCTAGCACAATCTTTAAGTTACAGAAACTGATCTGGGAGAGATGGGGGAGAATGATGAATGTAATGACATTGGTCAAGATGCATTGTATTCATCAACTGACATGTTGATTTGAAACCTCTTCACAGAGCTACTTAAAGATAATTTTTTGAAAATTATCTCCTTCATGTATTCTATAGATATCATTCTATTTCCTGACTACACTCATCTTTTCTCTATGTGGGGTAAAATAAAATTGAAATTCTCTATTCAGGGACCTTACTCTTACCTATGCCCTCTGGCATTTCCTCCTGACCAATACCCTTCACCCTGATAAGTCAAACCACTATCTGTCATCTCCTTGATCTACACATTTTTTTCTCTTCTTTACCTCTGCCCAGTCTTTTATTTTTTAAGTTATTCATTCTTCAAGATTACCAACGCACATCTCTTTCTCAAGGAAACCCAAATCTCAGACTAAGCTATGTGCCTACCCTGTCCTCACCAAAGCATACTGATCACCTTGGATTTTTCTATAATCCTTCTACATCTGTATATCCATAGTCTTAGCATTATATACATGATAAGTAAATGGAAAATATAAATCAAACAGAAATGGCTACATGAATAATTTTCTTTTCTTCTTGCTAGTACCAAGGCTTGAGCTCAGGGCCTGGAGTTGCTCAGGTTTCTTGTTCACAGACAATGCTGTTCACTTGACACTAGGTCTCTAGCTCAGCTTTCTGCTAGTTAGAGATAAGAGTCTCTGAAATTTGATTATCTTTGTCTACTGTGTTCTTCATTCAGATCTCAGCTTCCTGAGTAGCTAGGATTACAACTGTGAGCCACCAGTGCTCAGCATGTAGAATTAATTCTTGTTATCAATACCTCTAATTCTTTTTTCAAATGTTGGGTTTTGGAGCATTAGCTATAGTATCACTTATTAGTATTTATGATAAATATCAAGGTAGTATTATGAAATTGGGAGCTATTATGAAGCTTGAGCTTTATTTTTTAGTTTTCATTCTTGTTACAAGAATTTGATGTTCTATTTCAACAAATATATGAGGGAGCACTAATTGAGTCAAAGGTATTATAACTTTCCGCTTATGAGTTCATCATGTTTAAAAATCTTTAAGCTCCTTTATCCATATGTATATATATATATATGTATATATACATATGTGAATACACACACACACACACACACACACACATATATATATATATATATATAAACAGGTCCTTATGAGCTATAGGTGTGGTGATATGTTACAGAAAGCTGGACCATATTTCCTTTAACTGTGTTTTGATATCAATTATTCAACCAGTGTTTATCAACCAGCCAATTCCCTCAACCTCTATTATTCACTACTCTATATTAATATTAATGATTTTACCATCTATGTTTATTGAAAGTAAAAGAATGTCCATAATATTCAAAAGTATTTAATGACCTATAGATTATTAAACTGATGTTTATTATTAAACTGACTTAAAATATATGACATATTGAGTCATATTTTACATAAGTTAATTCAGAAAAGCAAAGTAAATTTGATATGGTGAGGTAGAAATGATTATTTCAAATATATAATCAAAGTTACATGGTGAATACATTGATGATGGAAACATGATGAATTATGGAGAAGCAATGGTTTGAGGTGGAAGGCTACACTGATTTCTAAAGACAAAAACAATGAAATTGTTTCAGTAGTTGACACAATAATTCCATAATAAATTTACTTTATAAGTTTTGCAGGCCAGGCACCCATAGTTCAAGCCTATAATCCTAGTTACTCAGCAGGCTGAGATCTGAGGATTCTGATTCAAACAGCCCAGGCAGGAAAGTCCATGGGACTCTTATCTCCAATTAAGCACCAGAAAACCAGAAGTGGCACTTTGGCTCACATGGTAGAGCTCTAGTCTTGTGCTAAAGCACTCAGGGACAGCACCCAAGCCCAGAGTTCAAGCCCCATGACTGACAAAAAATAAAATAAAATAAAATAAAAAGTCTTGCTGAAGTCAGATGCCAGTTGCCTCTAATCTAAATACTCAGGAGGCTGAGATCTGAGAATTCTGATTCAAAGCCAGCCCAGACAAGAAAATCAGTGAGACTCTTATCACCAATGAGCTACTCAGAAAAAGGCAGAAGTAGCACTGTGGCTCAAGTGATAGAGCTCTAGCCTTGAGCACAGAGAGGCTCAGGGACAGAGTGCAGGCCCTGAGTTCAATCCCCAAGAGCAGAAAAAAATACTACAAAAAACAAAAACAAAAAGTTTTGCTGATGGTGAGACAAAACCAAGGGGGAACCGATGCAAAAGCAATATACACAAGACAATATGTTGGAAATGATCTGTGCAACTTCACAAGGTTGGGGGGAGAAAAATGAGGGAAGGGGTAACAAGTTTGACAAGACATGTACTTATTATCTTACTTATGTAACTGTAACCCTTCTTCACATGTAACCCTTCTTCACATCACCTTGACAAAAAAAATTTTAAAAGCTTTTGCTGCAATCTGCTGCAGTTTCTCAGCAAGTTTCTTTGCAAGGCAGTCAGTCAGTAAACAGGAAAAGTTACAGGAAGAAGAAAAAAGCTCTTTGAAAAAGATGACATTAATTACCACCCTATTGACCATGCTGCCAATTTTATTTATAGAGAGCGAGAAATTTAGGAAAGGACAAAAAATAGTTTCATGGAAGGATGAAAACAATGATGGAACTTTTCATTTAACAAACCATTCATCAATATGGTTGACCTTCAGAGCTGGAGACTCTGTTCTAGGAACAAATGAATATTCATTTGGATAAGCATACCCTGGGGTGTGCACAGACAGGTCACGGGACTTTGAAAAGCTTCCCCCAACTCTGGAATTGTAGGATCCTCTTCCATGCTGCCTTCACATCCTTGTTTCTCAAAGTGTAGATGAGTGGGTTGAGTAGTGGGGTGATAATACAGTAGAAAAAGGACAGGAACTTGGCTTGGGAACTTTTGGATGGAGATAGAAGGTACAAGTAGATACCTGGCCCAAAGTACATGGTGACAACCACCAAGTGTGAGCTGCAGGTGCTGAACGCCTTGTGCCTTCCCTCAGTTGACGATAATTTCAGCACAGCCCTAGCAATGAGGGTGTAGGAGATGACTACAATGACAGGGGCCACCATTCCAAAAGGAATGGCTACCAAAGTCAGCGATAGGTTGATAACAGTAGTGTCACCACATGCCAATTTGATCAGAGCTGGTACTTCACAGAAAAAGTGGTCTAGGATGTGATGCCCACAGAGAGGAAGCTGGAGGGTGAGTGTAGCTTGAAGCAGGGAATTGACCAAGCCACTGAACCAGGACACAGCTACCAGCCATACGCATACCCAGGGATGCATGATCAGACTGTACCTGAGAGGCCGGCAGATTGCCACGTAACGATCAAAGGCCATCACTGCCAACAGGGCACATTCAGTGCAGCTGGTACAGCTGAAAACATAGACCTGTGTGGTGCAGCCCCAGGAAGCAATTGTCTTCTCTGGACCCCAGAGGTTGGCCAGCAGTTGTGGCGCAATGTTGCAGCTGATGCTGAGGTCCAGCAGAGACAGGTGGTCCAGGAAGAAGTACATGGGTGTCTGGAGTCTGGGTTCCACCATGGAGAGGAAGATGATGGAGCTATTGCCTATGAGGGTGAGAAGATAGGAGACCAGGACCACCGCAAACAGGGGGATCTGTAGCCATGGATACTCTGAGAAGCCCAACAGGACAAATGTGTTGGGGAAACTCACATTTCCTCCTGCCATGGCTTCGTCCTGAAAGGAAAGACACAAATTTTGAAAACAAGTATGACTTTTCCTTTTGTAATAACTCCAAGGCAACATTTGAACCTTCCACTAAGTTGGTAGGATAATTGGTATGTTTATTTCATAAGCACCTGACTCTGAATAACTTTTTTTCTAGGAAGTGGATTTTAATTAACTGCTGGGTACCAATGGTTCGTGCCTGTAATTCTAGCTACTCAGGGGCCTGAGATCCAAGGATTGAGGTTGAAAGCCGCCCCCCTGGGCAGGAAAGTGTGAGACTCTTATCTTTAATTAACCCATTAAGCTGGAATTGGAGCTTGGCTCAAGTGGTAGAGCCTAGCCTTGAGGGAAAAAAGCTCAAAGACAGTGTCCAGGCCTTGAGTTCAAGGCCCAGGGCTGGCACAAAGATAAATACACCCAATGATAAATTAGCTAGAAATTTGCAGTTATGAGAAATTCTACATAGAACCTAGTCATCTCCAATATGTGTGATTATTTGAAAAACTCTTTCTCCTCTTCCTCATTTCTTTCTCACTTGTTCTTCTCTCTCTCTCTCTCTCTCTCTCTCTCTCTCTCTCTCTCTCTCTCTCTCTCTCTCATTCTCTCTTCTCTTAGTTAATAGGGTTGTAATTCAAGACCTTGTGTTTTCCAGGCAGACTCCATGTTTCATTCTCAAGAGTGCACATGTGTTGTGACTCTCCCACATTTTCAACAACACTTGCTATTTTCTGGGGGATTTGTTGTTGTTTTGATGTGAATATTTTTGTTGTTTCTATTTGTTTTGGGCAGTAGCAATAGAAATGATGGCAAAGAATCTTCTGTCAGGTTTTTTTTTAACGGAATGCAAAAGGTTCAGATCCAATTGACTATAACCAGGAGGAAAAAGAATGGAAAGCAAACATCACTTGCAGCAGTTAAAGAGATCACTGGAGTCCTGTGCAAAAGCTGTGCTCTCACTGAACCAAAAAAGCATGTGGATTTTTATTGTGGAACCTATATATATTCCTATATGAAAGTATAATACCTCCTTAATCACTATGTTTGTTGTTGTTGTTGAAGAGCATTGCCTTCTTGCTGGGGCCTGCAAATTAACTAGGCTCAAGATAAAGGCATCCCAGATTCCTCCATTTTATATCTGACTTTGTCCTGGTCCATTCTCTCCTGCAAGTCATTTCATAGCCAGGAAGCGTCTGACCACGTGCAGGGCATCAGAGACTCATGCCACAAAACCCCACCTGAGCAGTCCTGACACACTGGATTATCAAACCACCTGCTGCTCCTCTGACCTCTTCTGTGACTTACGATTGTTTCACCCCTGCTCCCAATTCTCCCTATTTCACTGAGGCAAATGTCTGTATCCCAGAAGATAGCTAAAGATGCCTAAAGATGTACCAACGTGATGTCTTCTTGTATCCATCACATAAAAGATCTTTCTCTGCTCTTCACCTGATCTTTTTACTTGGCATATAGAGGCGAGTAGCCAGACCTGACTATGTAAAAGTCCTAAAGTACGGCCTTGAGGTCTAAAAACTCAGTTTCCATAAAGCACAGGTATGGGCAGACACATTAACCAACATGTTTGTGATTCAGTTAGATGTTATGGAGCGAGAGATCATGTGTATGGTCAGGGTGTCTGGTTTGAGGCTGTGAAAAGAGTTTATACCTACAGTAAACAGCTCTGAATCGATGATCTGGCAGCCAGACACAAAAACACAGATGATTTAACAGGAGGAACATCAGCACCCTAAGCCTCAGGCATCTTGCACTGAAATGTAAACAAATTGTGTTTAATGCCCTTCCTTTGGAAAGATGGAAATATATTTTTTCATTATTACCATTATTATATTTAGTTTTAATTTTAATTTCATTGTCAAGGTGATGTACAGAGGGGTTACAGTTACATAGGTAAGGTAGTGATTACAGTTCTTTTTTTTTTGTCAGTCGTGGAGCTTGAACTTAGGGCCTGGGCGCTGTCCCTCAACTCTTCAACTCAAGGCTAACGCTCTACCACTTGAGCCACAGCGCCACTTCCAGGTTTCTGAGTAGTTTATTGGAGATAAAACTCTCATGGATTTTCCTGCCTGGGCTGCCTTTGAAATGCAATCCTCAGATTTCAGAGTCCTGAATAGTTAGGATTACAGGCATGAGCCACCAGCGCCCTGCATGTTTAACTTGTTTAACTTGTTATCCCCTCCTCCATTTTTCTCTCTCCCTCCCACCTAATCCCCTCCCCAAGTTGTATAGATCATTTTGAACATATTGTCTTGTGAGTATCTCTGTTACATAGGATCCCCCTTTGTCCTTTGTCTCACCATTTCTTGTTCCCCTCCTTCCTCTATTCAGATAAATGTATATACAATACTCAGGGTACCAAAATCAAATGCAGTGACAACAGTGGATAAACCATAGCAGGGGAACACACACACACACACACACACACACACACACACACACACACACACACACAGCGGGGGGGGAGAGAGAGAGAGAAATCACACAGTACACTGAATACAACAACAAAGAAAAACCTCTTGAGTCCATGTCTTGGAGTTCATTTTGCTTAGCATCATCTTATATGGTCATATGTACATAGCTATTGAGCTGTTCTGCTCATCTGCTAAGATTATCCTAGATGTATACTAATTATTACAAATTAGGGAAACCATGGAACCTATTTTCTTTGGGTCTGGATTACTTCATTTAATATGATTTTTTCCAACTCCTTCCATTTCCTTACAAATGGGGCTGTGTCATTCTTTCTGATGGAGGCATAGAATTCCATTTTACACACACACAAACACACACACACATATGTATATATACACACACTTTTTCTTGATCTATTCATCTACTGAGGAGCATGGAAATATATTTTAACTATTCTCTTTCCCCTCTCCCTGCACTGTTTTGGCTGGTAGTCACTGAGACACCTATAAATTACAATATGGATTCTAAAATTACTCATTCTGAATAATCTAATTCATTTCTCCAAAATCAACCTAATTCCTTTCTGCACTATTGCCCAAATAGATGTTCATATTATGCTGATTGTCTCCTGTGCCTTATCTTTAAGCAAAGCACTATCTCAACTCATTGACCTAAGATATCAAAGAACCTTCATTCTATTTATCTCCCTGAATTCCACCCAACACTGTGCAGTCAGTTCACATTCTGAGTCTTTTTTTCTTTCCTTTCCTTTTTCTTGAATGAGCTGATTTTTTTAATTGGCCAAAATGTACGTTTAATTTCAACATTTGAAGTTGAAAGTCATTCTGTTTCTTGATGTCACAAAGAAAAAGACCTCAGGAATTTTAAAGTGGATAAAATATCTTTATTTAAAAAGGTCTCAGGAACAAAATAATGAGGGAGCTCTGCAAATATTTCCAAACTTCAATAGTGATGTGAGAAAAATGGTAGAGGAAATATCAGATGTTAATTTCTTTTTCAAAGAATAAGAACCTAATATTTTGCACAATATGTTTTAGGATTCAGTTCCCCCAATATTTCCTTGGATCTGAAAACCACTGTTCAATGTGGTGATATGAAGAAAGGTTGGGTCATAATTAGGTTTTAAAATACTACATCCTCAAAGCTTCCCATTTGATTGCTAGGTTTTTACCTGCTATGTAGTAAACAGCTCACCCTCAGTTGGTAAGGGAGGAAATGTTCTTTACAATCCTTTCTATCATTTTCTACAGGAGGAAGAAGTCTTAACCTATGTGCTCCCTCTTAACTTGGTTTCCCTCTTACTTACTTTGAGGTTTCCAAAGGAAAAGGTGTGGAGACCAAGATCAAGAACTGGAACTGTTTACGTGCAAGACAAAGTGGTCCAGGTTGTCTCATCGGTGGAGCTGGGTTGAACACACAGGGTGATGGCAATAACTTGAATCCAGACAAGAGAAGGAATTTGTTTCCTCCGAGGCCTCCTGTTTCTCATTCTCTTGGACCCTCTGGGACTGGAGATTAGTGCATGGTCTAAATTGGTAGAAACAATTCTAGAAGGATTTCAGCTAATTTTAATTCTGCTTAGAATGATGTTTGTCCTGATCCATAGGCTGCTCAATAGGAAATGTACTCATTACCTTGTTCATATACCTGTAATCCCTCTATACAGCATTCTTACAATAAAAAGTACAAAAAAAGTTGGAGGTAAGACCCTGAAAAAATTAAATTGTTATAGAACAAGAATGAAATAGATTATGTGAGCATATCATGCCTTTTTCATAGACTCCCTGTCTGGGAATGTGCAGAGGTACAGACTGAGCTCCACTACAAAGGGACTTCCTTTTGAACTTTTCAATATTTTACTCCCAAGTGCAGACTCAGCCTTACTTAGCTTCTGAGGTCACATAAGATCAGGAATGCTCAGGAAGGAATAACTGTAGATAAATGCCACCTTTAATCCATGTGAAGCAATATACTCTAAATATAAACATACCACTTCAATAGAAGACAAAGATGTTAGGGCCAGCCCTGTGACTCTCACTTGTAACTATCGCTACTTGGGAGGCAGCAATCAGGAAGACTGTGGTTCAAAGCCAGCTCTGAGAAAAAGTTAGTGAGATGCCATCTCAACTAATTTCCTGGGCCTGGTTGGCATGTGCTTGGAATCTAAGCTATATAGGAAGCATACATAGAGAGACTGCAGTATGATGTTGGCCCTGGACCAAAAGCAAGAAACTAGCCAAAAGTAGCTAAAGCACAAATGGTGTGTGCACACAAAAAGTAATAAAGCCCCTGGTTAGCAAGCAAAAGACATTGATTTAAACCCTAATACCATCTGAAAGAAAGGAAAGAGGGAGGGAAGGAAGAAGAAAGAAAAACAGACAAAGAAAAGAGAAAAGAAAGAAAGAAAGAAAGAAAGAAAGAAAGAAAGAAAGAAAGAAAGAAAGAAAGAAAGAAAGAAAAAGGAGGGAGAAAGGGAGGGAGGGAGAGATGGAACGAGGGAGGAAGGAAGGAAGGGAGGAAGGGAGGAAGGAAGGAAGGGAGGGAGGAAGGAAGGAAGGAAGGAGAAAAAAAGAAAGAAAGAAAGTGAGAGAAGAAGACAGGGAAAAGAAGGGAAGGGAAGGAAAAAATTTGAGATATATTTTATTAATATTTTTATTTTCTCACCATAAATGCACCTATATGGCACATGTATTGTGTTATACTTTGCAATGCCATTTTTCTTTAAATATTTTTCCACACTGTAACACCATGATTTTGCTCCAGTTTTCCAATGTTGCTGTCATCACCACAAAGTTGAACATCATCACATAACTAGAGAAGGTAAAACTTCCTGAGCTTATTTTTAAACATTTTATTGTCTACAATGAGTTTTCCACACTTTGGGGGACTGGTGAAGATCTCACGAGAGCCTAACTTGGGGAGAGTATTGTCAAGATTTTTACAGTTGAGCTTTAGTCAATATTTAAGCACATATTCACAAATCTCCTATGCTTAGCCTATTTTGTTGAAAAATAGCACAAAGTTTATTCACAGAAGAGGCCACTTTGTCCCCATTCCCTGCATTTTCTAAATTTATTTTTGTAGTTGCTTGCAGAGACATATATTTTACCTTTGGAGGAGTCTGGGTTCCAATTAGAGTATCAGTTTACCATTTTAAAGAAAGAAGAGTGAGGGCTGGGAAGGTGGCTCAGTGGTAGAGCACTTGCCTTGCATACATGAGACCCTGGATTCGATTCCTCAGTACCACATATGCAAAAAAAAGCTGGAAGTGGCACTGTGGCTCAAGTGGTAGAGCACTAGCCATGAGCTGAAGAGCTGAGAGACAGCGCCCAGGCCCAGAGTTCAGGGCTCACGACCAGACACAAAAATAAATAAATAAATATAGGTTCCGTGGTTTCCCTTATTTACAATAATACATATCTAGGACAAGCAGAAAAGGTCAAAATATCTCTACCTATGACTATATAGGATGATGTTAAGTGAAATGAACCCCAAGATAGGGAAACAACTTGTTTATTCTTTCTTGCTATTGTTTTTAACATATCTAAAATGTACTACATGATTTTTTTGTTTCTTTTGTATGTTCTTTCCCCACAGTATGACCCTTGTTTTCACTGTATTTGATGTTGGAGCCCTGCATCTTGTATATACATTTTCTAATTTGGGGAGGGGAAGGCAAATAACAAAATGCTGAAATAAGGTTTCAGGTTGACCTATTGTAAAAATGAGATGTGCCAGACACTACATTGAAAATGAACTTTACGACTTGAGGGGAGGGAGTTGGAGAGGTGGGGAGGGAAGGGATGGTAGGGGAAAAACAAAAGAGGAGGCAACAATGCTTCATAAGAAATGTACTCATTATCTTACTCATGTAATTGTAACTCCTCTGTACACTAATTTTATAATAAAAGACATAAGAAAAGGAAATTCTCTCTCTCTTGTTCAATGACTATGCTATTAGAGGTAATAAGAGATAAGGCATATAGACTGAAAATGCAAGTTTGAGCCACTTGTCAATGCCTCATGCCTGTAATCCTAGCTACTCAGGAGGCTGAGATCTGAGGATCTCCTGGCAGGAAAGTCCTTGTGACTCTTATCTCCAATTAAGCACCAAAAAGTCAGAAGTAAAGCTGTGACTTTGGTGGAGCACTAGTCTTGAGGAAAAAAAGCTCAGGGATACAAACCAGGCATGAAACCAAGTGCCAGGACTGACCAAGAAAAGATAAAGAGAAAATTTGAGGAGCTAGATTTCTTAAACCAATTCATAACCTCCTTTTCTACATGAACACAGTGATTTTTCAGATCCAAGGAAAGATTGAGACTGAAAAACGGCTATTTTTCTGGAATTTACTAGCAAAGAAAATAGCAATAGGTGAACAACAATCCCAAATGTTGAAATACAGTCTCCACCAGGCAGCAACAATAATACTAGGCGTCACATAGCAATCAGAAAGGAAACAGAACACAAAAAATCCTGCCGTTCCATGTCTTTTCATGATTCTAGAGACAAATGGCTAACAACTGTCAAGGGGGAAGGTGAGTCCTTTCAGTTTAAGTCATTTTCCATCAACCTCTTATATGTATTTATACTGTTTCTGAGGCTGAAGAATTTTACAGAACAATGAACATTTCCAAATTGATTCAAAGTTCTGTCCTATAATACCTATAAATTTAAATATTAAATGCATGTCAAAAGGCAAGCTGTGCCAGGCACTAGTAGCTCATACCTATAATACTAGATACTCAGAACACTGAGATCTGAGGATTGCAGTTCAAATCCAGTCTGGGCAAGAAAGTTTGTGAGAATCGTATCTCTAATAAACTACTCAGAAAAAGAAAAAAACAAGAAACGGAGTAGAACTGTAGCTCAAAGTGGTAGATCACTAGTCTTAAGGAAAAAAGCCCAGAAACAGTACCCCAGGCCTTGAGTTCAAGCCCCATGACTGACCACAAAAAAAAAATTAAACACTTTCCTGAATAGCATTCACAGTTCTTAACAATGAGCCTTATCCAACTAGTGAACTCAAGGTAGACTAAATTAAGGTAGCTATAACTAGCTTTCAAAGTAGAGTTCTTGGTTCTCTGATGCCCAATGGTAACACATTGGACACTTGCACAGACCTCAGTGAAAAATGTTCATGGTCTCAATAAGTCTGAGCTGGACAAATTCCTAAAATTCAATAAATAAATAGAGCTGGGAAGGTGGCTCAGTGGTACAGTGCTTGCCTTGCATGCATGAGGCCCTGGGTTTGATTCCTCAGTACCACATAAGCAGAAAGAGCCAGAAGTGGAGCTGTGATTCAAGTGGTAGAGAGCTAGCTTTGAGCTGAAGAGCTGAGGGACAGCTCTTAGGCCCAGAGTTCAGCCCTCACACCAACAAAAAATGGTAACCATAGATTTATTAGATAGTAGATGCTATCTTAAAGCCAGTATCTACTACTTCATCATTTAAGTAAGCTACTACTAAAGTCAGTCATGAAAGCAAGTTATTTAAAAGCAAAGGAATCTCGAAGATTTATTTGAGTTTCGATTGTGTTTCAAAAGAAAAGATGTGCTAGTTTGTTTTGAAAAATTAAGCAAGAATGGCTTGGGTCTAAGATAAGGATTCAAATATATCTTTCTTTTTACGATTGTTTCTAATGTATTTATAAGATGATTTCTTTGTTGCTTTGTATGTCCCTCCCCTATGGTATAACCCCTGGTTTCACTGCAATGATGTTGGTATAATTTGTGGAGGGGAAGGGGAAAAAACAAATCGTTTAAATAGGGATACAGGTGGACCCATTGCAACAATGAGATGTACAAGTCGTTATGTCGGAAAACAAACTTTACAACTTTGGTGGGGGGAGAGGAGTATCAGGGGCAGGGAGGGGAAACAAAGGAGGAGGCAACAAATGCTTGATAAGAAATGTATTCGTTATCTTGCCCATGTAATTGTAACCCCTCTGTATGGTATTTTCACAAGGATACAGGTGGACCTGTTGCAACAATGAGAAGTACAAGTTGTCATGTCCAAAACGAGCTTTACAACGTTTGGGGGGGGAGGGAGGAGAAGGATTGGGATTGCGGGGTGGGGGAGGCTGGGAAGTGATGTGAAGGGTAAACAAAGGAGGAGGCTGCAATGCTTGGTAAGAAATATATGCATTATCCTGCCCATGCAATTGTAACCCCTCTGTACAGTATGTTCACAAATAAAATTAAATTAAATTTAAAAAAAAGAATGGCTTGGGTCTTTTGAAAGGGAAAAATTGTCTAAGCTCAATAGGAAAATATAAATCTGCTCAAATTGACATTAGAAAAATAACTATGTAATCTAAGAGTTCAAAGAGAAATCAGAAAATGAGGAAATTTTCTACATATAGGGAAAAACACTTAAATGAATATTTCAACAGACAAATGAAGAAACTGATATATGTAAAAATCTTTGCTGCTTTTTTCTACTATCATGGGGCTTGAACTCAGAGCCTAGGCTCTGTCCTTAGCTTCTTCAATCAAAGCTAGCACTTTACCACTTTGAGCCACAGTGTCACTTACAGTTTTCTGGTGTTTAATTGGAGATAAGAGTATCACAGCCTTTCCTACCTGGGCTGGCTTCAAAATGTAATCCTCAGATCTCAGCCACCTGAGTAGATGGGATCATAGGTGTGAATAACCAGCATCAGGCTAAGACTTTACTTTTGATGTCCTTCCAACTATGGAAGGTACGAGATTCCTTCCTAGGTAGGATATTGTTCTTGGATTATCAAGCCTAGACTGGTACTTAAAGAATTGTCTTGTATTATGATTAATCTTAATTGTTGACTTAATTGGACTGTGGGATTGGGAAAATACACAGGAGTGTACCTATGGGAGATATGACTTCATGAATGCTTTAGTCCATTCATAAGTTCAAAATGTGAGTAAAAGCTGGATGCTGCTAGCTCATGCCTGTATTCCTACTTGAGAAGCTAAGATCTGAGGATTGTAGTTTCAAAGCCAGCCTCAGAAAGAAAGTCTATGAGACTCTTATCTCCCACAAACCACTAACAAAACAGAAGTAGAACTGTGGCACAAGTGGTAGAGCACTAACCTTGAGCAAAATAAAGCTCAGAGACAGAGACCAAGCCTTGACTTCAAACCCTAGGACACACACACACACACACACACGAGTAGCCTATTTAAAGAGTATAAGGAAATGAATGAAAGATGGAGCCTAATTGGAGCAAGTAGGGCAAGTAGGAGCTTGTTCTTAAAGGATGTAACTTCACCTGGTCCCTGCCCATCACAGTTAAACTCTGCTTCCTGACCACAATGATGGGAATGATCCACCATGCCCTCATCATTTTTATGGTATAAAAACTCTAAAACTATGATGCAAATAAAATTTTCTTCCCCATATGTCAGGCATGTTGTCATAGCAATAAGAAAAGTAACTAACACACCTTACTGTTAAGGACCAATTTTGCTCCAATTTTGACATCTACAATGAAAAACACTCAATTCACTCAGGATCTCTTGCCAATAATTCATGTTTATCCTCATTTTCTTTTTCAGAAAGAAATTACTAGGAAATACTGACATATGTCATGTCACTGATGAAACTTTCGTGATATTAGCTAAGGAAAGTGAGCCAATCATTTCCCTTGGGGGTTGCCAGCATCTGGGGAGAAGGACAAGCAGTTATAACCTGTTAGGAACAGTTGACCTTTTGCAAGATAAAAAGGTTGTGAAGATAAATGGCTGTGATATTTTTATAGTAATATGAATGCCACTGAAAATGGTAAAGGAATAATTTCGTATATTTTGCCACAGTTAAAAACGGGGAAAATAAAGGAAGCTAGGATTGCATAAAATAAGCTCTAGTTAGTTGGCATCAGCTTCATGGTAGAAAATATTCACAGGGCTATGTGGTTACATTCTCATTCTCAGCTTCTGACTTGCTTTCTTTCACCCTCCCTGGGCTGAAAGAAAATATCAGGCAGAGTTTCCTTTAAAAACTTTTCTGAGGGCTGGGAAGGTGGCTCAGTGGTAGAGCACTTGCCTTGCATGCTCGAGGCCCTGGGTTCGATTCCTCAGCACCACATAAGCAAAAAGAAAAAAGCAAGTGGCACTGTGGCTCAAGTGGTAGAGTGCTAGCCTTGAGCTGAAGAGCTGAGGGACAGCGCCCAGGCCCAGAGTTCAGGCCCCACGACCGGACCCAAAAAAAAAAAAAAAGGAAAAAAAACTTTTCTAAGGACTATATGACCATTCTTTATGACATCACATTATTGAGTTTTTAATAGGCTGGGGAAAAATCAAACAATGAGCCAGGTGCTGGTGGCTCATGCCTATAATCCTAGTGACCCAGGAAGCTGAGAAGATTGAGGTTCAAAGTCAGCCTGGCCAGGAAAGTTCATGAGCCTCTTATCTCTAGTAAATGATGCAGAAAACTGTAAGTGAAGGTGTGGCTCAGAGTGGTAGAGTTCTAGCCTTGAGCAGAAGAGTTTAGGAATAGAGGCCAGGCCCTGATTTCAAGCTCTACAACCAGAAATAAATACTAGATATTAGAAAGAAAAAGCAGAGAAAAAGAGAGACACACCATATGCACAGAGACAGATTTCCAAATAATAGACACATTTTATTTGACTGCGATCTTGAGGAAAATATCAAGTCTGCAATAATACAGTTTTAGCTCTGCTTCAATGTAATCTAATAAGGAAGGATTACACAGAATTGTACCCAAATTTACAGAACTTTTAATAATTACAGGCAAATCAAACACTAAAAAATTGTCCCACCAAAGTAGTTGAAGATTTCGGCATGCTCATAAAACTTCATAGCCATGAAATTCAAGATCCACACATATCTATAGAATCTATCTCTTTCTTTCCAGGTATAAATAAGGCAGAGGGAATGAAAGGCAAAAAGGTGTATTTCCCCAACACATTTGTCCTGTTGGGCTTCTTAGAGTATCCATGGTGGCGGATCCTCACCCTTGCAGTGGTCCTGGCTTCCCACGTCTTCATGCTCATAGGCAACAGCTCCATCATCCTTCTCTCCATGGTGAAGTCCAGACTCCAGACATCCAGGTACTACTTCCCGGACAATCTCTGTCTGCTGGACCTATGTATCACCTGTACCTTTGTGCCACAGCTTCTAGCCAACCCCTGAGACCCAGAGAAGACAATTGCTTACTCGGCTGCATCACACAGGCCTCTCTTTTCCACTGGACAAGCTGCACTGAATGTGTCCTGTTGGCAGTAATGGCCATTGATCACTATGTGGCAATCTGCCAGCCCCTCAGGTACAGTCTCATCATGAATCCTTGCGCATCTTTGTGGATGGCAGCTGCATCCTGGTCCAGTGGCCTGGCCAATTCTCTGCTCCAAGCCCCACTCACCTTCCAACTTCATGTATGTGGACATCACATCCTGGACTACTTCTGTGAAGGGCCTGCACTGGTCAAACTGGCTTGTAGTGACACCACTGCTAATGACCTCTCCTTGACCTTGGGAGACATGCCTTTTGGAATGGCTGCCCCTCTGCTCATAATCATCTCTTAGACCTTTATTGCTAAAGCTGTGCTTAAGTTACTTTCAGTGGAGGGAAGGAATCTGCAGCTCACACTTGGTGGTTGTCACCATATACTTTGGGCCAGGTTTTTAATTGTGCCTTCAGCCTCCATCCAAAAGTTTTTAAATCAAGCTCCTGTCCTACTGTATCATTCTTCCACTGCTCCACCCGCTCATCTACACTCTGAGAAACAAGGATGTGAAGGCAGCAATGGAAGAGGATCCTACAACCCCAGAGTGTAGCGATGTCTTTCAAAGTCAAGTGATTGGCTTGTGTCCTAAAAACCACAAGCTAGCAGTTCTGCTTCTCCACATGATGCACATTAGCTCTTAGGACAGAGCTCCCAGATGTCAAGGTTAACCCCTGTGCTAATTGTGTAAACTCCTTTGTACAGAAAGTTTTATCTTCTCAGATTTCTGATAGAGTGATTCATAATCCTGCCCAAATACATTGCACTCCACAGACAAAATGAGCAGCACAATGAATACATTATACTAGAGTGAATGCCACCATTTTTTCAGATCCATTCCTGTAACAGTTCCCCTTTATACGATGTTTTCCAATGATAGGGTCTTGTCTTATATGCTTAAGACCCTGAGTTTGAATGCTTGCACTGCTAAAACAGTAAGATAAAACCCACAAGAGACTGGTTAATGGGGGAACATGATTGGGGAAAATCAAAGAATAATTATAATTCTTGTTGCAATTATAATCTCATTGTACAAACACTTAATAATAAAAATTTAAATATCCCTGAAATGATTAATCATCACATTGATCTTGGGAGCAAAACTAAGAAGCAACAGTGTCATGATGGATCTTGCTATTCAATGAAAGCCTCATGCCTACATTTCATTAATGCCTGCTATGAGAATATTTCTGTTGTGTGACAAGAGTTCCTGGCTTCCTCCTCTGAAGATGAAAAAGTTCTATCTGCCCATTGACTCTAGAAATATTTTTGCCAGTCCTGGGGCTTGAACTCAGGACCTGGACAGTGTCCCTGGGCTTCTTTTGCTAGCTTAAGGCCAGCAATCTACCACTTGAGCCACAGTACCACTTCAAGCTTTTTCTGTGTATGTGGTACTGAGGAAAGGAACCCAGGGCTTCATGCATGCTAGGCAAGCACTCTACCACTAAGCCACATTCCTCAACTCTAGAAATATTTTAATGGTTCTTATTCTCTTATAAATTTTTTTTGGGGTCCAGTCGTGGGGCCTGAACTCTGGGCCTGGGCGCTGTCCCTCAGCTCTTCAGCTCAAGGCTAGCACTCTACCACTTGAGCCACAGTGCCACTTCCGGCTTTTTTCTTTTTGCTTATGTGGTGCTGAGGAATCGAACCCAGGGCCTTGAGCATGCAAAGCAAGAGCTCTACCACTGAGCCACCTTCCCAGCCCACTCTCTTATAAATTTTTTTGTGTGAAGCGCCCTCTAGCATCTTCCCCAGGGAAAAGATTATTTTAAATACAAAAAAATTAAAGGAAGACAAAATCCCTCTAGAATGTTCCTCTAGCCCCTGGATTAATTATCTTGAAATAGTAGTTTGAGTCTCAGAAGATTCAAACAGTAAGTCTCAAGGGCCCCTTAAGTCCTGAAATTGTCTCTTCTAGCTAGATTCAGACTAGTAATCCACCATGTCCACTCAATTCCAGGACCTCTACAGAAAAAAATAGAGCACTCAGATCTAGATCTCAGCAGCCTTATTACCAGCTCTTCACTGTCCATGCCTCTTCCTTCTTCAAACTCGAGGTAAGTGAGAAGGAAGACAGGTAAGCCTCAAACACATGTGTTAAGCTCCTTTCTTCTCCAGTAAGTTCCCTACTGAATTTTAGAGAATATCTTCCCCTCTTCCCACGTAGCAACTGAGGGTTGGCCATTCTAGGAAATGGAAGGTAAAAACAAAAAGTCCATACGAAAGCATTGAGGGACTGAAGGAAACAGGAAACGGTGCTTGCTTTAGGGAGAAGCAATCTTCTGCCCATTTACTGTGGAAGAAAAAGGGATAAATGTTCATGTGCAAAACATTTACATTTACTTCACAGGTTCACCATTTAGTTAGCCCCAGCTGATTAAGTTCAAAGAGTGTAAAGATCATGATAAACATTTGTTTTAGGGATGAAGAAATGGTTCAGTTAGAAACACTAATTTGTGTGAGGTTCTATGGATTTTGAACGCCAATATTTGCTCTATGGAACAAAAGCCTCACTTACCACACTCATTCTTTTCCTTGGGAATATTTTCATTTAATTTTGCTTTATACATTTGTTATTCTAGAATAAAATCTTTAATATCTTTGGTTAACACTTTATCCTCTCTCAGGCTTGAGAAGTGACTATGATTCCTCAAAGTTCAGTGTAACAAAACTGAAATGGAGCTGCTAACCTTCTTTTCCCTAAAGCATGAGGGTCATTGTGTTTATGGATGGCATTACATGGATGTGGAGTCATTCAAAGTATAAACACCATCCTTAAATATGTGCCATTCATCCCACCCACACACCTGAGGTGCAACAACCAATGACTATCATAACCCCATTTCCAAAACCATGCAAGTTTTCTATTAGGCTAGAATTAACCTATATTTAATAGTCTTGGCCATACTTTTCAACATGTCTCAGCCCTTTGGTTAAGCCTTGCTTCTGGGTTTCCCCAGTGTTTATCCACAAAATAAGTGAGCATTTGATGTAGGAATTCTGCATTCTCTCTTTTCGAATCCTTATATAATATTAACTTTTTAAATCTAATGATGCTGTTTCTGATTCACAAGCAGAAAGTACATCAAAGGTTTATATGGAAAAGCCTCTTTGTACAACTACTTAATATGTTTTTTTAAAGTCCATATGACAGAAAAGACAATCAACACATCAAATAGCAGGGGAGGGGAGTTCATATTGTAGCCAGGTCTAATGGCTCATGCCTGTAATCCTGGCTATTCAGAAGGCTAAAATCTGAAGATTGACATTCAAAGCCAACTCAAGCAGAGCTCAGATAAACCCAAGAGACTCCAATGAACTAGCACAAAGCCAGAAGTGGAGGTATGGCTCAAGGGATAGAATGCTAACCTTGACTGAAAAAAAAAACCTAAAGAGTAG
The DNA here is from genome assembly GCF_000151885.1 of Dipodomys ordii. NCBI lineage: Eukaryota > Metazoa > Chordata > Mammalia > Rodentia > Heteromyidae > Dipodomys > Dipodomys ordii. The sequence goes on from NW_012267243.1 coordinate 2,021,575, forward strand.
TGTCCAGGCCCTGAGTTCAAGCCCCAATACTGGCAAACTCACACCCAAAAAAGTTTATGGTGACTAGTGGCCTAAAGTATGATTGTGCCATAGAAAAAGAAATCTCCCCAGTGCTCTTAGCGTAGGCATCCTTTCCCCTTACTAATCAATCTTTTTTATTCTAGTTGTAAAAAACAAAAAGGTAACATTTCTAATTTTTTAAACTTAAAAGTACACGTCAATGTGATATGCAATGAAATTAAGGGTATGTCTTACTTCTTTAACATGATCCAATCTGATAAACCTTCACGGCACAGGTGAATACAGGATGGGTAGTGTGGCTGTAGTAGCAGAGAGCCATCTTCCATCAGTGCAGTCCTCATCATTTGAACCGCTCCAGGCTGTGACTGCTTCTCTGAGATAATAGGATCTAAATCTCAATAATTAAAGACTTCACGGAGCACAAGAAAGGATGGGGACCACCTGACCACAAAATAAAGTGACACAAAACTAAGCATCGTATGTTCTAAGTAAGCAATATTGTTAGGACAGGATGAATTTCTTATTAGGGGAGGGATGTGAAATCAAAATGAAACTGTAGACAACATTATTTTTTTAAAAAAAAAGCTTTAATCCAGGCATGGTGGCTGATGCCTGTAATTCTAGCTACTCAGGTTTCTTTCTGAGGATGCCAGTTCCAAGTCAGCCCAAGCAGATAAATCTATGAAACACTTACCTCCACATAACCAGCAAAAAGTCAAACATGGAGAGGTAGCTCATGTAGAAGAGAGCACCATACTTGAGGGGAAAAGCTAAGCATGAGTCTGAGGCCCTGAATTCAAGCTGAAGTACCAGCGCGCGCACGCGCGCGCACACACACACACACACACACACACACACGATGAGCAGGCATTGGTGTCTCACATTGGTAATCCTACTTCTGCGGGAGGTAGACATCTGAGGGCTGCAGTTTGTTATCAACCAAGGCAGACAAATCTGAGTCTCTTATCTCTAATTAACCAGCAAAAAGCCAGACATGGAGATGTAGCTCAGGAAGCAGAACACCAGCCTTGAAGAAAAAAGGTTAGCAATAGTTAGAAGTTCTTAGTTCAAACCCCAGTACCAGAAGAAAAACTCAGAAAAGCACAGAGAAAACAGGGGGGAAAGAAAAGGGAATAAAATAAGGAAACAAGAATTCATTATAAATAATAAGGAAAGAGAGCCCGTGAAAGGTGGAAAGACCGGGATGATCCAGAAAACATGCAGAGTAGGAAGCACTAGAATTCTGCCTCCCACCTAGACCACACAGCAGAAGCAGTAAGCTACATCTCTTGGAACTCTGAAACCTGGATTATGACTTCATCAGACAAATTGGAATTGTAGTTAATTTTAACCAAGCTCAGCTTTTACCTAGATAGAAGTAGCCCAGCCCCACTCCACCCTAAGCCCATAGCAGTCAGCTGAGCACCTGGTCTCAGAACTCCCTATCCTCCAAGTATCAAAGATATGTTTGTTCTCTGATCATTATTTCTGCTTGTGTGCACCACTATTGTTATTACACCACCTCCATTGTTGAAGGCCTACTCTCTCTGGCAGAAGGGACTTCCAGGTGATACAGTTCTATAATATTTCATGGCTTCAGTTTTTCCCTTTTCCATTTTGGAGACAAGAATTGTGAAACAAAATATCCAAAAGAAACTATGCATATGTAAATATTGGTCTTTGTGAACAAAGTTATACTTTGAAACATACTTTGAACTAAGTCCTAGTAGACTGTGATCAAATTAGAGAGAGAGAGGCAAATTGGCAGATAAATACAATTCTATTTCTGTGTATGCCATCAAAAGAATTGAAGGCAGAAATTCAAACAAGTCTTTTTAAAATCATGTTTATAGAATTACAATAAAAATATGGAAGCTGACAGTAATATATAAGCAAGATACAATATGCACCTAGAATACAATGCTACACATCCCTTCTAAAAGTTGAACATCCTGACAAATGCTACAACATAGATGAATCTGCATATTATTTAACTGAAAGAAAAGCAATAGAAAAAATAGCAATTATCGTCCGATTCAATTTCTCTGAAGTGTGGAGACTAGTTGGAATCATGAATAGCAAAATGATGATTAAAAAGTGAAATGATAGGTGACAGTATCTAGGGCTAGGGATGTACAGATGAACAGGGAGATATTGTTTACTAGGGCTACTTAGACTGATAGATGAACAGATTCTAGGCTTGAATGTTAGTGATGGAGAACAATACAGACACACAATACCATTAATATGTACACTTAAAAATACTACACATAAATATGTTGTGCTTGATCTTATATTCTGTGTATTATACTATGACAATAACTGACTGGAAGTCCAAGGTTCTGAAATCAGTCTCATTTGATGTTCTCTTTCAAGAAGAAAAAAATTGCATAATGAGGTAGCTATTTGAATATTCTCAAACTCAAATCTGTTGTGTGAGCCTGTAGCACCCTATTCCAAGTGGATTGAAAAGAAACCCTGGGTAGAAATTCCTTTAACAACTTTCCAAGAAGAGACATGCTAGAAGAAAAGATAACATGACCTCTTCCGTGTGACAGGAAAGGAGTTTGCTGAGTGAATAGACTGAAAGATGAAAATGATAGCAGAAGGGGAATTAATAAAAACATAGAAGAAAGAGAAAAAGGAAGTATTTTTTAATTATTGAACTGATTGTACTGTTATGTTTAGGATATTCCAGCTCTGGCTTTATCCCTACTTCAGAGCAGAGCATAGGGTGGTATGACAGAGAATCACCCAATACTTAAGGCTTCTTACTATTAGAGGAATTATCCTATCAATACAATGGGAGGCTTGAGAACAGTGCCAGAGTTATGGAAATAGAAAAGCCATGTTTATCCTCAAGCTTTATCTCTTTCCTTAGAAATATATATATGTAAATCAGAAGGCCATGGGAGGAGAAAATGTGAGTTTCCCCAACACATTTGTCCTGTTGGGCTTCTCAGAGAATCCGGGGCTGCAGATCCCCCTCTTTGCAGTGGTCCTGATCTTCCACATTCTCACCATCGTTGGCAACAGCTCCATCATTCTTCTCTCCATGGTAGAACCCAGACTCCACACACCCATGTACTTCTTCCTGGGCAATCTCTCTCTGCTGGACCTATGCATCACCTGCACAATTGTGCCACAGCTTCTGGCCAACCTTTGGGGCCCAGAGAAGACAATTTCCTCCTGGGGATGCATCACACAACTCTACCTTTTCACCTGGACAGGTTATACTGAATGTGTCCTGTTAGCAGTAATGGCTTATGATCGCTATGTGGCAATCTGCCATCCTCTCAGATACAGTCTCATCATGCATCACTGGGCATGTGTGTGGCTGGTAGCTGTATCCTGGGCCAGTGGCCTGACCAATTCCCTGATACAGTCCACACTCACCCTTCAGCTTCCCCTCTGTGGGCATCACACCCTGGACCACTTCTTCTGTGAGCTGCCTGCTCTGATTAAGCTGGCCTGCAGTGATACTACTGCTAACGACCTCTCCTTCATCTTCGGTACCATCCCTTTTGGAGTGATGGCACCCATACTGGTGCTCATCTCTTACACCCTCATTGCTAGGGCTGTGCTGAAGTTACCTTCCGTGGAGGGAAGGCACAAGGCGTTCAGCACCTGCAGCTCCCACTTGGTGGTTGTCACCATGTACTTTGGGCCAGGCACCTGCATGTACATCCAGCCCCCTTCCAGCAGCACCAATGCCAAGTTCCTGTCTTTATTCTACTGTGTCATCACTCCACTACTCAACCCACTCATCTATACCCTGAGAAACAAGGATGTGAAGGCAGCATGGAAGAGGATCCTACAACCCCAGCGTGGGAGGAATATTTGTGAAGCCAGATGACCTGCCTGTGTCCTGAAACTACCACAAGTAACGTAACAACCCTGTGCACACTTCAGTTCGTGCTGGCAGCTCTACTACTCCAAATGAGTGTCCATTAGTATCTAGGTTATCTAGAGAAATATTTCTTCTAGGATACTCTGTCTTCTGAGCGCTCCAATAGGGCTGTGTGCTTTTACCTGAACGCTTCTCTAACATATTGCTCTCCATAGACACAACTGATTTATGGTAAGCCCCACCTGTTATACAGGCTTGAGGACAGAAATTTAACACTATTAAAGTCTTAATAAATAATAAATATTACTGGCAAGTTTTTGTTTTAAGTTCTTTTTTGAAGGTTTTTTCTTTAATGTTCTAATTGACCATTCTGCAGGACTATAGCCTCCTTGAACTAAGAACTAACAACCAGGCAGCCAGATTTTTCCTTATACCAAAACAACCTAGTCTTCAGAAGGCTCTACCACAGCAAGCAGCATGTACTGGACTTCAAGCCCAGTAGAAGACCTGTGATTGCTGAAAACACAGTCCTTTGTTTGTCTAGTAGATTGTACCATGATTGGTGCAATTGTGAGGGGACCATTGTGATTGATGAAATGTGCTTGTCCCTTCTCCCTTCTGGCCATACAAGCAGGCTACTCAATTCCTTTGTAAGCAAGTTGGAAATACCCTCCTCGCTAAACTGCTGATGTTATAATATCATGTCCCAATTAAGACATTCTATCAACTCACCTTCTGATGTGGTACAATGGGAACAAAAAGAAAGAAGAGTTGGAAAGGAAAACACTGCTCTGCAAGTGGGCATAAGCAGAACTGATCAGAATATCAATGGCAAGCACTGGCTGGTATTAAAGAATACTGGTACTCAATAAAGCCAGTAAAATTGACGGAAAGTGTCAGAATCAAACTGGAGAAAGAGTATTTCTGTGAGCCTTGTGTCACTAGCCCAGTTGTCAAAGGCCCAGGACTGACTGCCACTGCCCACTGTCATCCTCTGGATGCCTGCATATACTGCAAGGACCCAGAATAACACAGTTTCCATCTGGGTAGGCAAAGGACCCCAAGTCAGCTGGTTTCTAACAGGAGGAGAAGCATGGTCCACATATCTATGGGATGCAGGAGAATTCATTCCTTCTAATGCTGCCCAAAGCAGTCCCTTTACCAGGTACTATCCAATAGCCATTGTTGAAAAACACTGAAGCAATAAGGCTATACTGCTGTGATTATTATCTTTACTTTGTTCCAGATATTACATATCAGCAAAATATTACAATATTTGCCTTTCTGAGTTTCATTTTTCTTTGTTTTAATATTGTTATCATCTTTAAATACATGTTCAAAGGAGGTGCCAATTACAAAAGCAGTTTATGAATACGGTGCATCTGTCAACATCATCCCTTTCAATATTCTACCCATCTCTCCCCCAGCGCACCCCTTCCTTTGCTTATCTTAACCATAGGTTATGTATTGAAATGTTTACAATTTAACAAAGCAGTTTATGTGTACAATGCATCTTGATCGGTGTCATCACTTCAGCATCTTCACACTCCTTCAACACACCCTTTCTCTTACATATCTCAGCTCTGTGGTATATGCATTTAATTTTGTCTGCATTATTCCCCCTCTTCATTCTTCTTCCCCTCTCCTCTTGGCCCCATGCCCCTCTCTTGCAAGTAGCCATTTCCTGGTACTTATTTTGTTGGACACTGACTTAGACTTTTTAAGAATTACGATATTTGTTCTCTCCATAGAGTCTATTACACTTCAGTTCATTCATTTGTAACCACTTGATTGGTACCTACTGTATTGACTTTTAGACTTACGGATCATCCTAGCCACCACAAATGAGAGAAACCACACAATGATTATTAGTTCCATTCATTTTTCCTGTAAACAACATAATTTCAGTTTTTATTAATTAATAATATCAAATAGTGTATGAATACCATATATTATCTGTCTAGTCTGCTTTCATAGTTGGGCTATGTGACTGGTGCTGCTGTAAATGTGGATGTGCAGGTATCTCTACTGTATGCTCTCTTATGTTTCTTCTGGCATATGTTCACTACATCAGGATCATATGGTAGTTCCATTTCCTCATGTCTTTTTATAATTTTTAGTACTGTAAAGGTGATGTAGAGGGGTTACAGTTACATAATTTAGGTAATGAGTACATTTCTTTTTGAACAGTTTCCCCCCTTCCTTCACTCTCTCCCAACTTTTCCCTCCTGGCCCCAATTTCCTTGTGTCTTTATTTGGCCATTTTTTTTGCTTCTTTAAAGAGGTATCACTTCAACATTTTTGCATATTCATCAATTGATTTATTTGCTGTTTTTATTTAAACTATATATTCTGAATATTTCCAAATAAATAGCTTACAACAGAGTTTCTTCCATTCTATGGATTGTCTCTTTCTTCTGGTTATTGTTTCCTATGATGTGAAGCTTTTTAGTTGATTGCAATCCCATTTGTCAATTTTTGTTCTTATTTCTTGAGCAACTGGAGTCTTTAATCATAAAGTTTTCTCTACATCTATATCTTCCAGTGCAATTTTTGTTTTTCCCTTAGTAAGTGCAAAGTTTCGGACATTATATTGAAAATGCTGATGCATTTTTTAGTTCATCTTTGAACAGGGTCAGACATAGAGCATCTAGTTTCAGTATTCAATTGCCAGCACTATTTGTTGAATGGGCTATGTTTTCTTTGGTATATGTTTCTGGCTCCTTTGTCCAAATGAAGATGGCCATAGTTGCATGAGCTTATTTCTTAGCCCTCTATTCTGTTTATCAATGAATCTATTTCTGTCCTATGTTAATTGTGTTACTGTGAGACTGTGCTATAATTTGAAGTTAGGTTTGCATATCTGTGTGTGTGTGTGTGTGTGTGTGTGTGTGTACATCAACTAGCATAAAAGAAGCCACTAAAAACTGTCTTTTAGGGTAGAACAGGGAGGAGGTTTATGAAAGAGTGACAGAGGGGTGAATTTATTCAAAGTACATTATATGCATGTATAGAAAATCACAATGAAATGCATTTGTACAATTAATGTATGCTAACAATTTTTATATGTTTATATTGTAAAAATATTGAAAAGAGGGGTTACAGTTTTATGAATAAGGTAATAAGTACATTTCCTACTGAGCATTGTTACCTCCTCCTTTGTTTTTCTCCTACCATCCTTTCCCTCCCCAGCTCCTCCCTCCCTCCCCCCCCACAAGTTGTAAAGTTCATTTTCAACATAATGTCTTGTACATCTCATGGGTCAATCTGTATCCCTTTTTAAGCATTTTGTTTTTTCCATTCCCCTTCCCAAATTAGAAAAGTGTATACTAAAGCTACCAGCACAACTATGTTTATCACAGTATTATTTACTATAGCTAAGATATGTTAACAATTTAACAATGCTTGATAGGAAATGTACTCATTTTCTTGCTCATGTAACTGTAGCCCCTCTGTACACTATTTTTACAATAAAAAACATAAAAATAAAAAAATACTTGGGAAAAAGATGGTGAACAGGGAGTATTGCATTAAATATGTATTTGGAAACAGCATAATGAGACCCAGGGAAAAAACTGTTAAAAAGGAACACCATAACATAAATGAATTTAATCAAAATATATTATGTATAAATTGTATCAGAATGAAACTCCTTTGTACAATTCATGCTAATAAAAATTAAAATATAGTAAAAATATTGGACAAAATATTTTCCCCTGATGTTTTTAGAAGCTAAATAAAAGAATGCCAGAATTCTTATTGCCCTACACATGTAATCCAGCTACTCAAGAGTCTGAGAGAGAGAGGTGGGGGATGGAAAGAGAGATAGGAAAGAAAGAAGAAGGAAGGAAGGAAGGAAGGAAGGAAGGAAGGAAGGAGGGATCTGCAACAATAAGGGAGCTAAGATATGAACAAAATGGAAATATTAATAATAAAGCAAAAAAATAAAAGCAAACAAAAAGATACTTTGGAAATAAGATGTAATTAATGGTAATTACATCTAGTAGAGAAATCCAAAGGCAGAACATGATAAAATCAGCAAATTGGAATATGGGTGAAAGAAATCATCAAAAATATATTGCAGAAAATGAAATGAGGAACTGTAAACATCAACAACCTAACCAACATAGCATTGGCAGTATCTTAGGAGAACAAAGAGAAAAGTATAGAGAGAACATTGGCACAAACTATAACAAAAAATTGAACTAATGACTGACAAGAAACAACAAATACCAGGTGAATGAACTCAAAAAGATATTCAAAGGCACATTATAATCACACTAGAAAAGAAACTGAGAAAATTTTGCAAACACTAGGAATGAAGTGATTTTTTTTTACGTTGAGGAAGTCTTGCATTAACATTCTCATAAGATAATAACAAATGTTAGTTGAGTGTCAGTGGGTCATACCTGTAATCTTACATACTTAGGGGCTAAGGGAATTGGGGTTCCAAGCCAGCCTGTGAATGAAAGTTCATGAGCCTCATATCTTTACTTAACCAGCAAAAACTGGAACTAGAGCTCTGGCTTAAGTGCTAGCCTTAAGCAAATAGCTAAGGAAAAGTGTCCAGGACCTGAGTTTAAGCCCCAGAACCAGTACATTAAAAATAAAAATAATAGTAATAATAATAGTAGTAGTAGTAGTAGTATTACTACTACTACTAACAATAATAATAATAAATGTTGATGAGATGCCAAAGGTTGGAGCTGAAACTCCTGGGAACTCAAGGTCATGTACTCTCACTTGGCTTTTGTGCTCAGGCCACTTGTTGTACTCTACCACTTGAGTGACACCTCCACTTTCAGCTTTTCAATGATTAATTGGAGGTGAGTCTCACAGACATTTCTGCCTGGGCTGGCTTTGATCTGCAATTCTGAGATCTCAGCCTCCTTACTAGCTTGAACTATTCATTACAAGCATGCACCACCAGCACCCAGCACCAATTTCATTATTTCAGATTCATTCATACAGCTGGCACAAACCAATTCCTCCAGAGGGAAAAAAGACTCAAAAATAACAAGTTAGAAGAAGCAGAAGTCCCTCTAGGATTCTCCTTCCTACAAACTTAGTCTCTGTGTTAATCAGCTACTTGTAATTGCACATGTCTCAGAGGATCCAAAAAATAAAACTCAGGAGACCCCTCAGTGCCATCAAATTTTCCCCTCTGAATGGATTCTGGTTATACCTGCTGCACTGTCATTCACTTCCAGCCCTCTAAAAACAGATAACATATATCATTCTGACCTGGAATTTAACATCCCCATTGATGGCTCCTCACTCTCTACATCTCTTTCTTCTCCAACATCCAGGTAAAAAAGAGTGGAGTTCTGGGAAGATGGCGGAGGAGAAGATAGAGGCTAAACAAGCTCTCACATAGAAAGCAGTTTTAGTGTTGCAGTGAACAGTCCTAGGCCAGAGAATCACACCAAGTGTGCCATCACAGTACAGAGAGTTTGGCCAGAGAGGGAAAATCCAGGCAAGGAGAGAGATTGGTGCACTTACCAGCAGCCCCAGCTGCAGCCGCTATGGCGCAGCCGTAGCCACCATACCTACAACACAGAGAGTCCAGGACAAAGGCACCAGATGCAACAAGCGAGCAGATTCTACTCAACACCAGCAAGAACTGACAAGGAGCAGATATCTTCATCCTACAGATCGCAGACCAGAGACAACCCAGGAACCAACACTCAGGCGTGAGTAAAACCCTGACATCCTCACTCCTTCTCAGGGAGCAGAGGAGGGAGGGCCACCCCTCTTCCCACCCCTCCCCCGCCCCCACTACTGGAGATCTCCATCTTTAATACAGACAAAGGCCCAACTGAGCAGCTAGCTCCAACTCAGGGCTTGGAAGAAAACAAAAGAGTCATAGCAGGTCTCAGGAACCTGACCTGACCCGCCAGGCTCAGCTCCACCCAGAGGAAAGTCACCCAGTCCAGGCAGAGAAAGCTCTGCCCCCAGAGGAGGGGTTTTCTTCTCTGGGTAAACAGAGCCAGAGGCTGCCCTTTCCTACAGCAGCCTAGACAATCAATTGAAATTCAGTAAACATAAACCCTGAGAATGGCTCCAGGCTGGGCTCTGTAAGTGTCTCAGAAGCTAGTCCCTCAGGGAAAAGCTACTGTTTGCTGAAAGGCCTCAACTCTACCCAGAAACTAGCCTCATCACAGCATCCCCAAACTAGAGGAACAGCCATCTCCCTCTTGTGTGATATTCAAAGCAGATCTCCCTCCCACTGAACTAGCCTGGGAGGAGGATCATGAAATCCTGGGTAAAGCAGAGCATTTTTCTGCCTGCCCAAACAAACTGAGTTAAGAAAGCAATCAAGCCACAGAAAAACAAAACACCACAACAGACCAGAGACTCCACCAAGAGACTGGTTACAGACACAAGGGAGATACAGGATCTTCCCATCCACCCACCCACCCCCCAAAAAAATCAAAGAACGTTTTTAGTACTTTTTTTTAATTTTTAATTTTTTAAAAGAAATTGTTTTCTATTAATCTTTTGTTTTCTTCCTTTTATAATTTTTATTTTAGGTGTATATGTGTGTGGATGGATGTTTATCTCTATTGACCTTTTGGTCCTTTTTCTTTCTTTCTTTCTCATTATTTTTACTTTTTCTTCTCTTTTGTTCTTTTTTGCATGATTTAATTGCTGTTCTGCTTATCCTCAGATATACCCGTTGTCGCTTATTAGACCTTATCCCCAATTGTGTACACACTTAATCCAGAAATTTATTACTCAATTCAAAACCTCTTAGGCTTAACTTCCTTAATAGCGGTAGTATCTCTTTATACCTTATAATATTTTAAGTATTTTTATTTTTTAGTTTTTAATATTTCCTTTCTATCCCTCCACTCCTCTCATCCTATGCCCATTCTTCTCTCAATATTACATCTTTAAACTTGTATAATTTTTAAGTGTTTCACTTTTTAAATTTAAATTTTTGTTCTTCCATTTTTCTTGTCTCTTTCTTTTTTCTCTTCTCTCTCTCCAACCATTCTGTCCAATCCATTTCCCTCTTTGAGATTAGGACTTGGTTAATTCCACTGTCCTTTTACCTTTCCACATCCCTCTCATCCTATTTTTCCCCACATTTCTCCCTAAACCTAATAATTTCTGGTTTGCTAAATTCCCTTTTGCTGTTCATAGCCCATTAATACATAGTTGTTTGATGTTGAATAGATTCTATCTATTGAACTAGATTGTATCCTCAGACTTTTGACTGTGCAACTACAGGACTTTTGGTTGATGCTTGCCTTAAAATAGTCTTCTAGCACAAAACTGATGTTTTGTACCAAATGGGCAGAACAAGAAAAGTTGGGTGCCGGTGGCTCACGCCTGTAATCCTAGCTACTCAGGAGACTGAGATCTGAGGATCGCAGTACAAAGTCACCCCAGGCAGGAAAGACCATGAGACTCCTATCTCCAATAAACCACTAGAAAACTGGAAGTGACGCTGTGGCTCAAGTGGTAGAGTGCTTGCCTTGAGCTTAAGAGCTGAAGGACAGTGTCCAGGCACAGAGTTCAAGCCCCACGACTGACAAAACACACACACACACACACACACACAGGAAAAATGGCAAGTCTAGGTATCTCAACTACCACTCATGATAATCAGGTGACAGAACAGATAATGAATAATCTAGAGGAGAGTTCCCAAAAAGCTCTAGAAACACTAATGGTAAACATGGTGAATGAAAAGATTGAAAATCTGCAAAAGACTCAGTGTGAGTGTGATAGGGAGAAAAATGAGGCAAACCAAAGATCAATACAGGAAGCTCATAAGCGTGAGGAAGCTACTCAAAGATTGATACAGGATTTCGTGAGCAAATTGAGAACACTCAAAGAGAAATAAAGGAATTGCATGAGCAGGTTGAGATCTGTCAAAGAAATAGACAGGAATTGCATGAGCAAGTTGAGAACAGACAAAGACAAAGTCAGGAATGGCATGAGCAGTCTGAGAACACTGAAAGAAAACTACAGGAATTATGTGAATGTTAGGAAGCTAATCAAAGAGTAATACAGGAATTGCGAGAGCGGGATGAGAATAGACAAAGATAAAGAGAGGCATTCATGGAATTCATAAACAGACAGCTGAAAGAAGTCAGGGAGACCAGAAAGGGAATGCTGAATGGAGCCCAACAGAAGGAATGGGAGTTCAAGGAAACCATAACCAATCACTAAGTGATTTGAGAATAAACACTGAACACCAAGTTAAGGAAGTAAAGAAGTTCATCCAAGATCTAAAACAAAGTTCCAACAAAGAATTTGAAGCCATCAAAGCCGACCAGTTAGAAGGAAAACAAATTTAAAAAAACAAAGTAGAAAGTCTTGACAGTAGGTTAGACCATGCAGAAGATCGAATCTCAGGAATTGAAGGCATAAAGTGGAGCACATAGAGACAGAAGTTAATGGGCTAGGAAATTTGTTTAACAGGATTTTAGCAGAGATCTTCCCAAATATGCAAAAAGAGAGGCCTATTCAGATACAAGAAGCTTTTAGTACCCCAAATAGACCAAACCAGAACAGGACATCCCACCGTCCACACAGGATCAATTCAGACCAAGGAAAAGATCCTTAAAGCTGTCAAGGAGAAAAGATCAATCACCTATAAAGGGAAAACAATTAGAATCACCTCATATTTCTCATCAGAGACAATTAAAGCAAGAAGAGCCTGAAATGATGTACACCATGCCCTAAAGATAAACAGCTATCAACCAAGAATAGTGTACCCAGCTAAACTCTCCTTCATAACCAAAGGTTAAATAAAAACCTTCCATAGCAAAGAAAAACTGAAACAATATATCTCCACCAAACCATTCCTACAAAAGATACTTAAAGATGTCCACCACATAGAGAAACAACATGACCACAATAAAGGCCAAGAAACTGCACCCAAACTGATAATCAAAGAACCATAGGAAGAACCTAATTGCTGCAGCCCCCAAGAAGGTGGATAAAATGGCAGGAACTCCCAAATACCTCTCAGTCCTATCTCTCAACATTAACGGACTTAACTCTCCAATTAAGCCACATAGAATGTCTAGTTGGATTAAAAAGCAAGATCCTTCTATCTGCTGCCTTCAAGAGTCACACCTTGCCCATAAAAACAAATATATTTTGAAAGTGAAAGGCTGGAACAAAATCTACCAAACAAATGGCCCCCATAAACAGGCAGGAGTTGCAATCCTAATAGCAGATAAAATAGACTTCAAATTAAAATTAGTGAGAACAGATAAAGAAGGTTGCTACATACTAATTAAGGGATCTCTCCTTCATGAGGATATTACAATTCTAAATATCTATTCGCCAAACAACGGAGCACCCAAATTTATCCAAGAAACACTACTTTCCCTCAAATCTCACATAGACCCGAAGACATTAATTGTTGAGGACTTTAACACACCACTCTCCCCACTAGAAAGATAAACTCAACAAAAACTCAACAAAGAAACCACAGATCTTGGGCTGGGATGTAGCTCAGTGGCAAAGCACTTGCCTAGCAAGTGCAATGTCCTGCGTTCGATCCCAGTACCAAAAAAGAAAAGACAAAAAAAATACAGTTAAAAAAAAACCCAACCAGAAACCACAGATCTAAACAACTGCATAGATCAACTAGATTTAACAGACATCTACCGAATATTTCACCCAGCAACATCAGAATACACGTTCTTATCAACAGCACATGGAACATTTTCCAAAATAAACCACATTTAGGTCATAAAGCAAACTTGTCCAAATTCAGAAACATTGAAGCTATACCTTGCATTCTCTCAGACCACAAGGGAATAAAATTAGAACTCAACACCAAAAGCCACCAAAGAAAGTCTTGTAACACATGGAGGCTGAACAACACACTGTTGAATCACCAGTGTGTCATGGAAGAGATTAGAAACGAAACTCAAATGTTCATGCTATTCAACAAAAATGAGCACACAAATTACCAGCTCCTCTGAGTACTTCAGTACTCAGAGGCAAGTTTATAGCTTTGAGTTCCTATATCAAATTGGAGAGATCTGAAGTGAACATTTTAATGAGACATCTGAACCTCCTTGAAAAAGAGCAGCAGGATAAACCCCAATCCAGTAGATGGAAAGAAATAATTAAAATGAAATCAGAATTAAATGACTTAGAATCCAATAAACCATAGAAAGAATCAACAAAACAAAGAGTTGGTTATTCAAAAAAATTAACAAAATTGACAGACCATTAGCAAATCTTATCAGAAAAAGAAGAGAAAACTCAAATAAATAAACTCAGAGATGAGAATGGAAACATTACCACAGAAACAAACAAGATTCAGAACATTATAAGGGAATACTTCTCAAACTTTTATGCTAATAAGTTTGAGAACTTGGCAGAAATGGACCTTTTCCTAGTAAATATCCACATGCCGAAACTAAACCAAGATGAGTTAAACCATCTTAACAGACCCATATCAAGCATTGAAATAGAAACAGCAATAAGAGACCTCCCATCTAAGAAAAGCCCAGGACCAGATGGTTTCACAGCGGAATTCTACAAGGCCTTCAAAGCAGAGCTCACACCAATACTACTCCAATTCTTCAATGAAATTGAAAGAGAAAGTTTACTACCAAACTCATTCTATGAAGCCATCATAACCCTCATCCCAAGACCAGGCAGGGACTCATCAAAGAAAGAGAACTATAGACTCACAAAAATATAGCCTCTCACAGCAGCTAGATAAAATTCTGGTTTCTTTCAGCATAATTCTACTTTCTTTTGAATATTTCTTTTGTATCTACTACCTAGGTTTACTACTAATTTAGCCTCAACTGATTAATTGCAAATAGTATATAAATTTTGATAGCCTTTACTATGGAAATGAGGAAATGGAGATTTGGTTGGATGCTAATTAAATTGCACAATCTCCATGGCTGTTGAAATGTAAAAATAATTTTCCCATGCAAGACATCTTTCTCCATAGGCTTGCTTTACTATAGTGTGGTTCTGTTCATTACTCACGAAGACCATCCTCATGCCTCTTAGTCCACACATGCTGCTAGTACATTTTGTCTTCTCCAAAGCCTGAGAAGTGAACAGAATTTCTTATATTTTAGACCAAATGTCTGAGATTCAAAGTACTAAAGTCCAATACCCTATATTATGACATATACTACCTGTTGGCAGAGCATGAATTCATAAATGTTCTAAATATAAACACTATGCTTGCTGCTCTACAGCACACATCACAACCAGGTAGATGGTATGGAAACACATCAATATCCATATTTCATCCTCCAAAACATGCTATTTTGTGATTGCTTGTATTAATCTATCTTTGATATTCCCAATCACAATTTCTCAAAATGTCTCAAACTCTTTAAGCCTTGATTCTAAATTTCTTCAGCCTTTATCCCCAAATTTAGTGATTATTTGGTCTCAGGAATCTGTTTCCTCCTTCTGTATCTCTGCATGTTTTTCCCCCATATCTGAGGTTACTATTTCTGATCTTCAAGGATTTACAGGACTATTAACATTTACAAGTTGACTAAAAATACTGTGCGATAATGTCTATGAGCCTAAAGAATTAAATATATGTGATAATACAAGGTACTTATTCCTAGTTGTTCTAGTGTTCTCTTTGTGAATATCAGTTATTATAATCAAAAATAATTCTATAATTTCTACTAATTCTACTGTATCAACTTTCACTTAAACATAAAGGAAACATAAATGTGTATAATATTTTCCAAAATCTAAATCATATTTTAACCGTCATGAAATTATGTCCCAAATTAATATTTGATTGTTAAAAATAGTTGATTCCTAGCCAGGCACTCATGGCTCATGTTGGTAATCCTAGCTACTCGGGAGGCTGAGATCTGAGGATCCCAATTTGAAGCCAGCCCAGGCAAGAAAGCTCATGACTTATTTCCAATTGACCACACGAAAAAGCAGGAAATGGAGGTGTGGACTAAGTGGTAGAGTGCTTGCCATGAGCAAAAACTTCAGGGACAGCACTCAGGTCCTGAGTTCAAGCCTCAGGATCAGAAAAAAGAATTGATGTATATCCTTCACATTTGTTAGATAATATGTTCTCAAAATGTATAACACACTGAGCACTGGAGGCTCACACCTATAATCTCACACCAGACCCCTACTCAGGAGTTTGAAATCTGAGGATCACACTTCAAAGCCAGTCAGAGTAGGAAAGTCCATAAGGCTCACCTCCAATTAACATGGAAGTTGTTCTGTGCTCGAAAGGTAGAGTGCTAGCATTGAGGGAATAAAAAACTCAAAGACAGTACTTAGGCCCTGAGTTCAAGCCTGGTACATGTGTGTACACATGTGCACATGTGCACACATACACATACACAAAAAAATGTAGATCACAAGAGATAAGTGGTATCTGTTCCAACATTATAATGCATGGTTTTGTTAAAGAAATTAATAAAATACTAATGAAATGCTATTAATGAAATTTAAAATATACAAGACTACAGGATAGATATATAATGAAGATTACAAGTAAATAAGTAAGGTGGAACTGTCACAAGATAGTCCACAAATGATAGAGTGTAAGAAACAGAAATAACATTTTCTAGAGTTCTGGAGAATGAAGTCTTACACTGATGTTTTATTAGGTTTTGCTTTCCAGTAGAGATTTTTTTCCTAGTTGAAAAGGCCACATTTTCACATTTCACATTTCTCACATACAGATGAGAAAGAAAAGGAGACCTTCCCTTTCTTTAAGGTGCCTGTCCTATGACATTGGGACCTTGTGTGACCTCCATTGTCATCAATCACCTATTAAAAACCCATTTTCATAAACAGTCATTTGGTGTCTCAATTTATGAGTTTTCGAAGACAACATTAGTTGCACAATAGATGATAATGAAGTCTTTAGATGAACTCAGTCTATCCTTTTGTGAGTAGTTTCCTTTTAGAAACCAAAGTGATTGCTACAGAGAATAACATGCCATTAGGACAGCCGTGCTATTGTCAAGTAGCAATACTAATGTTTGGTTTGCTTGGTGTCTTTCGGCATCATCCTTTCTTCATGCAGATTTTGTTAGTAAACTTAGAAGGGAAAAGCCTCATCTTCAGGAATTTATGTCAGCCGTGTTCCACAGAAATGTTTAGTACTTCCACAGCAGTATAAGAAGCAAAGAAGTTCTCAAAAGCAAGATGCATACATAATTATCATCCAGTTCTTTCTTGAAAAGCAAATATGAACAGTTTAAATACTTATGTTCAAGAGGTAGAGCCATACTGGGGTTCAAGAGATAGAGTTCTCATCTAGCAAAAGATAGACCATGACTATCACTTCAAAAAAATTAAGTAGAAAATATGAAGCTGATGAGATCCATAGACCTAACATTGTGATCTAATATTTCACAAAGAGAGGAATAAAGAGCAAATATCTGGATACAAAGAAAACTTAGGATGAATTCTTCTAAGGACTGATGAAGAATCTGGTAGGAGAAACATGCAAACACAGCTAAGTTTGAGTGTCCAATAATACTGAAGTCTCCAGCTTGTTAGGTAGTTTTTCTTGATTCTTAGGCAGAAAGTACAGTACAACAAAAGTTTGCATGGGGACAAGGAGTAAGAATCTGGTTTGATGTCAGAAAGGCATCTGCTGGACCCTCTTCAGTTTTTATGAAGAAAAGAACAAGTAAAATAGAATAGAAAGCCATCAATTTCGACCATATGACAGCATTAACTTGGAGGCTTATTCCAAGTTTTTATCAGGGAATATGGAGCAAAGAAGAGATTGATAAGTCAACATAAACTAAGTGGTGGAAAAAGGCATATGGAATATACTAATTTTGTGATATTAGAAGGATAACACGGGAACTAGCCTATAAGAGGAAGGACATAAAATGGAAATGAAATTATGAATCTTCAAATCCACAGCCTACAAAAGTGTGGTAATGCATCATTGGAAAGAAAGCGAAGAAACATAAAGGAAAAGGGAGGAAAAGGGAAATAAATTAAGGAAGGAAAAATTAAAATTTAAAACCAAACAAAGAAAGAAAGAATTAAGATAGAAAGGCAAAAACTGATACAAGAACTTCATGACCAGAAGAATATTCTGGGAGCTTGGCCACAGCTGCACTGTCAATCTGTCTCATAAAATTCCTGGAATTCTGGAGTCTGGTCAAAGGCTGTGACTTCAGCAGGGAAGTCTGGGCCAAGAGTTTTGGATAATTTTCATCAAGTTCAACTTCTAGCATGGTAGCAGCAGCCCAACCAACCTTCACTTAAAGCAGGCAGTGTGTTCCCAGAATAGCATGTGCTAAGCTTGCAGGATGATACAAAGACTCTGTTTTCCAGTTATCAGATATTTGTTGACTGACTGTTTCCTGCTTTTGATCACAGTGGTACAAACACAAGATCTTCTCACCCTTTCTAAGCCTGAGAGTACCTGTTCTTCCTCTAGACATGCACAATGAATTCTTTTTCATTGTCTTTATTTATTGTTTATTCTTTTATTGCCTAAAATGTTTGCATATTATAGGGAATTGTGTAATGTTTTGATATGTATATATGAAGTATATAAACTTTACACAATGTCAATCAGTTTTCCAAAGTGGGAATTGCACACTAAACATATGAGTCCACACAGATAATCCTGGCACTCAAAAGTCAGAGGCAGGGAGATTTCAAGTTCCAGGAAAGCAAGGTGCTTACTCAAAACATTAAAAATTAAAACTAGAGCCAGGCACTGATGGCTTATGTCTGTAACCTAGCTACTGATGAGGCTGAGTTCTGAAGATCACAGTTCAGAGCCAGCCCAGGCTGGAAAGTCCATGAAACTCTTATCTCCAATTTACCACTGGAAAACCAGAAGTGGTGCTGTGGTTCAAGTGATAGAGCACTCATCTTGAGCTGAAATGCTCAGGGACAGCACCCAAGATCACAATTAATAATAATAATTCCACTTGTGACAGATGTCTACAAAGTGAAAATTACTTCCATATGTCATAAAAGCAGGGAATTGATGGGAAGAAGAAAAATGGCAGAGGAGATTTAAAAAGAAATATCAGAGGAGAGAGAACAGAGAAAAGGAGAAGTTTCTATATAAACATATTCCTAGTTGAATTGACAAAGCCTCTGTAGGGTTCCCATTGGGTTTAGGATATTCCAGCTCTAACCTAACCTGAAAGTCAATGATATGTGACTCCTATATGGCATCATGAAAAAATTACAGTACTAATCAAAATAATCATGGGTATAATTTTACTAAACCATGGACTATGTATGGGATGTTGCCATGGAGTTTTAGAAATGAAAAAGCCATGTATATCCTCACAGGCTCTCTTTCCTTGAAGGCCATGGCAGGAGAAAATGTGAGTTTCCCCAACACAGTTGCCCTGTTGGGCTTCTCAGAATATCCATGGCTGCAGATCCCCCTGGTTGCAGTGTTCCTGGTTTCCCATATCCTCACACTGCTTGGAAACAGCTCCATCATTCTTCTCTCCATGATGTAGCCCAGACTCCAGACACCCATATACTTCTTTCTGAGCAATCTCTCTCTGCTGGACCTATGTATCACCTGCAACATTGTCCACAGCTTCTGGCCAGCCTCTGGGGCCCAGAGAAGAAAATTTCCTCCTGGTGATGTATCACACAGGCCTACCTCTTCCTTTGGATAGGTTGTACTGAATGTGTCCTGTTAGCAGTAATGGCCTATGATCACTGCATGGCAATCTGTCATCCTCTCAGATACAGTCTCATCAGCATGTGTGTGGCCGGTATGTGTATCCTGGTCCAGTGGCCTGGCCAATTCTCTGATATAGGATATACTCACTCTCCAGCTTCCCCTCTGTGAGCATCACAGCCTGGACCACTTCTTCTGTGAGGTGCCTGCTCTGATTAAGCTGGCCTGCGGTGACACTACTGTTAATGACCTCACCTTGATCTCCAGTGCTATCCCTTTTGGGATGATCACTCCCCTAATTGTGCTCATCTCCTACATGCTAATTGCCATGACTGTGCTGAAGTTACCTTCAGTGGAGAGAAGGCACAAGGCATTCAGCACCTGCAGCTCCCACTTGGTGGTTATACGTTGGGCCAGGCACCTGCATGTACATCCAGCCTCCTTCCAGCAGCACTAATGCCATGTTCCTGTCTTTATTCTACTGTATCATTATTCCACTACTCAATCTACTATCTATACCCTGAGAAACAAGGATGTGAAGGCAGCATGGAAGAGGATCCTACAACTCCATGGTGGGAAGAAGTCTTTCAAAGCCAGATGATCTGCCTGTGTCCTACAACATCCACACGTTCATGTAACAACCCTGTGCACACTTCAGATCATGCTGACAGGTCTACTTTCCCAAATAAGTGTCCATAAACATCCAGATTTACCACCGTGATGACTAAAGAAATTCCTTCTTCTGGAATATTCTATAGTATGAGACCTATACTACATTTTTCTTTTTAGAGACCTCCATTTCTTAAAAGAATTTGAACAATTGTCAATGTTCTGTTCCCATGCATGCATATAAAATACTTCAAACCCCTTCACCCTTACTCATCTTGTTCACTAGACATCCCCTGCTACTGGTATCCACCTCTAAGCAAGGCATGTTTTTACTTTTTCTGAATTTTTTTCTCCCATATATATTAATGCCACAATGGGTTTTTATGTGATAATTCACACATGCCTGTATTATGTTCTCAGATCAACCTCATTTAATTCTCTCTGATTCTCAGCATCCCTTACCCTCCTATTGTCAACAGCTTTCAGTAAGTTTCTTTGTGCCACCATCATATATGTGGGCACAATACATTTCAATATTATTTCTTTTTTGTTCTTTTCTTTTCCTGTGTCCCTCTCACCTCACCAATTCTCAAACAATCCCACAGTTAACTTCATGTCCCCATCTCCGTCCTTCCCTCTTCCCTCTCTTTCTCTCTCCCTCTCTGTCTCTAGAAAGAGGTATTTGATCTTACAAAGAGAGGAATAACATATATGCATATATAAAACATATTTACATATATGTATATATACATATGCAAGACATATACATATGCCCCTATAGAGTATATGTATATCCTATATATAATCATTAATGTGCAACAAGGTTTCATTTTAACATGTCCATCTATATGCATGCAATGCATCTTGTGCTTAGTCACTCCCACCACCATCCTTTCTTCTCCCCATTTGGACTTCCCAAATGTTTTATCAAGTTTTATTATTCTATTTTGACATATATATAGATATATATATGCATCTTCAAGATCATTTGATCTTTTTTTGGGGGGGGGTCCAGTCGTGGGGCCTGAACTCTGGGCCTGGGTGCTGTC